>NC_069501.1:569589179-570189179 GCF_027579735.1 Bombina bombina
TTAAGACAGGTAGTATATTTTTATTTAAAAAAAACTTCAGTCACCTCTGCACCCTATAGTTTCTCCTTTCTTTTCATGTAATTAGCAAGAGTCCATGAGCTAGTGACGTATGGGATGTACATTCCTACCAGGAGGGGCAAAGTTTCCCAAACCTCAAAATGCCTATAAATACACCCCTCACCACACCCACAATTCAGTTTTACAAACTTTGCCTCCGATGGAGGTGGTGAAGTAAGTTTGTGCTAGATTCTACGTTGATATGCGCTCCGCAGCAAGTTGGAGCCCGGTTTTCCTCTCAGCGTGCAGTGAATGTCAGAGGGATGTGAGGAGAGTATTGCCTATTTGAATGCAGTGATCTCCTTCTACGGGGTCTATTTCATAGGTTCTCTGTTATTGGTCGTAGAGATTCATCTCTTACCTCCCTTTTCAGATCGACGATATACTCTTATATATACCATTACCTCTGCTGATTCTCGTTTCAGTACTGGTTTGGCTTTCTACAAACATGTAGATGAGTGTCCTGGGGTAAGTAAATCTTATTTTCTGTGACACTCTAAGCTATGGTTGGGCACTTTGTTTATAAAGTTCTAAATATATGTATTCAAACATTTATTTGCCTTGACTCAGAATGTTCAACATTCCTTATTTTTCAGACAGTCAGTTTCATATTTGGGATAATGCATTTGAATTAATCATTTTTTCTTACCTTCAAAAATTTGACTCTTTTTCCCTGTGGGCTGTTAGGCTCGCGGGGGCTGAAAATGCTTCATTTTATTGCGTCATTCTTGGCGCGGACTTTTTTGGCGCAAAAAATCTTTTCCGTTTCCGGCGTCATACGTGTCGCCGGAAGTTGCGTCATTTTTTGACGTTATTTTGCGCCAAAAGTGTCGGCGTTCCGGATGTGGCGTCATTTTTGGCGCCAAAAGCATTTAGGCGCCAAATAATGTGGGCGTCTTATTTAGCGCTAAAAAATATGGGCGTCGCTTTTGTCTCCACATTATTTAAGTCTCATTTTTCATTGCTTCTGGTTGCTAGAAGCTTGTTCTTTGGCATTTTTTCCCATTCCTGAAACTGTCATTTAAGGAATTTGATCAATTTTGCTTTATATGTTGTTTTTTCTCTTACATATTGCAAGATGTCTCACGTTGCATCTGAGTCAGAAGATACTACAGGAAAATCGCTGTCTAGTGCTGGATCTACCAAAGCTAAGTGTATCTGCTGTAAACTTTTGGTAGCTATTCCTCCGGCTGTTGTTTGTATTAATTGTCATGACAAACTTGTTAATGCAGATAATATTTCCTTTAGTAAAGTACCATTGTCTGTTGCAGTTCCTTCAACATCTAAGGTGCAGAATGTTCCTGATAATATAAGAGATTTTGTTTCTGAATCCATAAAGAAGGCTATGTCTGTTATTTCTCCTTCTAGTAAACGTAAAAAATCTTTTAAAACTTCTCTCCCTACAGATGAATTTTTAAATGAACATCATCATTCTGATTCTGATGACTCTTCTGGTTCAGAGGATTCTGTCTCAGGGATTGATGCTGATAAATCTTCATTTCTTTCATGTAATTAGCAAGAGTCCATGAGCTAGTGACGTATGGGATATACATTCCTACCAGGAGGGGCAAAGTTTCCCAAACCTCAAAATGCCTATAAATACACCCCTCACCACACCCACAATTCAGTTTTACAAACTTTGCCTCCGATGGAGGTGGTGAAGTAAGTTTGTGCTAGATTCTACGTTGATATGCGCTCCGCAGCAAGTTGGAGCCCGGTTTTCCTCTCAGCGTGCAGTGAATGTCAGAGGGATGTGAGAAGAGTATTGCCTATTTGAATGCAGTGATCTCCTTCTACGGGGTCTATTTCATAGGTTCTCTGTTATCGGTCGTAGAGATTCATCTCTTACCTCCCTTTTCAGATCGACGATATACTCTTATATATATTCCATTACCTCTGCTGATTCTCGTTTCAGTACTGGTTTGGCTATCTGCTATATGTAGATGAGTGTCCTGGGGTAAGTAAGTCTTATTTTCTGTGACACTCCAAGCTATGGTTGGGCACTTTGTTTATAAAGTTCTAAATATATGTATTCAAACATTTATTTGCCTTGACTCAGAATGTTCAACTTTCCTTATTTTCAGACAGTCAGTTTCATATTTGGGATAATGCATTTTTTGATTTATTCATTTTTTCTTACCTTCAAAAATTTGACTCTTCCCGGTGGGCTATTAGGCTCGCGGGGGCTGAAAATGCCTCATTTTATTACGTCATTTTTGGCGCGGACTTTTTTGGCGCAAAATTCTATTTCCGTTTCCGGCGTCATACGTGTCGCCGGAAGTTACGTCATTTTTTGACGTTATTTCGCGCCAAAAATGTCGGCGTTCCGGATATGGCGTCATTTTGGCGCCAAAAGCATTTAGGCGCCAAATAATATGGGCGTCAATTATTTAAGTCTCATTTTTTATTGCTTCTGGTTGCTAGAGGCTTGTTCTTGGCATTTTTTCCCATTCCTGAAACTGTCATTTAAGGAATTTGATCAATTTTGCTTTATATATATGTTGTTTTTTCTCTTACATATTGCAAGATGTCTCACATTGCATCTGAGTCAGAAGATACTACAGGAAAATCGCTGTCTAGTGCTGGATCTACCAAAGCTAAGTGCATCTGCTGTAAACTTTTGGTAGCCATTTCTCCAGCTGTTGTTTGTATTGATTGTCATGACAAACTTGTTAAAGCAGATGATATTTCCTTTAGTAAAGTACCATTGCCTGTTGCAGTTCCTTCAACATCTAAGGTGCAGAATGTTCCTGATAATATAAGAGATTTTGTTTCTGAATCCATAAAGAAGGCTATGTCTGTTATTTCTCCTTCTAGTAAACGTAAAAAATCTTTTAAAACTTCTCTCCCTACAGATGAATTTTTAAATGAACATCATCATTCTGATTCTGATGACTCCTCTGGTTCAGAGGATTCTGTCTCTGAGGTTGATGCTGATAAATCTTCATATTTATTTAAAATGGAATTTATTCGTTCTTTACTTAAAGAAGTACTAATTGCTTTAGAAATAGAGGATTCTGGTCCTCCTGATACTAATTCTAAACGTTTGGATAAGGTATTTAAAGCTCCTGTGGTTATTCCAGAAGTTTTTCCTGTTCCTAATGCTATTTCTGCAGTAATTTCCAAAGAATGGGATAAATTGGGTAATTCATTTACTCCTTCTAAACGTTTTAAGCATTTATATCCTGTGCCGTCTGACAGATTGGAATTTTGGGACAAAATCCCTAAAGTTGATGGGGCTATTTCTACCCTTGCTAAACGTACTACTATTCCTACGTCAGATGGTACTTCGTTTAAGGATCCTCTAGATAGGAAAATTGAGTCCTTTCTAAGAAAAGCTTATCTGTGTTCAGGTAATCTTCTTAGACCTGCTATATCTTTGGCTGATGTTGCTGCAGCTTCAACTTTTTGGTTGGAAACTTTAGTGCAACAAGTAACACATCGTGATTCTCATGATATTATTATTCTTCTACAGCATGCTAATAATTTTATCTGTGATGCCATTTTTGATATTATCAGAGTTGATGTCAGGTTTATGTCTCTAGCTATTTTAGCTAGAAGAGCTTTATGGCTTAAAACTTGGAATGCTGATATGGCTTCTAAATCAACTTTACTTTCTATTTCTTTCCAGGGTAACAAATTATTTGGTTCTCAGTTGGATTCCATCATTTCAACTGTTACTGGTGGGAAAGGAACTTTTTTACCACAGGATAAAAAATCTAAAGGTAAAAGTAGGGCTAATAATCGTTTTCGTTCCTTTCGTTTCAACAAAGAACAAAAGCCTGATCCTTCATCCTCAGGAGCAGTTTCAGTTTGGAAACCATCTCCAGTCTGGAATAAATCCAAGCCAGCTAGAAAGGCAAAGCCTGCTTCTAAGTCCACATGAAGGTGCGGCCCTCATTCCAGCTCAACTGGTAGGGGGCAGGTTACGTTTTTTCAAAGAAATTTGGATCAATTCTGTTCACAATCTTTGGATTCAGAACATTGTTTCGGAAGGGTACAGGATTGGTTTCAAGATGAGACCTCCTGCAAAGAGATTTTTTCTTTCCCGTGTCCCAGTAAATCCAGTAAAAGCTCAAGCATTTCTGAAATGTGTTTCAGATCTAGAGTTGACTGGAGTAATTATGCCAGTTCCAGTTCTGGAACAGGGGATGGGGTTTTATTCAAATCTCTTCATTGTACCAAAGAAGGAGAACTCCTTCAGACCAGTTCTGGATCTAAAAATATTGAATCGTTATGTACGAATACCAACGTTCAAAATGGTAACTGTAAGGACTATCTTGCCTTTTGTTCAGCAAGGGAATTATATGTCCACAATAGATTTACAGGATGCATATCTGCATATTCCGATTCATCCAGATCATTATCAGTTCCTGAGATTCTCTTTTCTGGACAAGCATTACCAGTTTGTGGCTCTGCCGTTTGGCCTAGCTACAGCTCCAAGAATTTTTACAAAGGTTCTCGGTGCCCTTCTGTCTGTAATCAGAGAACAGGGTATTGTGTTATTTCCTTATTTGGACGATATCTTGGTACTTGCTCAGTCTTTACATTTAGCAGAATCTCATACGAATCGACTTGTGTTGTTTCTTCAAGATCATGGTTGGAGGATCAATTTACCAAAAAGTTCTTTGATTCCTCAGACGAGGGTAACCTTTCTGGGTTTCCAGATGGATTCAGTGTCCATGACTCTGTCTTTAACAGACAAGAGACGTCTAAAATTGATTGCAGCTTGTCGAAACCTTCAGTCACAATCATTCCCTTCGGTAGCCTTATGCATGGAAATTCTAGGTCTTATGACTGCTGCATCGGACGCGATCCCCTTTGCTCGTTTTCACATGCGACCTCTTCAGCTCTGTATGCTGAAGCAATGGTGCAAGGATTACACGAAGATATCTCAAACAATATCTTTAAAACCGATTGTTCGACACTCTCTAACATGGTGGACAGATCACCATCGTTTAATTCAGGGGGCTTCTTTTGTGCTTCCGACCTGGACTGTAATTTCAACAGATGCAAGTCTCTCGGGTTGGGGAGCTGTGTGGGGATCTCTGACAGCACAAGGAGTTTGGGAATCTCAGGAGGTGAGATTTCCGATCAATATTTTGGAACTCCGTGCAATTTTCAGAGCTCTTCAGTTTTGGCCTCTTCTGAAGAGAGAATCGTTCATTTGTTTTCAGACAGACAATGTCACAACTGTGGCATACATCAATCATCAAGGAGGGACTCACAGTCCCCTGGCTATGAAAGAAGTATCTCGAATTTTGGTTTGGGCGGAATCCAGCTCCTGTCTAATCTCTGCGGTTCATATCCCAGGTATAGACAATTGGGAAGCGGATTATCTCAGTCGCCAAACGTTGCATCCGGGCGAATGGTCTCTTCACCCAGAGGTATTTCTTCAGATTGTTCAAATGTGGGAACTTCCAGAAATAGATCTGATGGCGTCCCATCTAAACAAGAAACTTCCCAGGTATCTGTCCAGATCCCGGGATCCTCAGGCGGAGGCAGTGGATGCATTATCACTTCCTTGGAAGTATCATCCTGCCTATATCTTTCCGCCTCTAGTTCTTCTTCCAAGAGTAATCTCCAAGATTCTGAAGGAATGCTCGTTTGTTCTGCTGGTAGCTCCGGCATGGCCTCACAGGTTTTGGTATGCGGATCTTGTCCGGATGGCCTCTTGCCAACCGTGGACTCTTCCGTTAAGACCAGACCTTCTGTCACAAGGTCCCTTTTTCCATCAGGATCTGAAATCCTTAAATTTAAAGGTATGGAGATTGAACGCTTGATTCTTGGTCAAAGAGGTTTCTCTGACTCTGTGATTAATACTATGTTACAGGCTCGTAAATCTGTATCTCGAGAGATATATTAAAGAGTCTGGAAGACTTATATTTCTTGGTGTATTTCTCATCATTTTTCTTGGCATTCTTTTAGAATACCGAGAATTTTACAGTTTCTTCAGGATGGTTTAGATAAGGGTTTGTCCGCAAGTTCTTTGAAAGGACAAATCTCTGCTCTTTCAGTTCTTTTTCATAGAAAGATTGCTATTCTTCCTGATATTCATTGTTTTGTACAAGCTTTGGTACGTATAAAACCTGTCATTAAGTCAATTTCTCCTCCTTGGAGTTTGAATTTGGTTCTGAGAGCTCTTCAAGCTTCTCCGTTTGAACCTATGCATTCATTGGACATTAAATTACTTTCTTGGAAAGTTTTGTTCCTTTTGGCCATCTCTTCTGCCAGAAGAGTTTCTGAATTATCTGCTCTTTCTTGTGAGTCTCCTTTTCTGATTTTTCATCAGGATAAGGCGGTGTTGCGAACTTCTTTTGAATTTTTACCTAAAGTTGTGAATTCCAACAACATTAGTAGGGAAATTGTGGTTCCTTCATTATGTCCTAATCCTAAGAATTCTAAGGAGAAATCGTTGCATTCTTTGGATGTTGTTAGAGCTTTGAAATATTATGTTGAAGCTACGAAATCTTTCCGTAAGACTTCTAGTCTATTTGTTATCTTTTCCGGTTCTAGAAAAGGCCAGAAAGCTTCTGCCATTTCTTTGGCATCTTGGTTGAAATCTTTAATTCATCTTGCCTATGTTGAGTCGGGTAAAACTCCGCCTCATAGGATTACAGCTCATTCTACTAGGTCAGTTTCTACTTCCTGGGCGTTTAGGAATGAAGCTTCGGTTGACCAGATCTGCAAAGCAGCAACTTGGTCCTCTTTGCATACTTTTACTAAATTCTACCATTTTGATGTATTTTCTTCTTCTGAAGCAGTTTTTGGTAGAAAAGTACTTCAGGCAGCGGTTTCAGTTTGAATCTTCTGCTTATGTTTTTCGTTAAACTTTATTTTGGGTGTGGATTATTTTCAGCAGGAATTGGCTGTCTTTATTTTATCCCTCCCTCTCTAGTGACTCTTGTGTGGAAAGATCCACATCTTGGGTAGTCATTATCCCATACGTCACTAGCTCATGGACTCTTGCTAATTACATGAAAGAAAACATAATTTATGTAAGAACTTACCTGATAAATTCATTTCTTTCATATTAGCAAGAGTCCATGAGGCCCGCCCTTTTTTTGTGGTGGTTATGATTTTGTATAAAGCACAATTATTCCAATTCCTTATTTTATATGCTTTCGCACTTTTTTATCACCCCACTTCTTGGCTATTCGTTAAACTGAATTGTGGGTGTGGTGAGGGGTGTATTTATAGGCATTTTGAGGTTTGGGAAACTTTGCCCCTCCTGGTAGGAATGTATATCCCATACGTCACTAGCTCATGGACTCTTGCTAATATGAAAGAAATGAATTTATCAGGTAAGTTCTTACATAAATTATGTTATTTATTTAAAATGGAATTTATTCGTTCTTTACTTAAAGAAGTACTAATTGCTTTAGAAATAGAGGATTCTGGTCCTCTTGATACTAATTCTAAACGTTTGGATAAGGTATTTAAATCTCCTGTGGTTATTCCAGAAGTTTTTCCTGTTCCTAATGCTATTTCTGCAGTAATTTCCAAAGAATGGGATAAATTGGGTGATTCATTTACTCCTTCTAAACGTTTTAAGCAATTATATCCTGTGCCGTCTGACAGATTAGAATTTTGGGACAAAATCCCTAAAGTTGATGGGGCTATTTCTACCCTTGCTAAACGTACTACTATTCCTACGTCAGATGGTACTTCGTTTAAGGATCCTTTAGATAGGAAAATTGAATCCTTTCTAAGAAAAGCTTATCTGTGTTCAGGTAATCTTCTTAGACCTGCTATATCTTTGGCTGATGTTGCTGCAGCTTCAACTTTTTGGTTGGAAACTTTAGCGCAACAAGTAACAGATCATGATTCTCATGATATTATTATTCTTCTTCAGCATGCTAATAATTTTATCTGTGATTCCATTTTTGATATTATCAGAGTTGATGTCAGGTTTATGTCTCTAGCTATTTTAGCTAGAAGAGCTTTATGGCTTAAGACTAGGAATGCTGATATGGCTTCTAAATCAACTCTACTTTCCATTTCTTTCCAGGGTAACAAATTATTTGGTTCTCAGTTGGATTCTATTATCTCAACTGTTACTGGTGGGAAAGGAACTTTTTTACCACAGGATAAAAAATCTAAAGGTAAAAACAGGGCTAATAATCGTTTTCGTTCCTTTCGTTTCAACAAAGAACAAAAGCCTAATCCTTCATCCTCAGGAGCAGTTTCAGTTTGGAAACCATCTCTAGTCTGGAATAAATCCAAGCCTGCTAGAAAGGCAAAGCCTGCTTCTAAGTCCTCATGAAGGTGCGGCCCTCATTCCAGCTCAGCTGGTAGGGGGCAGGTTACGTTTTTTCAAAGAAATTTGGATCAATTCTGTTCACAATCTTTGGATTCAGAACATTGTTTCAGAAGGGTACAGAATTGGTTTCAAGATGAGACCTCCTGCAAAGAGATTTTTTCTTTCCCTTGTCCCAGTAAATCCAGTGAAAGCTCAAGCATTTCTGAATTGTGTTTCAGATCTAGAGTTGGCTGGAGTAATTATGCCAGTTCCAGTTCCGGAACAGGGGATGGGGTTTTATTCAAATCTCTTCATTGTACCAAAGAAGGAGAATTCCTTCAGACCAGTTCTGGATCTAAAAATATTGAATCGTTATGTAAGGATACCAACGTTCAAGATGGTAACTGTAAGGACTATCTTGCCTTTTGTTCAGCAAGGGCATTATATGTCCACAATAGATTTACAGGATGCATATCTGCATATTCCGATTCATCCAGATCATTTTCAGTTCCTGAGATTCTCTTTTCTGGACAAGCATTACCAGTTTGTGGCTCTGCCGTTTGGCCTAGCTACAGCTCCAAGAATTTTTACAAAGGTTCTCGGTGCCCTTCTGTCTGTAATCAGAGAACAGGGTATTGTGGTATTTCCTTATTTGGACGATATCTTGGTACTTGCTCAGTCTTTACATTTAGCAGAATCTCATACGAATCGACTTGTGTTGTTTCTTCAAGATCATGGTTGGAGGAT
Source organism: Bombina bombina (assembly GCF_027579735.1). NCBI lineage: Eukaryota > Metazoa > Chordata > Amphibia > Anura > Bombinatoridae > Bombina > Bombina bombina. The sequence goes on from NC_069501.1 coordinate 569,598,226, forward strand.
CACTTTACCAAAAAGTTCATTGATTCCTCAGACAAGGGTGACCTTTCTGGGTTTCCAGATAGATTCAGTGTCCATGACTCTTTCTTTAACAGACAAGAGACGTCTAAAATTGATTTCAGCTTGTCGAAACCTTCAGTCACAATCATTCCCTTCGGTAGCCTTATGCATGGAAATTCTAGGTCTTATGACTGCTGCATCGGACGCGATCCCCTTTGCTCGTTTTCACATGCGACCTCTTCAGCTCTGTATGCTGAATCAATGGTGCAAGGATTACACAAAGATATCTCAATTAATATCTTTAAAACAGATTGTTCGACACTCTCTAACGTGGTGGACAGATCACCATCGTTTAATTCAGGGGGCTTCTTTTGTGCTTCCGACCTGGACTGTAATTTCAACAGATGCAAGTCTCACAGGTTGGGTAGCTGTGTGGGGATCTCTGACGGCACAAGGAGTTTGGGAATCTCAGGAGGTGAGATTACCGATCAATATTTTGGAACTCCGTGCAATTTTCAGAGCTCTTCAGTTTTGGCCTCTTCTGAAGAGAGAATCGTTCATTTGTTTTCAGACAGACAATGTCACAACTGTGGCATACATCAATCATCAAGGAGGGACTCACAGTCCTCTGGCTATGAAAGAAGTATCTCGAATTTTGGTTTGGGCGGAATCCAGCTCCTGTCTAATCTCTGCGGTTCATATCCCAGGTGTAGACAATTGGGAAGCGGATTATCTCAGTCGCCAAACGTTGCATCTGGGCGAATGGTCTCTTCACCCAGAGGTATTTCTTCAGATTGTTCAAATGTGGGAACTTCCAGAAATATATCTGATGGCGTCTCATCTAAACAAGAAACTTCCCAGATATCTGTCCAGATCCCGGGATCCTCAGGCGGAGGCAGTGGATGCATTATTACTTCCTTGGAAGTATCATCCTGCCTATATCTTTCCGCCTCTAGTTCTTCTTCCAAGAGTAATCTCCAAGATTCTGAAGGAATGCTCGTTTGTTCTGCTGGTAGCTCCGGCATGGCCTCACAGGTTTTGGTATGCGGATCTTGTCCGGATGGCCTCTTGCCAACCGTGGACTCTTCCGTTAAGACAAGACCTTCTGTCACAAGGTCCTTTTTTCCATCAGGATCTGAAATCCTTAAATTTAAAGGTATGGAGATTGAACGCTTGATTCTTGGTCAAAGAGGTTTCTCTGACTCTGTGATTAATACTATGTTACAGGCTCGTAAATCTGTATCTAGAGAGATATATTATAGAGTCTGGAAGACTTATATTTCTTGGTGTCTTTCTCATCATTTTTCTTGGCATTCTTTTAGAATACCGAGAATTTTACAGTTTCTTCAGGATGGTTTAGATAAGGGTTTGTTTGCAAGTTCCTTGAAAGGACAAATCTCTGCTCTTTCTGTTCTTTTTCACAGAAAGATTGCTATTCTTCCTGATATTCATTGTTTTGTACAAGCTTTGGTTCGTATAAAACCTTTCATTAAGTCAATTTCTCCTCCTTGGAGTTTGAATTTGGTTCTGGGAGCTCTTCAAGCTCCTCCCTTTGAACCTATGCATTCATTGGACATTAAATTACTTTCTTGGAAAGTTTTGTTCCTTTTGGCCATCTCTTCTGCCAGAAGAGTTTCTGAATTATCTGCTCTTTCTTGTGAGTCTCCTTTTCTGATTTTTCATCAGGATAAGGCGGTGTTGCGAACTTCTTTAGGTAAAAATTCAAAAGTTGTGAATTCCAACAACATTAGTAGAGAAATTGTGGTTCCTTCATTATGTCCTAATCCTAAGAATTCTAAGGAGAAATCATTGCATTCTTTGGATATTGTTAGAGCTTTGAAATATTATGTTGAAAGCTACTAAGTCTTTCCGAAAGACTTCTAGTCTATTTGTTATCTTTTCCGGTTCTAGAAAAGGCCAGAAAGCTTCTGCCATTTCTTTGGCATCTTGGTTGAAATCTTTAATTCATCTTGCCTATGTTGAGTCGGGTAAAACTCCGCCTCAGAGGATTACAGCTCATTCTACCAGGTCAGTTTCTACTTCCTGGGCGTTTAGGAATGAAGCTTCGGTTGATCAGATTTGCAAAGCAGCAACTTGGTCCTCTTTGCATACTTTTACTAAATTCTACCATTTTGATGTATTTTCTTCTTCTGAAGCAGTTTTTGGTAGAAAAGTACTTCAGGCAGCGGTTTCAGTTTGAATCTTCTGTTTATGTTCTTCATTAAACTTATTTTGGGTGTGGATTATTTTCAGCAGGAATTGGCTGTCTTTATTTTATCCCTCCCTCTCTAGTGACTCTTGTGTGGAAAGATCCACATCTTGGGTAATCATTATCCCATACGTCACTAGCTCATGGACTCTTGCTAATTACATGAAAGAAAACATAATTTATGTAAGAACTTACCTGATAAATTCATTTCTTTCATATTAGCAAGAGTCCATGAGGCCTGCCCTTTTTTTGTGGTGGTTATGATTTTTGTATAAAGCACAATTATTCCAATTCCTTATTTTATATGCTTTCGCACTTTTTTATCACCCCACTTCTTGGCTATTCGTTAAACTGAATTGTGGGTGTGGTGAGGGGTGTATTTATAGGCATTTTGAGGTTTGGGAAACTTTGCCCCTCCTGGTAGGAATGTACATCCCATACGTCACTAGCTCATGGACTCTTGCTAATATGAAAGAAATGAATTTATCAGGTAAGTTCTTACATAAATTATGTTTTTTCTTCCTAGCCTTCGGTCGAATGACTGGGGGGTGGAGCTAGGGGAGGAGCTATATAGACAGCTCTGCTGTGGGTGCTCTCTTTGCCACTTCCTGTTAGGAAGGAGAATATCCCACAAGTATTGGATGAATCCGTGGACTCGATACATCGCAAGAGAAAGAAATTTATCAGGTAAGCATAAATTCTGATTTATTCTTACCTGATGATTAATTTCTTTCTTGTTGTTGAGAGTCCACCGACCCACCTGAATTTTTTTTTTTTTTGTGGTGGCGATTCTAGTTTGCACCTCTTTACCTTACTATCTTTTCTTACTTCTTCCTCCTACACTGGGAGATTTAGGGAAGTAGTAGGGATATTAAAGCTCTGGTGTATGGTGTATCTGCCTCATTCTGGTGGCCAGGTTCAACAAGACATCTTGCAGCCCCAGCAGTTCTTTCTTTAATGCAGCAGTGATCGCCAGCTGCAAGGCGTGGCCAGTGCAGCAGATACTCATCCTCCCATGCTTCTCCTCCAGTACATTTACAGCAGCCGCAATATTAGCACCATTGTTTGGTACAATAGCAATGATTTTCTCAGGGGGAATTTCCAACTTTACAGCCACTTCCTCCAACCATTCGGCAATGTTTGTTGCTGTATGTCTGTCTTCGAGTGGCATGGTAATGAGGCAGACAGACATCATCTTCCACTCATCCCCTATATAATGGCATGTAATGCCAAGATAGGCTTTAGTGGCTACACTTGTCCATTGATCTGCTGTTAAAGCAATTCTGCTCTTGGTATTGTTGATGGCTTCCTTGACCTTCTGGAATGCCTCCTGGTACTTCCTCTCCATCAATTTCGTAAAATGCCTTCTTGAGGGAAGAGTGTATCCTGGGCTGAGTACCCTGAAACCTTGTTCTTCAACCATTGACAGTGGCTGCATATCAGTTACCAGCTTTTTCCGAATGGTATCAGTTACAACTGCTGCTTGTTGTGGAGTGCACAGGTTTTTTTTGTTTGTTTTTTATCCGAGCACACTCACTCATGCTGTGCTGTTTCTTACTGAAATGAAAATGATAATTTGAAATATACAGAGAAAGCTATTTTTGCTTAACTCAGTATATGCTTTGTTTTTTTTTTTTATAACTGCTATTGGAAAAAGGAATCCCAATTAAGACATTTTGGATATAAACATAAGTTTGTGCTTAACTTACCATGCTGATGATTGGTCTTTTATCTATGAGTCGCACGTTTCCTTTTCATGTGCCCGTGCAACACTGTCATTCTTCCATGCCAAACAAGCTCCGCTTTGCAAAGTTTGCAGGCTACAATCTTCTTTGCAAAATTTAATATAAAATGCTTCCATGCCTTCAAGTTCTTGTGACACACACTTTTTTTTTTTCTCTTCACTTGGTCTGTTCTCTCTGCCATTTTTCTGATGCACATTTTTGCAACAAAAGCAAAAAAATGTGTGGTGCGCAATTTACATAACCATAAAACACAATACCATGTGCTGGATTTCATTGGAGTGAAGCTGCTGGTGTCCGGCGTTCTTCCCAATCTGCAGCTCTCACAAGTCTGTCTTATGCACCCTCATTTTAAATTTGACTCATGTCCTTTTTGAGTAGTTCTAACTTGGCCTTAATTCATGCAATGCAGACTTTTAAAGTTAAATTGATTATTTTTCATGAATAATTGATTTTTTCATTTAAATATTTTTTTTTTTTATTAGGATTTATGAAAAAAAAAAACAATTTATTCATGCTCATAAAATGAAAATAATATATTGTTAGAGACCCTTCTCTTTCGCCAACAGTTTTGATGTAACTGAGTTTTTTTCTACATGTAAATCTATTTATTTAGTTAATCAGATTTTGCTTTAAAGTGGTCATAAAAATATTTCCAAATCCCCCCCCCCCCCCAAAAAAAAAAACCAAAAAAAAAAAAAAAACTTTACTATATCTTCCAATACATAGCTTGAAATGTCACATTTCTATATCAGTGTTGTTCTTATTGAAAATCCTTTTTTTTTTTTTCCTTGCTTTCAACAGGCAATCTATGTCCTTGCTGAGCGGTCCTTTACAAGTTGTTCCTGACATTGATCATGTAACAAGTCCGGAGAATTTGCAAGAGGTAAAAGAGAGACAGGGCAGATTGTGTTTTTAGGATTAAGTTGTGTGTCAAATGTATTTGAATAATCTTTTCTTTCCTTTCTTTCCAAATGAACACAGTCATGTGTTTTGTTATTAAGAAAGTAATTCATATGCAATTTATTAATTTAGTTTTGGTTTTGAATCAGCAGTTTGTACATTAGCAAGACAGGCAGCCAGAGGATCCTTATCTGCTCAAAGGTTACACCATGGTTAGCCAAGTGTTTGCATGCCATAGTCTTGATGATTACTGGACTCAAGCTTTTAGAATGTTTTTTATAATAATTTAGAAATTAACAAGTAGGTACTTTAGTAATATAATACAGCAGTTTCTAGAAAACTTTAACAGTGTTAGGATGTTGCATAGCTTCACAAATTATTAGAGTAGGCTGTGTGCCCAATGAAGCATTTGTAGATGTCAACGCACATTCTGGATAGCGAAGGAAAAACTCCTACACACACAACTCCTAGCCACTAGGAGGAGACAAATATTCCTAAACCTCCAAGAATTTTCTATCCCTTCCACCACAGTGTGTGTGTATAGATAGATAGACTAGTTAATTAAAAAATAAGACAGATGTGGTGAATTCAAAATCTCTAGTTCTCCCACCGCACCCCCTTTAAGATATATAATAAAGAAAAAGATGCATAATAATTATTGCCATACCCCTCTCATTAAGTTAGTATAAAGTGCATTGTTAAGGTTATTAGTTACACCCAAGATGACAGATTTTTCATTATGTATAAGAAACCTAGGAATTTAAAAGATCTTATTTTACGAAGCATCAGTTGTCAATACTATTTCTAAAAGTCAAACTTTTTAATTATATTTGTCAAAAAATGCATTTCCTTCTTACTTTACCTCCCTTAGGCAAAAGTGACAGAAGAATCTTCTCAGTATGAGTTTGAGAACTACATGCGACAACAGATGCTTCTTGCAGAAGAAAAAAACACAATCTATGAAGCCAAAAACTTCTCGCACAAACGCCACTTTGGAAACTTTCCCCCAATCAGAAGACTGGGGTATGACGCTCAGCCTATGAGCCCTTTGGACGCTCACATCCTGGCACAGAGATATCTCTCCCCATCACACCTATCGCTCCCTAGTTCTCACTAACTCGTCGCTTTCTTGGGATAAATGTCTTCAGCCAGATCACTCAGTGTGAGCGAATCCTTTTCATTTTGGAATGGATTTACACGGTGCTAAAATTCTCCTCCTACTCCCTTTTACCCTTCAACGTTAACTTTGCACACAAATGTGTAATTATCTCTTTAAAAAAAAAAATAATCATTTTATCCTAAAGCAATACACTTCCAGCACAAGAAAAATAATGTAGCATTTTAAAATTTTCTGGAGGAAGCATTATCCATATTTTTTTTTTCTTTTTTTAAATGTGCAAAGTGAACATTTTTTAATGACCTACGTTGGCTCTGAGCAGCATTGCAGTAATATACTGCAGGGAGAACTGACATTTTTGCAGTGCTAAAGCTTGAAGGTATTTGTAAAGGTTTCAGAACAGGATTTAAAAAAAAGAACTGCATTGCTCTACCTGCTTCCATACCTTCATGCTACAGAAAAATACAGCTTTTCACATATTTTTAAGGAAAAAAAAAATCTATATATAGACATTAAATCTACCTCTTTTCATCAACTAGTTCCATACATAGGAGACAGAGCATTAGAAGAAATATTAAAATTGATTATATGTCTTATTTGATATATTCTAAAATGTCATCTTCTAAATAACAGGGTGACAAAGCTTAGATAATCTGTACATATATAAATAAATATATATATATATATATCTATCCTTATATAGAGGTATATATTTGATATTGAATATCACTTTGGATTGCAATATCCTAATAGAAAGAATAAGCTGTGTTATAGCCATCAAGCTTATAACAACCCATATCCTTTCCCCCTGTTGTCTGACATTATTTTGCATATTTATTAGACTATTTTGTTGGTGTTTTATACCTGACTTCTGTCTATGCAGCACATTTAGGTTTGAATTGTTGCTGCAGTTTGAGTTAAGTGGAATACAATGTATTTTGCAGAAGAATTTCACCGCTGTGGCATTTGCTTAACTAAACTGCACTAAAAAAAAGAATGCTCTGTTGAGCTTTTGGAACCTAACTGTGCTAAGAAAATTGGGGGCTGTTTGTGCACAAAACCTTTTTCTTCCTTGCTCTGGGCTCCATATTCAATAAGCTGTGAATTTGTTTAGTTTAAATAGATTTTTACTCCTGGTTATTTGGCTGGAGCTCTTTCATAGCACAATGTATTGACAAAGAGAACTGTTTCGTCATTTTGTGTGAACCCTTTTCCCATCGGTAACGCACATTTACATATAGATGTGTTTTGTGTGTAATCATATATTGCTTCATATGTGAATATTTACTTTTTGGGATGTTCCCAGGTCCTCATCTTCATTTGTGGTCACAAGATCACCATTTAGTAAGCAGTATTGTGAATTCCCAAGTAAAGAAAATATAAAATATGGTACATTGGGTAAAGGCATAAATAGCAAGGTAGTGCATAAAGGTACAGTAACATAAAATTACATTTTCAGGATTTGGACCATTGCTATTAAAAACAAAATACATTAAATAAAAAAATCCAATATCCTTCTGTTAACAAATTGGCTTTGTTCTATTGGTATACATTGCTGTAGAGCAGATATTGGCAACTTCTTTGCCATGAACCGCCTAGAGCCCTCTGCAGAAGAAAACCCCTCTGTAGGGTAGAACAGCAGACGGAATGCACCCGGCAGCCCTAGCTAAATCTGGCTCTGTGCCACAGGACATTTTTAGGAAATGTATTATTGTGCGTTTAATAGCCTTGTATGCAGCCATTAAAGGGGCGATAAAGTCAAAAATTAACTTTCAAAATTCAGATAGAGCATACAGTTTTAAACTTGCCAGTTTACTTCTATTATCACATTTGCTTCATTCTTTTGGTATCCTTTGAAGAGTAAATCTGAATAGGCTCATATGAGCAAATCTGATAATTGAATTAAATTGGATTTTTTTTAATTGCATCCTCTATCTATATCTTGTAAGTTTTTAATCCTCACTTTACTTTCCCTTTAAGCATTCTGCCATTTAGTCACATCGCTAAATCACTACTGCGAACGTCATTTTTTGCACCTCTAAAAAGTTCTCACCATCTACTATGTGTGTGCTTGAGCCTGAATTCCAGGTGCATTTACCCATAGCTGATCCTGGGCTGAACAGGCAATGCGTCTGCTATTTAGAAGTAGTATGCCAAGTAGTTGCTATTTAAATCTATGCCTAATGTACTATGCATCCATATCACTTTGTCTAGCCATGTCATTGCTGCATCTATTGCGCTTGATACCAACGTGATTGCTGCAGTTTTGAACACAGTTTTAGACAGAAAGTGTCTTTTTATATGTTTGCTATTTTGGGAAAGCCAGATTTTAAAAATGAATATTCTCATGCACAAACTGCTGCTTAAAGGAACAAGCAAACCTTAATATTGTTAAAGCATTAAATGGGGACATCCCAAGCTTGAACATTTTTGCTAAGGGTAGTGTTTCATCTTATCGCGTGCGTTTAGCTGGCCAACACAGCTTACCATAATGTCTTTTTTTTCCCCCTTTCCCAGTTTTCAAAAGATGGATTTCCAATGAATCCGTTGCTGTACTACATTCCTGATAGGAGGATACATGTCCGCTGCTCTGCATACAGCCTAGGTTCTATGCAGAACAGCAGGAGCCCTTTCCATTTAGCTTCTAGGGTGCGAGCCAGCACAGAGTACCCAACAAGGTGCAAAAGAATCCTTTGCAAAGGGTTAAAAAAAAAGCTTTGGGAGGCAAATGTTTTACTGTACAATGTTTTTCAAAGGACATTAAGGTTTCATGATTCATATAGATCATACAATTTTAAACAACTTTCCTATTTACTCAATATTATCTCATTTGCTTAATTCTCTTATCCTTTTTTGAAAGAGCAGCAATGCACTACTAGGAGCTAGCTATAAGCCAATGACAGAGGCATATAAGTGAAACCTACCTAATACAAAGAGGACAAATTATATTAAATAAATTGGAAAGTTAATAAAAAATGCATGCTCTATCTGAATCATGAAAGATAGATACATTTGGGGTTTCACGTCCCTTTAAGGATGTGTAGCTGGGTTAAGGATGTGTTTGTCCAACATTCCTTAGTGAAGCCAAAAATGCAAATTCTGTAACCTACAAATGCATTTTGAAAATCTAGTTTACAGAAAAGTCACCATTTACAATGCTAATGTCTCGTTAAAGCATTGCAAACAATATTAAGGTTTACTTTTCCTTGAACATTTTGTGCCATACCTGTTAGCAGCTGCTTTAACATTGTTAAAGGGGCGACTGGGAATTGACCACGTTTACCTTCTGACCCTGATAGATGGTATCATTGGACATCCACTCTGTCAGGGAAGAACAGCGCACAAATTGAGCCTACTTTAATGCCTTTTCTTGCCACATACTAATCTTACTCTCAACAGTTCCAATGCCTCAGATTGTGCAAAGGAAGCCAGCTCCAGTCCTGATTTTTGTCATGCCATAAACATTAAGCTGATTTGAGACGTCTGACATTTCAAATGGAAAGTTTTTTTGTTTTGTTTCCCCCCCCCCCCCCCCTCAATGTATGTAATTTGTGTGTGTGTGTGTGTGTGTTTTTTTTAATATATATTCCTCTAGTTTCTATGGAAGCTACTAATGCTTTTTCTTGCAGCAATATGTGAATACTATTCTGGTTATAATTTTCAGTTGTATGATGCATTTTCAGTAAATCTTTCCTAGCCTTCCCCAAATTTAAATATAAAATTAGTCTGAAATAATAAAAACCCTGATTACCAGCCACTGATTGCAGGTGAATACGTTTTATTGGAGGAGGAATAATAATAATAATGTGCATTCTGACGATATTTTTACAAAGAGTAGATTTTTTTTTTTTTTTTTTTTAAAGCCATTTGTTTTTGTGTATGCTGCTGATTAGAAGTGTACAGCTTGCAGTACATAATTCAACTGTAAAATCAGTATGATTCACTTCTTTTTCCCTTCAGGTGCATATGTTTAACTCTCTAGAGAATAGGCCTATCCTGTTCTAAAGCATTATGTGGTAGCAATTTTAAAAGCAATAACATCTAAAGAAAGAGGTTATTCTTTTTTTGTGTTGTGGTTATTGTGAAATACTTGCATTATTTATTAATGTAAAAAAAGTATGTAATTTGCTTAATGCATAGACTGCTACACAATGGATATCAAAACAAACTTGTACTAATATACTATAATATATGTGACATAAAACACAAATTTCCCATAAAAAGTATGAGCATAGTATAAAAACTTTTTGAAATTTAGATGTTTAATTTGCCCCTCTTTTTTCCTGTAATTTAACTGTGAAAAATGTCCTTTCTTTCATGTAATTAACAAGAGTCCATGAGCTAGTGACGTATGGGATATACATTCCTACCAGGAGGGGCAAAGTTTCCCAAACCTTAAAATGCCTATAAATACACCCCTCACCACACCCACAAATCAGTTTTACAAACTTTGCCTCCAAGGGAGGTGGTGAAGTAAGTTTGTGCTAGATTCTACGTTGATATGCGCTCCGCAGCAAGTTGGAGCCCGGTTTTCCTCTCAGCGTGCAGTGAATGTCAGAGGGATGTGAAGAGAGTATTGCCTATTGAATGCAGTGATCTCCTTCTACGGGGTCTATTTCATAAGGTTCTCTGTTATCGGTCGTAGAGATTCATCTCTTACCTCCCTTTTCAGATCGACGATATACTCTTATATTTACCATTTCCTCTACTGATTCTCGTTTCAGTACTGGTTTGGCTTTCTACAAACATGTAGATGAGTGTCCTGGGGTAAGTAAGTCTTATTTTCTGTGACACTCTAAGCTATGGTTGGGCACTTTATTTATAAAGTTCTAAATATATGTATTCAAACATTTATTTGCCTTGACTCAGAATGTTCAACTTTCCTTATTTCCAGACAGTCAGTTTCATATTTGGGATTATGCATTGAATTATCATATTTTTTCTTACCTCAAAAATTTGACTTTTTTCCCTGTGGGCTGTTAGGCTCGCGGGGGCTGAAAATGCTTCATTTTATTGCGTCATTCTTGGCGCGGACTTTTTTGGCGCAAAAATTCTTTTCCGTTTCCGGCGTCATACGTGTCGCCGGAAGTTGCGTCATTTTTTGACGTTATTTTGCGTCAAAGATGTCGGCGTTCCGGATGTGGCGTCATTTTTGGCGCCAAAAGCATTTAGGCGCCAAATAATGTGGGCGTCTTTTTTGGCGCTAAAAAATATGGGCGTCATTTTTGTCTCCACATTATTTAAGTCTCATTATTTATTGCTTCTGGTTGCTAGAAGCTTGTTCACTGGCATTTTTTTCCCATTCCTGAAACTGTCATTTAAGGAATTTGATCAATTTTGCTTTATATGTTGTTTTTTTCTTTTACATATTGCAAGATGTTCCACGTTGCAACTGAGTCAGAAGATACTACAGGAAAATCACTGCACAGTGCTGGAGCTACCAAGCTAAGTCTGCTATAAACTTTTGGTATCTGTTTCTCCAGCTGTTATTTGTATTGCATGTCATGTCAAACTTATTAATGCAGATAAAATTTCCTTTAGTACTATTACATTACCTGTTGCTGTCCGTCAACATCTAATTTTCAGAGTGTTCCTGATAACATAAGAGATTTTATTTTTTAAATCCATTAAGAAGGCTATGTCTGTTATTTCTCCTTCTAGTATACATAAAAGTCTTTTAAAACTTCTCTTTTTTTCAGATGAATTTTTAAATGAACATCATCATTCTGATACTGATAATGGTTCTTCTAGTTCAGAGGTTTCTGTCTCAGAGGTTGATGCTGATAAATCTTTGTATTTGTTCAAGATGGAATTTATTCGTTCTTTACTTAAAGAAGTGTTATTTGCATTAGAAATAGAGGATTCTGGTCCTCTTGATACTAAATGTAAACGTTTAAATGAGGTTTTTAAATCTCCTGTAGTTATTCCTGAAGTGTTTTATCTCCCTGATGCTATTTCTGAAGTAATTTCCAGGGAATGGAATAATTTGGGTAATTTATTTACTCCTTCTAGACGTTTAAGCAAATTATATCCTGTGCCATCTGACAGATTAGAGTTTTTTGGGACAAAAATCCCTAAGGTTATGGGGCTGTCTCTACTCCTGCTAATGTACTACTATTCCTATGGCAGATAGTACTTCATTTAAGGATCCTTTAGATAGGAAAATTGAATCTTTTCTAAGAAAAGCTTACTTATGTTCAGGTAATCTTCTTAGACCTGCTATATTTTTAGCGGATGTTGCTGCAGCTTCAACTTTTTGGTTAGAAGCTTTAGCGCAACAAGTAACAGATCATAATTTTATAGCATTATTATTATTATATAACATGCTAATAATTTTATTGGTGATACCATCTTTTGATATCATTAGAGTTGATGTCAGGTATATGTCTCTAGCTATTTTAGCTAGAAAAGCTTTATGGATTAAACTTGGAATGCTGACATGTCTTCTAAGTCAACTTTGCTTTCCCTTTCTTTCCAGGGTAAATAATCATTTCGTTCCTTTCCTCACAACAAGGAACAAAAGCCTGATCCTTCATCCTCAGGAGCGGTATCAGTTTGGAAACTATTTCCAGTTTGGAATATATCCAAGCCTTATAGAAACCTATAGTCAGCTCCTAAGTACCTATGAAGGTGCGGCCCTTATTCCAGCTCAGCTGGTATGGGGCAGATTACGTTTTCTTCAAAGAAATTTGGATCAATTCCGTTCTTAATCTCTGGTTTCAGAAACATTGTTTCAGAAAGGTACAGAATTGGCTTCAAGTTAAGGCCTCCTGCTAAGAGATTCTTTTATTTCCCGTGTCCCAGTTGACACAGCAAGGCTCAGCATTTCTGAAATGTGTTTCAGATCTAGAGTTGGCTGGAGTATTTATGCCAGTTCCAGTTCTGGAACAGGGGCTGGGGTTTTATTTTATCTCTTCATTGTACCAAAGAAGGTCAATTCCTTCAGACCAGTTCTGGATCTATCATTATTGAATCGTTATGTTAGGATACCAACATTCAAGATGGTTACTGTAGGACTATCCTGCCTTTTGTTTAGCAAGGGCATTATATGTCTACAATAGATTTACAGGATGTGTATCTGCATATTCCGATTCATCCAGATCACTTTTAGTGTCTGAGATTCTCTTTTTAGACAAGCATTACCAGTTTTGTGGCTCTACTGTTTGGCCTAGCCTCAGTTCCAAGAATTTTTTTCAAAGGTTCTCGGTGCCCTTCTTTCTGTAATCAGAGAATAGGGTTTTGGTATTTCCTTATTTGGACGATATCTTGGTACTTGCTCAGTCTTCTCATTTTCGAAGAATCTCATACGAATCGACTTGTGTTGTTTCTTCAAGTTCATGGTTGGAGGATCAATTTACCAATCAGTTCATTGATTCCTCAGACAAGGGTAACCTTTTTAGGTTTCTAGATAAATTCAGTGTCTATGACTCTGTCCTTGTCAGACAAGAGAAGTTTAACATTGATATCAGCTTGTCAAAACCTTCAGTCACAATCATTCCCTTTGGTAGCCTTATGCATGGAAATGTTGGGTCTTAGGACTGCCGCATCAGATGCGATCTCCTTTGCTCGTTTTCACATGCGACCTCTTCAGCTCTGTATGCTGAACCAATGGTGCAGGGATTACTCAAAGATATCTCAATTAATATCTTTAAACCGATTTTACGACACTCTCTGACATGGTGGACAACCATCGTTTAGTTCAGGGGGCTTCTTTGTTCTTCCAACCTGGACTATAATCTCAACAGATACAAGTCTTACAGGTTGGGGAGCTGTGTGGGGGTATCTGACGGCACAAGGGGTTTGGGAATCTCAGGAGGTGAGATTTCCGATCAATATTTTGGAACTCCGTGCAATTTTCAGAGCTCTTCAGTCTTGGCCTCTTCTGAAGAGAGAGTTGTTCATTGTTTTCAGATAAGACAATGTCACAACTGTGGCATACATCAATCATCAAGGAGGGACTCACAGTCCTCTGGCTATGAAAGAAGTATCTCGAATTTTGGTTTGGGCGGAATCCAGCTCCTGTCTAATCTCTGCGGTTTTCTATCCCAGGTATGGACAATTGGAAAGCGGATTATTTCAGTCGCCAAACGTTGCATCCGGGCGAATGGTCTCTTCACCCAGAGGTATTTCTTCAGATTGTTCAAATGTGGGAACTTCCAGAAATAGATCTGATGGCTTCTCATCTAAACAAGAAACTTCCCAGGTATCTGTCCAGATCCCGGGATCCTCAGGCGGAGGCAGTGGATGCATTTTCACTTCCTTGGAAGTATCATCCTGCCTATATCTTTCCGCCTCTAGTTCTTCTTCCAAGAGTAATCTCCAAGATTCTGAAGGAATGCTCGTTTGTTCTGCTGGTAGCTCTGGCATGGACTCTTCCGTTAAGACCAGACCTTTTGTCTCAAGGTCCTTTTTTCCATCAGGATCTGAAATCCTTAAATTTAAAGGTATGGAGATTGAACGCTTGATTCTTGGTCAAAGAGGTTTCTCTGACTCTGTGATTAATACTATGTTACAGGCTCGTAAATCTGTATCCAGAGAGATATATTATAGAGTCTGGAAGACTTATATTTCTTGGTGTCTTTCTCATCATTTTTCTTGGCATTCTTTTAGAATACCGAGAATATTACAATTTCTTCAGGATGGTTTAGATAAGGGTTTGTCCGCAAGTTCCTTGAAAGGTCAAATCTCTGCTCTTTCTGTTCTTTTTCACAGAAAGATTGCTATTCTTCCTGATATTCATTGTTTTGTACAAGCTTTGGTTCGTATAAAGCCTGTCATTAAGTCAATTTCTCCTCCTTGGAGTTTGAATTTGGTTCTGGGGGCTCTTCAAGCTCCTCCATTTGAACCTATGCATTCATTGGATATTAAATTACTTTCTTGGAAAGTTTTGTTCCTTTTGGCCATCTCTTCTGCCAGAAGAGTTTCTGAATTATCTGCTCTTTCTTGTGAGTCTCCTTTTCTGATTCTTCATCAGGATAAGGCGGTGTTGCGAACTTCTTTTGAATTTTTACCTAAAGTTGTGAATTCCAACAACATTAGTAGAGAAATTGTGGTTCCTTCATTATGTCCTAATCCTAAAAATTCTAAGGAGAAATCGTTGCATTCTTTGAATGTTGTTAGAGCTTTGAAATATTATGTTGAAGCTACGAAATCTTTCTGTAAGACTTCTAGTCTATTTGTTATCTTTTTTCCGGTTCTAGGAAAGGCCAGAAAGCTTCTGCCATTTCTTTGGCATCTTGGTTGAAATCTTTAATTCATCTTGCCTATGTTGAGTCGGGTAAAATTCCGCCTCAGAGAATTACAGCTCATTCTACTAGGTCAGTATCTACTTCCTGGGCGTTTAGGAATGAAGCTTCGGTTGACCAGATCTGCAAAGCAGCAACTTGGTCCTCTTTGCATACTTTTACTAAATTCTACCATTTTGATGTATTTTCTTCTTCTGAAGCAGTTTTTGGTAGAAAAGTTCTTCAGGCAGCGGTTTCAGTTTGAATCTTCTGCTTATGTTTTTTGTTAAACTTTATTTGGGTGTGGATTATTTTCAGCAGGAATTGGCTGTCTTTATTTTATCCCTCCCTCTCTAGTGACTCTTGTGTGGAAAGATCCACATCTTGGGTAGTCATTATCCCATACGTCACTAGCTCATGGACTCTAGTTAATTACATGAAAGAAAACATAATTTATGTAAGAACTTACCTGATAAATTCATTTCTTTCATATTAACAAGAGTCCATGAGGCCCACCCTTTTTTGTGGTGGTTATGATTTTTTTGTATAAAGCACAATTATTCCAATTCCTTATTTTATATGCTTCGCACTTTTTTTCTTATCACCCCACTTCTTGGCTATTCGTTAAACTGATTTGTGGGTGTGGTGAGGGGTGTATTTATAGGCATTTTAAGGTTTGGGAAACTTTGCCCCTCCTGGTAGGAATGTATATCCCATACGTCACTAGCTCATGGACTCTTGTTAATATGAAAGAAATGAATTTATCAGGTAAGTTCTTACATAAATTATGTTTTTTTATTTCCTGTAAGTATCGGAAATGTGTACTCTACACTTCAAAGCCTAATCTAGCTACAGTTTGCAGCAGATGAACTCATTCTGTTCCTAACTGGCCTTATCAGAGAACATAAGGGATTGTGTCCGTTGCCCCAAAACAATGCACATTATCCTAACAAAATGACTGTTTGAAATATTTTTAAAACATTTATATACAGACCTTTTGTAATGTTTAATTGCTGGCAAATACTATGCTAAAAAATAATTTATGGCCCTTTAAGCTCTGGTAAAGAAAAGCTAGGACAGCTTATGTTTGAGATAGTTATTTCATAGACGTGAACATTTTTGTATTTTGTCATTTGCTTTGCATAACAAAATATAATTTAGTTAGCTTCAACGCCATATATATTAGAATAGAAGTGCAACTGACAATATCTTTTTTATTTTCTCATAATTTTTTTTTTTTTTTTTTAGTACTTCCGATATACCTGGTGTTAGAATTAATCGAAGTGTAGATTATTTTTTTTATTTGTTTGCCAAACCAATAACCGAATACTGAACATATAGTATTGTCTCTTGCAGAATATTGCATCAAAATCTAGGTCTCCTTATAAAGAGAGAATTTGTGTTCATGGGTACTAGTCTCTACATTTGTATAAGCAGAAGTTCAGTTTACTGTTTAATTTGATAACTAAATTCTTTGGCCGGCATATTTATTTCTTTTTAATTCAAATCCCTTTATTGAAATGTTAATTTTTGATTTTCAGATTTGATGTTTAATGATTTTAACAGAGTTAAAGGGACAGTCTACACCAGAATTGTTATTGTTTTAAAATATAGATAATCCCTTGTTTACCCATTCCCTAGTTTTGCATAACCAACACAGTTATATTTATATATTTCTTTCATGTAATTAGCAAGAGTCCATGAGCTAGTGACGTATGGGATATACATTCCTACCAGGAGGGGCAAAGTTTCCCAAACCTCAAAATGCCTATAAATACACCCCTCACCACACCCACAAATCAGTTTTACAAACTTTGCCTCCCATGGAGGTGGTGAAGTAAGTTTGTGCTAGATTCTACGTTGATATGCGCTTCGCAGCAGGCTGAAGCCCGGTTTTCCTCTTGAGTGCAGTGAATGTCAGAGGGATGTGAAGAGAGTATTGCCTATTGGAATACCATGGTCTTCCTCTAGGGGATCTATTTCATAGGTTCTCTGTTATCGGTCGTGGAGATTTCTTCTCCTACCTCCCTTTTCAGATCGACGATATACTCTTATATACCATTACCTCTACTGATTCTCGTTTCAGTACTGGTTTGGCTATCTACTATATGTAGATGAGTGTCTTAGGGTAAGTAAGTCTTATTTCTATTTGACACTCAAAGCTATGGTTGGGCACTTTATATGTAAAGTTCTAAATATGTGTTTAAACTTATATTTGCCATGATTCAGGATAATCAGTATTCCTTCATTCAGACTGTCAGTTTCATTTTTTGGGGAAAATGCATACAAATTTTATTTTTCTTACCTTAAAATTTTCAATTGACTTTTTTTCAAAAATTGCGGGCTGTTAGGCTCGCGGGTGCAGAAAATGCTTCTATTTATTGCGTCATTCTTGGCGCGAGACTTTTTTTGGCGCAAAAATTTTGTCATTTCCAGCGTCATAGTTGGCGCCGGAAGTTTTCACGTAATTGCGTTATTTTTTACGTATGTGTATTGCGGCCGTTTTTTTTTCACATTATTTCAGTCTCGCTTTTTAGTTGCTTCTGGTTTTCTAGAGGCTTGTTTCATTTTGCATTTTTTCCCATTCCTGAAACTGCCATTTAAGGAATTTGATAATTTTGCTTTATATGTTGTTTTTCTTTTACATATTGCAAGATGTCACTACCTGACCCTGGATCAGAATCTACTTCTGGAAAAGCGCTGCCTGATGTCGGTTCTACCAAAGCTAAGTACATTTGTTGTAAACTTTTGGTAACTTCCTCCGGCTGTAGTTTGTGTTAGTTGTCATGATAAGCTATCCAACGCTGATAATATTTCCATTAGTAATAATCCATTACCTGTTGTTGTTCCTTCAACATCTAATGTTCAGGATGTTCCTGTTAATGTTAAAGAATTTGTTTCTAATTCTATTCGGAAGGCTCTGTCTGTTATTCCTCCTTCTAGTAAACGTAAGAGGTCTTTTAAAACTTCACATATTTCAGATGAATTTTTAAATGACCGCCATCATTCTGACTTATCTATTTCTGATGAGGATCTATCTGGGTCAGAAGATTCTACCTCAGATATTGACACTGATAAATCTTCATATTTGTTTAAGATGGAGTTTATTCGTTCTTTACTTAAAGAAGTGTTGATTGCATTAGATATGGAGGAGTCTAGTCCTCTTGATATTAAAACCAATAAATGTTTAAATTCAGTTTTTAAACCTCATGTAGTTTTTCCAGAAGTTTTTCCAGTTCCTGATGCTATTTCAGAAGTAATTTCTAGGGAATGGAATAGTCTGGGTACTTCTTTTACTCCTTCTCCAAGGTTTAAGAAATTGTACCCTTTGCCATCTGATAGATTAGAGTTTTGGGAGAAAATCCCCAAAGTTGATGGGGCTATCTCTACTCTTGCTAAACGTACTACTATTCCTACGGCAGATAGTACTTCGTTTAAGGATCCTTTAGATAGGAAGCTTGAATCCTTTCTAAGGAAGGCTTATTTATGTTCAGGTAATCTTCTTAGACCTGCTATTTCTTTGGCTGATGTTGCTGCAGCTTCAACTTTCTGGTTGGAGGCTTTAGCGCAACAAGTGTCAGACCATAATGCTTATAGCATTGTTAAACTCCTTCAACATGCTAATAACTTTATTTGTGATGCCATTTTCGATATCATTAGAATTGATGTCAGGTATATGTCTTTAGCTATTTTAGCCAGAAGAGCTTTATGGCTTAAGTCTTGGAATGCAGATATGACTTCTAAGTCAACTTTGCTTTCTCTTTCTTTCCAAGGTAATAAATTATTTGGTTCTCAGTTAGACTCAATAATTTCAACTGTTACTGGGAGGAAGAGAGCCTTTTTACATCAGGATAAAAAATCTAAAGGTAAAAATAGGGCTGCTAATCGTTTTTGTTCCTTTCGTCAGAATAAGAAACAAAAGCCTGACCCTTCCTCTAAAGGAACAGTTTCCGTTTGGAAACCTTTTCCAGTCTGGAATAAATCCAAGCCTTTTAGAAAGTCAAAACCAGCCCCCAAATCCGCATGAAGGTGCGGCCCTCATTCCAGCACAGCTGGTAGGGGGCAGGTTATGATTTTTCAAAGATGTTTGGATCAATTCGATTCAAAGTCTTTGGATTCAGAACATTGTTTCACAAGGGTACAGAATAGGTTTCAAGGTAAGACTGCCTGTGAGAAGATTCTTTCTTTCACGCATTCCAGTAAACCCAGTAAAGGCTCAAGCGTTTCTGAAATGTTTCAGATCTGGAGTCAGCTGGGGTAATTGTACCAGTTCCAGTTCTGGAACAGGGCCTGGGGTTTTATTCAAATCTGTTCATTGTTCCAAAGAAAGAGAATTCTTTCAGACCAGTTCTGGATCTAAAAATATTGAATCGTTATGTAAGGATACCAACATTCAAGATGGTAACTATAAGGACTATTCTGCCTTTTGTTCAGCAAGGGCATTATATGTCAACAATAGACTTACATGATGCATATCTTCATATTCCAATTCATCTGGACCATTATCAGTTCCTGAGATTCTCTTTTCTACACAAGCATTACCTGTTTGTTGCTCTTCCTTTTGGCCTAGCAACAGCTCCAAGGATCTTTTCGAAGGTTCTCGGTGCCCTTCTTTCTGTAATAAGGGAGCAGGGTATTGCGGTGTTTCCTTATTTGGACGATATCTTGGTACTGGCTCAGTCTTTACATTCTGCAGAATCTCACACGAATCAACTTGTGGTGTTTCTTCAAAGACATGGTTGGAGGATCAATTTACCAAATAGTTATTTGATTCCTCAGACAAGGGTAACCTTTTTGTGTTTCCAAATAGATTCAGTGTCCATGACTTTGTCTCTAACAGAAAAGAGACGTCTGAAATTGGTTTCAGCTTGTCGAAACCTTCAGTCTCAATCTTTCCCTTTGATAGCTTTGTGCATGGAAATTTTAGGTCTCATGACTGCTGCATCGGGTGCAATCCCTTTTGCTCGTTTTCACATGAGATCTCTTCAGCTTTGTATGCTGAACCAATGGTGCAGGGATTATACAAAGATATCACAATTAATATCCTTAAATCCCAATGTTCAATCTTCTCTGACTTGGTGGTTAGATAACCATAGTTTAGTTCAAGGGGCCTCTTTTGTTCGTCCAACCTGGACTGTGATCTCAACAGATGCAAGTCTTTCAGGTTGGGGAGCTGTATGGGGATCTCTGACAGCGCAGGGGGTTTGGGAATCTCAGGAGGCGAGATTACCAATCAACATTTTGGAACTCCGTGCGATTTTCAGAGCTCTTCAGTTCTGCTCTCTTCTGAAGAGAGAATCGTTTATTTGTTTTCAGACAGACAATGTCACAACCGTGGTATATGTCAATCATCAAGGGGGGGTTCACAGTCCTCAGGCTATGAAAGAAGTATCTTGGATACTTGTATGGGCGGAATCCAGCTCCTGTCTAATTTCTGCGGTTCACATCCCAGGTATAGACAATTGGGAAGCGGATTATCTCAGTCGCCAGACGTTACATCCGGGTGAATGGTCTCTTCACCCAGAGGTATTTCTTCAGATTGTTCAAATCTGGGGGCTTCCAGAAATAGATCTGATGGCCTCTCATCTAAACAAGAAACTTCCCAGGTATCTGTCCAGATCCAGGGATCCTCAGGCAGAAGCAGTGGATGCATTGTCACTTCCTTGGAAGTATCATCCTACTTATATCTTTCCGCCTATAGTTCTTCTTCCAAGGGTGATTTCCAAAATCCTAATGGAGCGTACTGCTGGTGGCTCCAGCATGGCCACACAGGTTTTGATATGCGGATCTCGTTCGGATGGCAAGTTGCCAACCTTGGACACTTCCGTTAAGGCCAGACCTTCTGTCTCAAGGCCCATTTTTCCATCAGGATCTCAAATCATTAAATTTGAAGGTATGGAGATTGAACACTTAATACTTAGTCATAGAGGTTTCTCTGACTCAGTGATTAATACTATGTTACAGGCTCGTAAATCTGTGTCTAGAAAGATCTATTACCGAGTCTGGAAGACTTACATTTCTTGGTGTTCTTCACATAAATTCTCTTGGCATTCTTTTAAAATTCCTAGAATTTTACAATTTCTTCAAGATAGTTTGGATAAGGGTTTGTCTGCAAGTTCCTTGAAAGGACAAATCTCTGCTCTTTCGGTTCTTTTTCACAGAAAGATTGCTAATCATCCTGATATTCATTGTTTTGTACAGGCCTTGGTTCGTATCAAGCCTGTCATTAAGTCAATCTCTCGTCCTTGGAGTCTCAATTTGGTTCTGAGGGCTTTACAGGCTCCTCCGTTTGAACCTATTCATTCTCTGGATATTAAATTACTTTCCTGGAAAGTTTTGTTCCTTTTGGCCATCTCTTCTGCTAGAAGAGTTTCTGAGTTATCTTCTCTTTCTTGTGAATCTCCTTTTCTGATTTTTCATCCGGATAAGGCGGTGTTGCGGACTTCATTTAATTTTTTACCTAAGGTTGTGAATTCTAACAACATTAGTAGAGAAATTGTTGTCCCTTCATTGTGTCCTAATCCTAAGAATTCTCTGGAGAGATCTTTACATTCTTTGGAGAGATCTTTACATTCTTTGGATGTAGTAAGAGCTTTGAAATATTATGTTGAAGCTACTAAAGATTTCAGAAAGACTTCTAGTTTATTTGTTATCTTTTCTGGTTCTAGGAAAGGTCAGAAGGCTTCTGCCATTTCTTTGGCGTCTTGGTTAAAGTCTTTAATTCATCATGCTTATGTAGAGTCGGGTAAATCCCTGCCTCAAAGAATTACGGCTCATTCTACTAGGTCAGTTTCTACTTCCTGGGTTTTAGGAATGAAGCTTCTGTTGATCAGATTTGCAAAGCAGCAACTTGGTCTTCTTTGCATACTTTTACTAATTTCTACCATTTTGATGTTTTCTCTTCTTCTGAAGCAGTTTTTGGTAGAAAAGTACTTCAGGCAGCTGTTTCAGTTTGATTCTTCTGCTTATAATTTCAGTTTTTTTCATTATAAGATTAAAACTTTTTTGATTTGGGTTGTGGATTATTTTTTTCAGCGGAATTGGCTCTTTATTTTATCCCTCCCTCTCTAGTGACTCTTGCGTGGAAGCTCCACATCTTGGGTATCTGCTATCCCATACGTCACTAGCTCATGGACTCTTGCTAATTACATGAAAGAAAACATAATTTATGTAAGAACTTACCTGATAAATTCATTTCTTTCATATTAGCAAGAGTCCATGCGGCCCACCCTTTTTTGTGGTGGTTATGATTTTTTTGTATAAAGCACAATTATTCCAATTCCTTATTTTTTATGCTTTCGCTCCTTTCTTATCACCCCACTTCTTGGCTATTCGTTAAACTGAATTGTGGGTGTGGTGAGGGGTGTATTTATAGGCATTTTGAGGTTTGGGAAACTTTGCCCATCCTGGTAGGAATGTATATCCCATACGTCACTAGCTCATGGACTCTTGCTAATATGAAAGAAATTAATTTATCAGGTAAGTTCTTACATAAATTATGTTTTTTTACCTCTGTGATTATCTTTTATCTAAGCCTCTGCAGACTGCCCCTTTATTTGTCCTTTTGACAGACTTGCAGTTTAGCCAATCAGTGATGGCTCCCAGGTAACTTCACGTGCACGAGCACAGTGTTATCTATATGAAAAACATGAACCAACACCCTCTAGTGGTGAAAAACCTGTTAAAATGCATTCCTAAGAGGCGGCCTTCAAGGTCTTAGAAATTAGCATATGAACTTCCTAAGTTAAGCTTTCAACTAAGAATACCAAGAGAACAAAGAAAAATTGGTTATAAAAGTAAATTGGAAAATTGTTTAAAATTGCATGCCCTATCTGAATCATGAAAGTTTTTTTTGGACTAGACTGTCCCTTTAAAGGGACACTGAACTCAATTTTTTTCTTTTGTGATTCAGATAGAGCATGAAATTTTAAGCAACTTTCTAATTTACTCCTATTATCAAATTTTCTTCATTCTCTTGGTATCTTTATTTGAAATACAAGAATGTTAGTTTAGATGCTGACCCATTTTTGATGAACCTGGGTTGTCCTTGCTGATTGGTGGATAAATTCATCCACCAATAAAAAACTGCTGTCCAGAGTCTAAACCAAAAAAAAGCTTAGATGCCTTCTTTTTCAAATAAAGATAGCAAGAGAACGAATAACAATTGATAATAGGAGTAAATTAGGAAGTTGCTTAAAAGTGCATGCTCTATCTGAATCGCAAAAGAAAAATTTTGGGTTCAGTGTCCCTTTAAGTTATGGAGGTTATTTTTCTTATTTTCTTCTTTCTTTTTTTTTGTAATCTATTTAAAGTTTTTAGGTCTATAATGCAGTAAAATATTTGCATAGTAACAAATTTTGAAAAAATTACCCCCTCATTTATGGTTCTGACTTTGCCTGTGTTATTTAATTTAAAATAATGGATGTATTGAAAATGGCAATGCATGCATTTTGCAAACTGTTAAATCCTGTGTGTATATATATATAAAGTATTATAAAAACAATATCTCTGTGTTTATTGCTTAATTACGGGATCTAGAATGAATTAAGAAATCGTTTAATGTAAATATGGCTGAAAGCAAACCATATTTTAAAGGGCTATGAAACCCAAAATGTTTCTTTCATGATTCAGACAGATCATACACTTTTTAAAAAGTTTCCAATTTACTTCTTTTATTAAATTTGCTTCGTTTTAATGTTATTCTTTTTTGAAGAGATATATCTAGATAAGTAGTGTGCACGTCTGGAGAACTACATGGCGGGAAAAAGTGCTGCCATCTAGTGCTATTGCAAATGTATAACATTTTTTAAAAACTGCTGACATAAAGTGCTGCAGACACATGCACATTCTTGAGCTTATCTTCCTGCTTTTAAACAAAGGATACCAAGAAAATGTAGCTTAAAAATAGAAGTCAATTGGAAAGTTGTTTTAAAATTGTATGCTCTGTCTGAATCATGAAAGAAAACGTGGGTTTTATATCCCCTTTAAGCTAAAGATTCTGTGAAAAACAATCTATTCTAAAACGTTTTTGAGACACCGGTTTGTGCAAATTCCTTAATATGCACAAAGACTGTGATTTTGTGAATTAATTTATTCCAACGATGTTCTGAGATATGGACTCTTCCTTGTTCTCAGTTGGCCTCATGTGGCGGAGTAGAGCAACACTTTTATGTGCAGTTCGCTCCCATGCCTGTATTGAAGTATGAAAGAAGGTAGATGATTTTTGGCTGGTGCACATATACAGAGGACATTTTTAAAAGGTCCAGTGATATCATGTTTTATAGTTTTTGTACCTCTATGCATATTTGCCAGATGAAAAAGTGAGTGCACATGCTTCAGCAGAGACATGGCTAGCTCCCTGTGCCTAAGAGTGTGGGGCTACTTGACTATATTATTGGAATTTTGTATTGAGTATCTGCTTTTACAATAATAGCAAAGTAGATATAACTCAGTTTACTACTTGATGTTTGTTTATTGTCCTTTCATGTATTCTGTGTCCAGATCTCTTTGGTTTGTTAGATCTTTTATTAGCCTAATATGCAGGTTCCTTGCTAAAAATATTTTTTTTCTTTTCTATATATAAATAAAAAAAAGTCAAAATCAAAATTTAAAATCCATCTAATTGTTAACATGATTTTATACAGTAATCTAATCTGTGTATCTGTTCTGCTGAAGGTGACAAAACTGCGGCATTAATCCAGTCACTGCTGGACTCAAATTGTGGCGTTATTTTCATAGTCAGAATCCCTTTATAATGTTGAATCTCCTTCTGGGTGACATAGCTCTTTGCAAAGCAATATTTAACTATTATTTTGTCTGTTTTTATGTAACTGGAAAAAGGAGTTGCAGGGGTGGTCTGTTTTTATTACTTTGTTTTGGGGGCAATCCATCTTGACGTCACAGCACATCTCACTGTTAATAAATATAATCCAGACACTTGTCTAACAGGACAGAGCTTTGTATGAAAACATTATTTTTGTACTACTTGTGAACTTATTCCTGCATGTCAGCAATAAAGTTTTTTTGTAATTTAAAAAAAAAGTGATTTGAGTCTTTTTTAATAAATGTTGAAATATTTTTTTCTTTCAAAAGGTGGTTAAGAGCCCATAAGTCATGACATATGGGATTTAACTCCTCTCTTCCAGAAGGCAGGCAAAAATTACCCATCAGCAAGAGCTTTAATCCTTTGCACTTCATAATTCAAAAGAGAGGGGGCGTCCTAATACAGTCTAAGCTGGTAGTTATAACTCCAACAGGCCGAAATAATGTGCAGAGATCAGGTACCTAGTGTATTCCAATAGGGGTGTGTAGTATCAGTATGAGTAAACAGTGGAGGAAAAATAATAATAATGTATAAAAAATGAGTAAAAAGTAAATATATATAAATAAATTAAATTGTGTAGTTATTAGTATTAGGGTGGTCTCATACATCAACAGTACCTGCAAAAAATGTGTATCAACCCCAATGGGAGATATAGCAGTGTATAAATACAATTCTTGCTCTGACTAGTAGAGACCAGAAAGGCTTCAGGTCAATTAGAAAGACTGATGTTAAAATAATAATGTTAAAAACTGAATAACAGGGGGGGCGAGCCAGCTTTCAACATGAATGGACGTGTATTTACATAGCTCCGGCAAGAATCTTACTAAAACCATCTTTGCTAGCAATATATGCCTGACCTAAGCCACTGGAATTATTTGAGAGCTGGTGTTGGCAAGAACCTTTGTATTGGATGCTCTCTATACCCTCTTCTGGACACTACAACACTAATTTATTTCTAACATCTTTGTCGACACTGGTTGCACGGAGGCCATTTTCATACCCACGTGGCTGTTAGTATAACAGCCTTCTTGGGGGCTCATTCTGAGAAAATCTGGCAGCAGATATGGAATCCTGGGAAGAATGGGAATGCAAAACCCACTCTTACAGAAACAATTTGCCGCACTGGAAATAGGACTGTACAAAATCTAACACAGACGATTTCTCCAGAGAAGGTGGAGGTACAGGAGCCGCTAATTACAGCGCGGGAGCCTCTTCCAATTACAACAAGTGGTAGGCCAGCTGTTTTGGGTACTGATCGGGGCGCAGGCTGCCCTGAAGTGCGACTACATTTTTCTGCGCCAGCCCAGAACATGCCGGTATCTGATTGCCCAGATAGTATGATCCTGCAACTCTCAGATGGAAAATATATTTTCTGGGATATTTGTGATATTAATATTAATACCACAAGTCCCCTATAGGAGGCGCTAGTAACTAGAGGTAAAAGTGCCACTGATCACACCATATATATAATGGATAGATACAATTATAAATTTAAAAAATGTTAAAATGGAAAATAATTAAAAAATAAAAAATGGTAAAAATATATATATACAGACGTAACAAGTGGTCAATCTGGTAATAGAAAAGTTCAAATAAAGTCCAACAAAATCCAGAAATAAATAAGGCAGCTCTCGGTCTTCACCCAAACGATGGTGTATCTTCAAAGAATGGTCAACTGCAAGGAAAACAGAAACAGAGGCGCCACATGTGTAGATCAATCAAAGCTGACAATATCCAAGCAAAATGAGATACAGGATACTCACAAACGTGAAGGCACTCTCTTGTGCCTATAGGGGCAGGCTGGTATTTAACAGCAAACCAGCTGGCTGTACCAGGGAATCCCCGTCAAGATGTCCTATAGTTGTCGTGGATCTCACAACAGCAACCCTTATCTGGGTCACTTCCAGCAGAAAGGAAAAAAGGGAGGAAGGCTAAACAGCCTTATGGTTACTGGCAAGGAAAATGCCACACGAACACCAGATTTGTAAAAAAGTTTCAAGTATTTTATTTTTCCAAAGATAAAAATACCATCAGTGCAACGAATTACAACTGGGTGTGTTATAAGGCAAGTCTCCTTGTATATGCAGAGATAATAGCGACGCGTTTCTCAGGGAAGACCCTGTTTCATCAGGCTTGTATACTCTAAGACTGTTTAAATCCCCTTTATATAGGGATCAGTAACCATATGTTTGTAATAAACCCTCCCCTTCCTTAACATAAACCAATCAAACCTTTCCTTTCCAAATACTCCCACTTGTTGCTCTAATTAAAAGATTATTATGATATGTGTTATGTAATCGGTTAACTTCAATAATACCCCATGAACTATAACTCTAATATGGATGACTGTGGAATAGGATCTAAATAATGATGTGTCGATTATGAGATCATTGCAAATATATAAATGTAAACAAACTCCGTGGGTGATCGCTCCTTGACCAATTACAAACAATCTTAAGGAGGCTTGTATCCCATAAGGCGTCTAATTGGTTTGTGTGCTACTAGTCTTATGACTAATTGGTTCATGTGCTACTAGTCTTATGACTACAAGAACCATCATGCCTCTGTGTTCAGTACCGGGACTGCCCGAAAAATTTAACCGTGATTGTCAATTTCGTGTTATTCTGAAAGAGGCTTGTCTGAATAACTACAAGTACCATCATGCCTCTGTGTTCTATACCGGAACTACCCGGAAAATGTGTTGGCATGATTATTAATTTATAATCCTTTTGTTCCTGAAGGGGGCTTGTGCCTATTAATCTGTCTGATTGGTTGGTGTCATATTGCAATGAACTACAGCTACCATCTTACTAAATAAACTACAAATACCATCATGCTTCTGTGTGTCATATCGATAATATCCAAAAAATACAATCTCATGATTGTCTATTAGTTATTTGTTTAAAGTTTTCCCACGAAAACACATTGGGGGAACTTATGACGTGTTTGCATGAATTGCATAATGAGCATATAACGCTCCCCAATGTGATAGTGGAGGCGCCCAGAGGAAATCATTAATTGTATATGAAAATACAGTGATTAACACTGAGAGACTAAATATTCTCTCACATGTTGATATAGTGTCAATAAAATAAATGTATCAGATAATAAGTGCTATAAATAACTAAACTATACTATACTCACCCTATATATAATTAAATAGATGTAACTAAAAACTCTCACAAATTTTTTATATATAATGTCAATACATGTATCAAGTGATGGGTATTAAAAGTGACTTTCCCTTTTCTCCTTGTGAGATTTAATGAACAACACTATTCAAATAATAGTGAAAGTGTGCTATGTGAAGTGTTATATAATGTACTACATATATAATAGAGGCTAAATGAATATGTGAAAGTGAATGGTCATATTTAAGACACTTGTGGCTAATCAAACATTAGTGTGTATATTAACCACTGAATATAATGTGATTGTAAACTCATAATGTTTTAGACTGCCACATCGTCTAAACTATACCCTATTATAGATGTGAATATCTCTAATATGTGAATACCTTTTGTGATATATAATGATAATAAAGTGACTATATTACCATGTTAGAAAATGTGAAGGGTTACGACTATGTGAGTGGAATCTTGTATACAAGGGGTAAAAATATAATTTCTTTCATGTAATTAGCAAGAGTCCATGAGCTAGTGACGTATGGGATATACATTCCTACCAGGAGGGGCAAAGTTTCCCAAACCTCAAAATGCCTATAAATACACCCCTCACCACACCCACAATTCAGTTTTTACAAACTTTGCCTCCTATGGAGGTGGTGAAGTAAGTTTGTGCTAGATTCTACGTTGATATGCGCTCCGCAGCAAGTTGGAGCCCGGCTTTCCTCTCAGCGTGCAGTGAATGTCAGAGAGATGGGAGGAGAGTATTGCCTATTTTGAATGCAGTGATCTCCTTCTACGGGGTCTATTTCATAGGTTCTCTTTTATCGGTCGTAGAGATTCATCTCTTACCTCCCTTTTCAGATCGACGATATACTCATATATATATACCATTACCTCTGCTGATTTTCGTTTCAGTACTGGTTTGGCTTTCTACAAACA
Source organism: Bombina bombina (assembly GCF_027579735.1). Taxonomy (NCBI): domain Eukaryota; kingdom Metazoa; phylum Chordata; class Amphibia; order Anura; family Bombinatoridae; genus Bombina; species Bombina bombina. Next base: position 569,627,308 of record NC_069501.1, read on the forward strand.
TGTAGATGAGTGTCCTGGGGTAATGGAAATTATGATATCTTACAGCGCTGCGTCTGGTGACCTCTTGCTCCTGTCTGCAGTGGGTCCCCCAAGATCACCCACTAGGTAAATAGGTTCTATAGAATGAATAGAGAGGAGCGCCAAAAGAGGCAGGGTCCTGGGGTAAGTAAGTCTTATTTTCTGTGACACTCTAAGCTATGGTTGGGCACTTTGTTTATAAAGTTCTAAATATATGTATTCAAACATTTATTTGCCTTGTCTCAGGATGTTCAACATTCCTTATTTTCAGACAGTCAGTTTCATATTTGGGATAATGCACTTGAATCAATTATTTTTTCTTACCTTAAAAAATTTGACTTTTTCCCTGTGGGCTGTTAGGCTCGCGGGGGCTGAAAATGCTTCATTTTATTGCGTCATTCTTGGCGCGGACTTTTTTGGCGCAAAAAAATCTTTTCTGTTTCCGGCGTCATACGTGTCGCCGGAAGTTGCGTCATTTTTGCCGTTCTTTTGTGCCAAAAATGTCAGCGTTCCGGATGTGGCGTCATATTTGGCGCCAAAAAGCATTTAGGCGCCAAATAATGTGGGCGTCTTATTTGGCGCCAAAAAATATGGGCGTCGCTTTTGTCTCCACATTATTTAAGTTCATTTTTTCTTTGCTTCTGGTTGCTAGAAGCTTGTTCATTGGCATTTTTTCCCATTCCTGAAACTGTCATTTAAGGAATTTGATCTATTTTGCTTTATATGTTGTTTTTTCTCTTACATATTGCAAGATGTCTCACGTTGCATCCGAGTCAGAAGATACTTCAGAAAAATCGCTGCCTAGTGCTGGAACTACCAAAGCTAAGTGTATCTGCTGTAAACTTTTGGTAGCTATTCCTCCAGCTGTTGTTTGTATTAATTGTCATGACAAACTTGTTAATGCAGATAATATTTCCTTTAGTAATGTACCTTTACCTGTTGCAGTTCCATCAACATCTAAGGTTCAGAATGTTCCTGATAACATAAGAGATTTTGTTTCTGAATCCATCAAGAAGGCTATGTCGGTTATTCCTCCTTCTAGTAAACATAAAAAATCTTTTAAAACTTCTCTTTATACAGATGAATTTTTAAATGAACATCATCATTCTGATTCTGATGACTCTTCTGGTTCAGAGGATTCTGTCTCAGAGATTGATGCTGATAAATCTTCATATTTATTTAAAATGGAATTTATTCGTTCTTTACTTAAAGAAGTACTAATTGCTTTAGAAATTGAGGATTCTGGTCCTCTTGATACTAATTCTAAACGTTTAGATAAGGTCTTTAAATCTCCTGTGGTTATTCCAGAAGTTTTTCCTGTTCCTAATGCTATTTCTGAAGTAATTTCCAGAGAATGGGATAAATTGGGTAATTCATTTACTCCTTCTAAACGTTTTAAGCAATTATATCCTGTGCCGTCTGACAGATTAGAATTTTGGGACAAAATCCCTAGAGTTGATGGGGCTATTTCTACCCTTGCTAAACGGACTACTATTCCTACGTCAGATGGTACTTCGTTTAAGGATCCTTTAGATAGGAAAATTGAATCCTTTCTAAGAAAAGCTTATCTGTGTTCAGGTAATCTTCTTAGACCTGCTATATCATTGGCTGATGTTGCTGCAGCTTCAACTTTTTGGTTGGAAACTTTAGCGCAACAAGTAACAGATCATGATTCTCATAATATTATTATTCTTCTTCAACATGCTAATAATTTTATCTGTGATGCCATTTTTGATATTATCAGAGTTGATGTCAGGTTTATGTCTCTAGCTATTTTAGCTAGAAGAGCTTTATGGCTTAAAACTTGGAATGCTGATATGGCTTCTAAATCAACTCTACTTTCCATTTCTTTCCAGGGTAACAAATTATTTGGTTCTCAGTTGGATTCTATTATCTCAACTGTTACTGGTAGGAAAGGAACTTTTTTACCACAGGATAAAAAATCTAAGGGTAAGAACAGGGCTAATAATCGTTTTCGTTCCTTTCGTTTCAACAAAGAACAAAAGCCTGATCCTTCATCCTCAGGAGCAGTTTCAGTTTGGAAACCATCTCCAGTCTGGAATAAATCCAAGCCTTCTAGAAAGGCAAAGCCAGCTTCTAAGTCCACATGAAGGTGCGGCCCTCATTCCAGCTCAGCTGGTAGGGGGCAGGTTACGTTTTTTCAAAGAAATTTGGATCAATTCTGTTCACAATCTTTGGATTCAGAACATTGTTTCAGAAGGGTACAGAATTGGTTTCAAGATGAGACCTCCTGCAAAGAGATTTTTTCTTTCCCGTGTCCCAGTAAATCCAGTGAAAGCTCAAGCATTTCTGAATTGTGTTTCAGATCTAGAGTTGGCTGGAGTAATTATGCCAGTTCCAGTTCTGGAACAGGGGATGGGGTTTTATTCAAATCTCTTCATTGTACCAAAGAAGGAGAATTCCTTCAGACCAGTTCTGGATCTAAAAATATTGAATCTTTATGTAAGGATACCAACGTTCAAAATGGTAACTGTAAGGACTATCTTGCCTTTTGTTCAGCAAGGGCATTATATGTCCACAATAGATTTACAGGATGCATATCTGCATATTCCGATTCATCCAGATCATTATCAGTTCCTGAGATTCTCTTTTCTGGACAAGCATTACCAGTTTGTGGCTCTGCCGTTTGGCCTAGCTACAGCTCCAAGAATTTTTACAAAGGTTCTCGGTGCCCTTCTGTCTGTAATCAGAGAACAGGGTATTGTGGTATTTCCTTATTTGGACGATATCTTGGTACTTGCTCAGTCTTTACATTTAGCAGAATCTCATACGAATCGACTTGTGTTGTTTCTTCAAGATCATGGTTGGAGGATCAATTCACCAAAAAGTTCATTGACTCCTCAGACAAGGGTAACCTTTCTGGGTTTCCAGATAGATTCAGTGTCCATGACTCTGTCTTTGACAGACAAGAGACGTCTAAAATTGATCTCAGCTTGTCGAAACCTTCAGTCACAATCATTCCCTTCGGTAGCCTTATGCATGGAAATTCTAGGTCTTATGACTGCTGCATCGGACGCGATCCCCTTTGCTCGTTTTCACATGCGACCTCTTCAGCTCTGTATGCTGAATCAATGGTGCAAGGATTACACAAAGATATCTCAATTAATATCTTTAAAACTGATTGTACGACACTCTCTAACGTGGTGGACAGATCACCATCGTTTAATTCAGGGGGCTTCTTTTGTGCTTCCGACCTGGACTGTAATTTCAACAGATGCAAGTCTCACAGGTTGGGGAGCTGTGTGGGGATCTCTGACGGCACAAGGAGTTTGGGAATCTCAGGAGGTGAGATTACCGATCAATATTTTGGAACTCAGTGCAATTTTCAGAGCGCTTCAGTTTTGGCCTCTTCTGAAGAGAGAATCGTTCATTTGTTTTCAGACAGACAATGTCACAACTGTGGCATACATCAATCATCAAGGAGGGACTCACAGTCCTCTGGCTATGAAAGAAGTATCTCGAATTTTGGTTTGGGCGGAATCCAGCTCCTGTCTAATCTCTGCGGTTCATATCCCAGGTATAGACAATTGGGAAGCGGATTATCTCAGTCGCCAAACGTTGCATCCGGGCGAATGGTCTCTTCACCCAGAGGTATTTCTTCAGATTGTTCAAATGTGGGAGCTTCCAGAAATAGATCTGATGGCGTCTCATCTAAACAAGAAACTTCCCAGGTATCTGTCCAGATCCCGGGATCCTCAGGCGGATCAGTGGATGCATTATCACGTCCTTGGAAGTATCATCCTGCCTATATCTTTCCGCCTCTAGTTCTTCTTCCAAGAGTAATCTCCAAGATTTTGAAGGAATGCTCGTTTGTTCTGTTGGTAGCTCCGGCATGGCCTCACAGGTTTTGGTATGCGGATCTTGTCCGGATGGCCTCTTGCCATCCGTGGACTCTTCCGCTAAGACCAGACCTTCTGTCGCAAGGTCCTTTTTTCCATCAGGATCTCAAATCCTTAAATTTAAAGGTATGGAGATTGAACGCTTGATTCTTGGTCAAAGAGGTTTCTCTGACTCTGTGATTAATACTATGTTACAGGCTCGTAAATCTGTATCTAGAGAGATATATTATAGAGTCTGGAAGACTTATTTTTCTTGGTGTCTTTCTCATCATTTTTCTTGGCATTCTTTTAGAATTCCGAGAATTTACAGTTTCTTCAGGATGGTTTAGATAAAGGTTTATCCGCAAGTTCTTCGAAAGGACAAATCTCTGCTCTTTCTGTTCTTTTTCACAGAAAGATTGCTAATCTTCCTGATATTCATTGTTTTGTACAAGCTTTGGTTCGTATAAAACCTGTCATTAAGTCAATTTCTCCTCCTTGGAGTTTGAATTTGGTTCTGGGGGCTCTTCAAGCTCCTCCGTTTGAGCCTATGCATTCATTGGACATTAAATTACTTTCTTGGAAAGTTTTGTTCCTTTTGGCGATCTCTTCTGCCAGAAGAGTCTCTGAATTATCTGCTCTTTCTTGTGAGTCTCCTTTTCTGATTTTTCATCAGGATAAGGCGGTGTTGCGAACTTCTTTTGAATTTTTACCTAAAGTTGTGATTTCCAACAACATTAGTAGAGAAATTGTGGTTCCTTCATTATGTCCTAATCCTAAGAATTCTAAGGAGAAATCGTTGCATTCTTTGGATGTTGTTAGAGCTTTGAAATATTATGTTGAAGCTACTAAGTCTTTCCGAAAGACTTCTAGTCTATTTGTTATCTTTTCCGGTTCTAGAAAAGGCCAGAAAGCTTCTGCCATTTCTTTGGCATCTTGGTTGAAATCTTTAATTCATCATGCCTATGTTGAGTCGGGTAAAACTCCGCCTCAAAGGATTACAGCTCATTCTACCAGGTTAGTTTCTACTTCCTGGGCGTTTAGGAATGAAGCTTCGATTGATCAGATTTGCAAAGCAGCAACTTGGTCCTCTTTGCATACTTTTACTAAATTCTACCATTTTGATGTATTTTCTTCCTCTGAAGCAGTTTTTGGTAGAAAAGTACTTCAGGCAGCGGTTTCAGTTTGAATCTTCTGTTTATGTTCTTCATTAAACTTATTTTGGGTGTGGATTATTTTCAGCAGGAATTGGCTGTCTTTATTTTATCTCTCCCTCTCTAGTGACTCTTGTGTGGAAAGATCCACATCTTGGGTAATCATTATACCATATGTCACTAGCTCATGGACTCTTGCTAATTACATGAAAGAAAACATAATTTATGTAAGAACTTACCTGATAAATTCATTTCTTTCATATTAGCAAGAGTCCATGAGGCCCGCCCTTTTTTGTGGTGGTTATGATTTTTTTGTATAAAGCACAATTATTCCAATTCCTTATTTTATATGCTTTCGCACTTTTTTCTTATCACCCCACTTCATGGCTATTCGTTAAACTGAATTGTGGGTGTGGTGAGGGGTGTATTTATAGGCATTTTGAGGTTTGGGAAACTTTGCCCCCCCTGGTAGGAATGTATATCCCATACGTCACTAGCTCATGGACTCTTGCTAATATGAAAGAAATGAATTTATCAGGTAAGTTCTTACATAAATTATGTTGTATTATTGTAATAATTGGATATAACTAAGCAGTGAGCTAGGAAAGTCCAGTGTACAAGAACTCCTACTATTTGCATCAATAAGAAAAAGAATACAAGGAACATCTCAATAACTGGAAAAAAAATTTGATATATCAAATAATCTGCAAAAAAGACTGTATTGTTCATACTAATCTACAGATATGTTACAAGAACCCATGATGGACCTAACACTGTAACACTAAAACACTATAAAAGTAACTTATAGGAATGCAGCAGAGTCTATAACCTCATTGAGGCCAGTGGGAAATAAACTATTGAATTTGAAGATCCAATAGGTTTCTCTTTGTCTAAGCTTGCTAAACCTGTTATACAGATTACTTTTGGGAATACATTCTATTGGAGTAATTTTAAATGGACATTTACCAGATATATATTTCTCACAGATATGGCGGGATACACTATGTTTAGATGACTTTACTTTGATGTTCCTTAAATGTTCACTCCACTAAGTCCTGACCTTCCTACAGGTCCTACCTATATATTGTATCCCACATTCGCACGTAAGTGCGTAAATGACAAAGCTGGAGTCGCATGTCATTTTGCTTTTAATGGGAAATACCTCCCCGGTATTGTATGAAGCAATCTCAGTAAAGCCCTGAGTTATATGTTCACACATAAAACATGGTTTCTTTCCACATCCATATACTCCCATCTTATTGAAGATGTTACCATTCTTTTTTGCTAATCTAGATGTATTGGCAGTGTTCCTTTTAGACATGACAACTTTACTTGGGGCCAATTTTTGTTTATATGTCGGTGCTCTTTTGAAAACCAATTTTGGTTGTGATGGAAGAGTTTTATTTAAAATCGGATCTTTAAGAAGGATAGGCCAATGTTTTTTTAGAACTTTATTGATAATTCTATGGTTAGAATTGTACTGTGTGACAAAGAGTGGTTGTTTGTTAAAAGTCATTTCCTTTTGGCTATTATGTTGATCTGAAGTAAGAGCTGTTGATAGTAAATGTTCCCTGTTAAGGTCCCTGGCTCTCTGTTGGCCCGAGCTGATTAATTCAGGGGGATACCCCTTTTCTAGGAATCTGGATGTGAGTATTAGAGCTTGTTGATTGTATTGTTCTATTGTACTGCAATTCCTACGCAGATCCTATTTTTACCCCTTGTATACAAGATTCCACTCACATAGTCGTAACCCTTCACATTTTCTAACATGGTAATATAGTCACTTTATTATCATTATATATCACAAAAGGTATTCACATATTAGAGATATTCACATCTATATTAGGGTATAGTTTAGACGATGTGGCAGTCTAAAACATCATTATGAGTTTACAATCACCCTCACATTATATTCAGTGGTCAATATACACACTAATGTTTGATTAGCCACAAGTGTCTTAAATATGACCATTCACTTTCACATATTCATTTAGCCTCTATTATATATGTAGTACATTATATAACACTTCACATAGCACACTTTCACTATTATTTGAATAGTGTTGTTAATTAAATCTCACAAGGAGAAAAGGGAAAGTCACTTTTAATACCCATCACTTAATACATGTATTGACATTATATATAAAAAATTTGTGAGAGTTTTTAGTTACATCTATTTAATTATATATAGGGTGAGTATAGTATAGTTTAGTTATTTATAGCACTTATTATCTGATACATTTATTTTATTGACACTATATCAACATGTGAGAGAATATTTAGTCTCTCAGTGTTAATCACTGTATTTTCATATACAATTAATGATTTCCTCGGGGCGCCTCCACTATCACATTGGGGAGCGTTATATGCTCATTATGCAATTCATGCAAACACGTCATAAGTTCCCCCAATGTGTTTTCGTGGGAAAACTTTAAACAAATAACTAATAGACAATCATGAGATTGTATTTTTTGGATATTATCGATATGACACACAGAAGCATGATGGTATTTGTAGTTTATTTAGTAAGATGGTAGCTGTAGTTCATTGCAATATGACAGCAACCAATCAGACAGATTAATAGGCACAAGCCCCCCTTCAGGAACAAAAGGATTATAAATTAATAATCATGCCAACACATTTTCCGGGTAGTTCCGGTATAGAACACAGAGGCATGATGGTACTTGTAGTTATTCAGACAAGCCTCTTTCAGAATAACACAAAATTGACAATCACGGTTACATTTTTCGGGCAGTCCCGGTACTGAACACAGAGGCATGATGGTTCTTGTAGTCATAAGACTAGTAGCACACAAACCAATTAGACGCCTTATGGGATACAAGCCTCCTTAAGATTGTTTGTAATTGGTCAAGGAGCGATCACCCACGGAGTTTGTTTACATTTATATATTTGCAATGATCTCATAATCGACACATCATTATTTAGATCCTATTCCACAGTCATCCATATTAGAGTTATAGTTCATGGGGTATTATTGAAGTTAACCGATTACATAACACATATCATAATAATCTTTTAATTAGAGCAACAAGTGGGAGTATTTGGAAAGGAAAGGTTTGATTGGTTTATGTTAAGGAAGGGGGAGGGTTTATTACAAACATATGGTTACTGATCCCTATATAAAGGGGATTTAAACAGTCTTAGAGTATACAAGCCTGATGAAACAGGGTCTTCCCTGAGAAATGCATCGCTATTATCTCTGCATATACAAGGAGACTTGCCTTATAACACACCCAGTTGTAATTCGTTGCACTGATGGTATTTTTATCTTTGGAAAAATAAAATACTTGAAACTTTTTTACAAATCTGGTGTTCGTGTGGCATTTTCCTTGCCAGTAACCATAAGGCTGTTTAGCCTTCCTCCCTTTTTTCCTTTCTGCTGGAAGTGACCCAGATAAGGGTTGCTGTTGTGAGATCCACAACAACTATAGGACATCTTGACGGGGATTCCCTGGTACAGCCAGCTGGTTTGCTGTTAAATACCAGCCTGCCCCTATAGGCACAAGAGAGTGCCTTCACGTTTGTGAGTATCCTGTATCTCATTTTGCTTGGATATTGTCAGCTTTGATTGATCTACACATGTGGCGCCTCTGTTTCTGTTTTCCTTGCAGTTGACAACTCTCAGATGGAGCTGTATCGCAGTGGACCGAAGAGATTGTACCGAGTGCACTGACTAGTGGTCAATCAGAAGCAATCGCCTGGAGGACTGCTCAGGATATTATAACGGGATTGACCTCTGAGATAGAGCACTACCCGACAATACCTGGATTGCTCAGAGGTTTGAAGAGCACAATGTGGATCCTCAGCGTTGGTGTTTCTCAGCAGCCTACATGATTGTTACCTATTAACTCTGCTTGGGCGACCTTATGTTTATTTCAACACTGCATGCCCCGCAAGTATGACGATCTTATAACTGGCTCTTCTGTAAGCTTGACCTACTATGAAGCAGGATAATCCCAACTCTAATAGTGGGTTTTGTGCCCTTAGACACTGTGTAAGATATATTGGACACTCACATTTCATCTTGTTGTCCTCTATACGTAATTGCCCCTGTCTCTGAGTATAATCCTGTTAGAATTGATTCTGAAGGCTAATAACGATTATGTTTTCCCCTGAGTGTTTGAAAGTTGTTATTTAGTTATATAAAGTTATATGGCATGACATATCTAATGAGAAAAAGAATTGTTTCTCCTAAACCATATAAGACTGATGCTATACGTCATGCAGGGACGGATTGGCTTTTTTTTTCTTTCTGAGACTTAACCATTCTAAATATATTATGAGACTTACTTTGTTCCTATAATAAGTGCTGAACATTTACAGGATCTCCTAGATTGCTGTTGGACTTTGACATATCATCACGGGTCCTATGTGTTTGCTATGCCTCTTTAAAGCTGCTATCTGCAGCCACATACTACTTTACTAGAGTACCATGTTGATAACCTAAAGATTTGAGCTCCACACAGGTCCCTACCCACATGTGTTTGAGGCCTTATAACTTCAAGCTTCCCAATGTTTATTTGCACCTAATATGAGTATGGTAGACTTTAGGTGTTGCATTATTTAATATTTCTGTGTCTGTTTTTTTTTATGACCTATATATATCTGCATGGAGGTTAGGTATTACATTTAGCTGTGATGCATTGCTGCCAGCGGCCGAGGCAGCGTGATGCCCATATTTTATAAACATATAGCCCCATAGAAATGTCTCAGATACAGTTTTTTATTGCAATATAGATCAGCATGTGTGGGTGGGGGTTTATTTATTTTTTGTATGATAAAGCTGTGACCATGTTTTCAACACCATATTTTCATATTTGTTTTGCGGACATGGCGGATTCATGAGACTTATGTATTGACCCTGTTTATCTATGATAGGTTGGCACCTAATCAGTTTCTGTACTTATGCAATCTTATAAACCTCATTTGGATTGGTCCCATTAAGCTCTTACTACACCTCCCATAATAAGTAGTCTCTCCTATCCTAGTTATCCTGATACATATTTATAGTATAGGCCTTTCTTTCCTGTATTAAGTTCTACCATGCCTTTTGAGTCTCGCAATATGTAAGGTCCATACCTGTATTAAGTTTTGGTAGTTCCTAAGGTTTCATTAACATGATTATTATTAGTATTTGTTATCTATCAAACCTACATGCCCACCTCCCCCCCCCCCCAATAAAACCAATAATGTACCTCTTTTTTAAGGAGGGCTAAATCTGCGGCTTTTCTTGCCAATGCCGCATTCTTAGATACCCACTCTAGCAATAGCTTCTACACACTCCCATAGCATTGACTCTCACCATTATACTTGGCTCAGCCAGCATGATTAATTTCATTTCCAAGATGAGCCGTTTAAAAACCAATAAAATCGGGAGCTTGCCACAAGATGGAGGAGACACATTTTACCTGAGCTCCGGGTTCAGAGCATAAATCTACCAATCTAATGAAGGACTAACCTAACCATAACATCTTCACCTACTCTCTAGGGCACTCTAATACTATATGAGTCCCGACTCAGGCCTTATTACTTCACATTGGCCTATAATTACAACCCCATTAACAAGCTGACACCCGGACCGCATGGCGCACTCAGAAGTAGCTTCTTCAAATGGCCTCTTGTCTGATTACCCTACCTCTCAATCTGGCTAAGAGCAGAAGCGACCTGAAACCCAGGAGCAAGTCCCTGCGTTTGCTATCACTACCAGCTTCCTAATCTGTTCCACAAGAAGGCTACACAGAGGGACTCCCTCCAGCTCCTGCACTATAGTCACAGCATCTGAGAACTGCGATCCATAACTCAGGAATCTACGCGGCTCAGACCGACATCGAGAATTCTGTGCTTTTGGGACTGCAGTTACATGGTAGCAGGGGAGTCCTACGCGCAGTCCAGAGGTTTTTTCGGTACATCAGCACAAGTGGGAGTTGCGACTCCAGGGTCAGCCATGATTCTAGTGTCCTACAGGAGATACGATAAGTGCTCTATCCAATAGCTATACCTACCCTCTCTGGTACGCCATGGTGAGGGGCCACTTTCTTTCACTGCTAGAGATATAGCTCTCAGTCACATCCTTTGCACGCAATTATTACTCCTCAAAATATGGCTGCCACTGTCATGGAGGCGCTGCACAATCTAATGGACACACTTGACATTCACTATAACGCTCTTGTTCAGGAGATTAGGTCTATTTCCAGCACGGACCAGAGTACGTTAGCTGAAGAAAGCAGAGGAATGGACGACAACCTATCCCTGGCTAGTGCCCCAGACTGCTCACAGGCTCTTATTCAGCTCACTGAATTTGCCGATAATCACGATGAGGTAATATTCCCCTGCAAGCCTGTACCCGAGGACTACAGACAGGACGCCAAAGTAATAGTTATGCAAGATTTCTTACTCCAATATACCACCGTCCACATAGATAGTCTTCTATTTCAAGCACTCTTTGTACAGGTAGTGGGGGACTTTGATCTGCAATTGAGACATTGCCTGAAGGACACGGTACCTTATAGGGACACTCAGCAAGGGTTAAAGCTTGCGGGTACCAGAGCAGGCATAGGATAATGTCTGACACCTATTGATCTCCTACCTTGTTGGGGCAGTTATTGGTTAATGGTCTAGTTTCTAGCTCAGTTTATTGGCCTACAACATAGAGCAGTCAGTCCGTTTACATATGTTTGCAGCTAACTTTATTGTTTTCTATATATGTATTGTTATAGGATGAGAGTTGATTTCTTGTTTTTGTCTTACTCTTCCTGCTGCGCTCAAAAGTTTATATATGACAATATTAGTTCTTATTCTCACTAATAGACCCCATTAAACATGCTCACAGATAATATTACCACAAGCTTTTCCTACACATGCCCTTTAACTTGCTTCCCTATTAGAACAAATATGTCCCCACATTACTATATTCCTCACATGTAACAGTGGAAGGCATTCATTGAGAACCCTTCAGCCACCTCTGTCAGCCTCATTTCTTAGAGCTTTATAGCCTTTTCTGATTTCCATATCTACAACCCTATTTAAATATAGCCAATTACTATATTAAACAAAACTTTACCTCAATGAACTCATTATTTACAAATATTGTTAATGAGCTACTGACAGAAAGATAGTTGGGTCATGGCACTCACTTTAATAGTGGGTCCTGATAACACACCTCCGATTTGCATGTTTGTAAATTTAAAGTAACACTAATCTGGTCATACATTGGTAGATATTGACTCATGGCCCAGTTGGGAGTAACTCACTTTAAGAGTAGCCTCTATCAGTACTACTATGACTCAAATCAGAGTATATACCGACTATACACAATATATGCTCGCTATGAGTAGAAATAAAGCCCCCCCTGGACTCACTTTATAGTTATTCATTAGACAGGTATATGCATTTTTACCAACACTATTTCAACACTTCAGATGGTTTTTTTTTTTATAATTAAAAAAAAAACTGCATACAACTAGCTGAATACTGTCACTCAACTACTAGCAGAAACCTGACATGTTATGACTGCACATTGCATAGGAGACTCTCAGTTGATACGCTAATATCTAACGGGCATCTGTACTATTGCTTTTACTCACTTGACCTCTTAAGGTAGCTGTTTAAATTATTTTTACAATGTATTATTGACCTGTCCTGTGGTTTTATGCAGGATGGGGTGAGCGGCCGACGGCCGGGGCTGCGCACTCCTTCTAGCACTGTACAGGAAAGCACAATCCTTTCTAAGGAGCCTATCCAATTACCTTTACAAGGGTAGTCCACCATTCTAAACCTAGCTGGTAGTATATCTTTGTTTATATATGAGAGGTCGACACATAACATGGTGTATTATGACGGGGGTTCATATTATAACAAATTCCCTACAGAAGATGAGCTATTTTCATTACAATATATACTCCTTATATTCTATACGTTGGGTAATCAGACCTAACCATGATAGTATACACCATATGTAATGTTAGATCTCTCCCTGATATAGGGCGGACTTGCCAGAGGCTCTTGCCAAATTTCCAACTGAAGTGGCTATATCAGACTTCCATAATGCCCATAGGCTGTATAACTATACAGTATATCAACCTCCTAATATGCCTGTCAAACTACAGTATATACTCCTACCCTACATATGTGAGAATAAGTTTAGTTGACTCCGATATGGAAATCTAATAACCCTGTTATTATCCTCAGTAGTTATCTAACAGCCGAGGAAAACATTTAATATTTAACTACATTATAAGCTTCACTTTCCCCATTAGAAGGCTCCGCCCCACCACCACCACCCCCTTACATTTTGAGCGGCTCTTGCCCGCTGACTTTCCCTCTCCCCCTATATACTTTGGTCCAAGAGCGGCCGATACATAAGCCAACTCCCCACATGTTGGCACCACTGAATTAGATAGTTTAAACAGTATTTTCTCTCTCATTGTGGGGATCATTCGTCACATAATATAAACTGAAGTTCCATCCTATGTCGTCCAAATCCCTGTCTAACGCAATTTTAAGACATATGTAATTTTATCTCTGCATATTCATTTTGTTTTGTGGACTCTATTGGTTTATAGACAATGTGTATATCATTTTGATGTAATGATTGTTCAAGGACGAATCTTGTTTGTTAATTTTCACCACAACTTCAATAAAAAATTATTTAAAAAACAAAACAAAAAAAAAAACAATAAAATCAAGGTTTCTCATTGAGATCCGCAGACGATCTCTTATATTTACAAACACCTTCTTTCGTCTTATCATCTCCTATTGCTTGTGAAGGCCCAAGAGAGGCCTAAAGTGTTAGCTAGAAGGTTTCTAGATTATTGGCATTCTATCTACATTATGTCTACATGATATGTAAAATGTTGGCTTGATGCTTCTTCTTTTTATTTTACTGTCCATGCCTTCTGTAAAAATGTTGTCTCATGTTATGAGATGTAAAAATGTGTTTTATGATTTGTATGCCTTTAATGGAACCTCAATAAAAAAAACAAAAAAACAAAAACTGAATAACACCAGGATACATCAATATAGATAATATATATAAAGATGGAACTAAAGTCTCTGATAAGGGGATGGAGACAGCAATCTGTGAAGATCCAGGCCGGGATCCAAAGCAACAATCTACAAAAACAGACAGATGCGCCACATGGCCCAATATTGTTTGATCCAAAGCAGATTTGGTGTGTATAAAAGGATTAAACTCACATTTGTGAAAGCACCTCAGTCAGTGCTGTAGAGGCAGTCTGGGATCAATCATAGTCACCTAGCAGACCAACAGGTGCCTATATGGCCTAGTATAGCTGGAACAGTGGTAATTCAATGTGAAAGACAGGAGTGGTACTCACAATAGTTGTAGCATCTCCTTGATGCTATAGGAGCAGGATGGGATCAATACAGTCACCCACCAGACTTGGTCTTAGGCACACAGGACAGATATGTAGATCCAGAAATCAGCAGTGATCAGGAGAAAATAAAAAAAAAAATCCCTTCTCAGCCAGAAGGACAAATCACAAGAAGATGGTAGCAAGTGTTCAAGGTATAACATTACTTTAATAAAATGTTAAAATCAAAGGCAACACGTTTCTCAGCACTAAGCTGTTTCATCAGGCTTCATCTAAAAAAATATGGACCCAACCAGCCCCCTATCTACCCCCAAACAACACTGCATCTTTCTCAACCTGCATAGATAGCAGCACCAAATAGCATCAACATTTCCCTGCTCTGTATACTCTCCACAGTAAAGCATAACATGGGAACAGTGCAAGTATCTCTGGGTGGCCTCTGATCACTTTAAGAACAGTCTTTGTCCTCTTAGAGCGCCACCTCTAAGATAGTCCATTTGCAGTAGGGATGCTTTACACCTGAGAAAGTGTATATCTGCAGATATATGCTGGAAGTACGATGGTTTGTTCATGGGGTAGACAAGGGAAATGTGGATCTTCATAGCAACAGACACTCAAGTCAGAAGGAGTCTAAGAAGGAAACAAAATGGCACAAGATGAGCACGCACCCTGATACAATCACAATTCTACCCAACAAAACCTCTTTCACTTTTTTTTGTAAGCATCACAATTTCCTTTTAATAGCTTAACTTATCCTATGTCATTTAAAACCAGGAAAACTTTGTGGATATATAATACAGTACAAGTTAAATACATTTATTATAATTTTACAGATAACTCACAGCTACTCTATACAATTTAAATGATACCTTAAACATTGACTTCATCAAGAGGCTGTATGGCTATGCTGAGTAATTTGTGCTAAGGTCTTCCCTGCAACAAAAATGAAAAGTAAAACGGTCAATAAAAACATTTTTCTTTAAAATTAATTTCTCATTGGGTGTATCCAGTCCATGGATCATCCATTACTTGTGGGATATTCTCCTTCCCAACAGAAAGTTGCAAGAGGATCACCCACAGCAGAGCTGCTATATAGCTCCTCCCCTAACTGCCATATCCAGTCATTCTCTTGCAAGCTCTCAACATAGCTGGATGTAGTAAGAGGAAAGTGGTAAAATATAGTTAGTTTTTTCTTCAATCAAAAGTTTATTGTTTTTAAATGGTACCGGAGTGTACTATTTCTCTTGTTAAGTGTATCCAGTCCACGGATCATCCATTACTTGTGGGATATTCTCCTTCCCAACAGGAAGTTGCAAGAGGATCACCCACAGCAGAGCTGCTATATAGCTCCTCCCCTAACTGCCATATCCAGTCATTCTCTTGCAACCCTCAACAAAGATGGAGGTCGTAAGAGGAGAGTGGTGTTTTATACTTAGTTTATTTCTTCAATCAAAAGTTTGTTATTTTTAAATGGTACCGGAGTGTGCTGTTTATCTCAGGCAGTATTTAGAAGAAGAATCTGCCTGCATTTTCTATGATCTTAGCAGAAGTAACTAAGATCCATGGCTGTTCTCACATATTCTGAGGAGTGAGGTAACTTCAGAGAGGGAATGGCGTGCAGGTTTTCCTGCAATAAGGTATGTGCAGTTAATATTTTTCTAGGGATGGAATTTGCTAGAAAATGCTGCTTATACCGGATTAATGTTAGTAAAGCCTTAAATGCAGTGATAGCTACTGGTATCAGGCTTATTAATAGAGATGCATACTCTTATAAAAATGTAATATAAAACGTTTGCTGGCATGTTAATCGTTTTTATATATGTTTGGTGACAAAACTTATTGGGGCCTAGTTTTTTCCACATGGCTGGTTTGATTTCTGCCTAGAGACAGTTTCCTGAAGCTTTCCACTGTTGCAATATGAGTGGGAAGGGCCTATTTTAGTGTTTTTCTGTGCAGATAAAAATACTGACAGACATTCAGCTTCCCTCTGCATGATACAGGACATCTCTGAAGGGCTCAAAAGGCTTCAAAGTCGTGTTTGAGGAGGGTAACAATCACAGTAGACTGTGGCAGTTGTGACTGTGTTTAAAAAACGTTTTTGTCATTTATTATTCTGTTTTTGTTATTAGGGGGTTAATCATCCATTTGCAAGTGGGTGCAATGCTCTGCTGACTTGTTACATACACTGTAAAAATTTTGTTAGTGTAACTGCCTTTTTTCACTGTTATTTCAATTTTTGTCAAAATTTGTTTCTCTTAAAGGCACAGTAACATTTTTTATATTGCTTGTTAACTTGCTTTAAAGTGTTTTCCAAGCTTGCTAGTCTCATTGCTAGTCTGTACAAACATGTCTGAAACAGAGGATACTTGTTCATTATGTTTAAAAGCCATGGTGGAGCCCCATAGGAGAATGTGTACTAAATGTATTGATTTCACCTTAAACAGTAAAGATCAGTCTTTATCTATAAAAGAATTGTCACCAGAGGGGTCTGTCAAGGGGGAAGTTATGCCGACTAACTCTCCCCACGTGTCGGACCCTTCGCCTCCCGCTCAAGGGACGCACGCTAATATGGTGCCAAGTACATCAGGGACGCCCATAGCGATTACTTTGCAGGACATGGCTGCAATCATGAATAATACCCTGTCAGAGGTATTATCCAGATTGCCTGAATTGAGAGGCAAGCGCGATAGCTCTGGGGTTAGACGAGATACAGAGCGCGTAGATGCTGTAAGAGCCATGTCTGATACTGCGTCACAATATGCAGAACCTGAGGACGGAGAGCTTCAGTCTGTGGGTGACATCTCTGAATCGGGGAGACCTGATTCAGAGATTTCTAATTTTAAATTTAAGCTTGAGAACCTCCGTATATTGCTTGGGGAGGTATTAGCTGCTCTGAATGACTGTGACACAATTGCAGTGCCAGAGAAATTGTGTAGGCTGGATAAATACTATGCAGTGCCGGTGAGTACTGATGTTTTTCCAATACCTAAAAGGCTTACAGAAATTATTAGTAAGGAGTGGGATAGGCCCGGTGTGCCCTTTTCCCCACCTCCTATAGTTCGAAAAATCTTTCCAATAGATGCCACTACACGGGACTTATGGCAGACTGTCCCTAAGGTGGAGGGAGCAGTTTCTACTTTAGCAAAGCGTACCACTATCCCGGTTGAGGACAGTTGTGCTTTTTCAGATCCAATGGATAAAAAATTAGAGGGTTACCTTAAGAAAATGTTTATTCAACAAGGTTTTATTTTACAGCCCCTTGCATGCATTGCGCCTGTCACTGCTGCGGCGGCATTCTGGTTTGAGGCCCTGGAGGAGGCCATCCATACAGCTCCATTGACTGAAATTGTTGACAAGCTTAGAACTCTTAAGCTAGCTAACTCATTTGTTTCTGATGCCATTGTTCATTTGACTAAACTGACGGCTAAGAATTCCGGATTCGCCATCCAGGCGCGTATGGCGCTATGGCTCAAATCCTGGTCAGCTGATGTGACTTCAAAGTCTAAATTACTCAACATTCCTTTCAAGGGGCAGACCTTATTCGGGCCTGGTTTGAAAGAAATTATTGCTGACATTACTGGAGGTAAGGGTCATACCCTTCCTCAGGACAGGGCCAAATCAAAGGCCAAACAGTCTAATTTTCGTGCCTTTCGAAATTCCTAGGCAGGTGCAGCATCAACTTCCTCCGCTTCAAGACAAGAGGGAACTTTTGTTCAATCTAACAGGCCTGCAAACCTAACCAGTCCTGGAACAAAGGCAAGCAGGCCAGAAAGCCTGCTGCTGCCTCTAAGACAGCATGAAGGAACGGCCCCCTATCCGGCGACGGATCTAGTAGGGGGCAGACTTTTTCTCTTCGCCCAGTCATGGGCAAGAGATGTTCAGGATCCCTGGGCGTTGGAGATCATATCTCAGGGATATCTTCTGGACTTCAAAGCTTCCCCTCCACAAGGGAGATTTCATCTTTCAAGGTAATCTGCAAATCAGATAAAGAAAGAGGCATTCCTACGCTGTGTGCAAGACCACCTAGTAATGGGAGTGATCCATCCAGTTCCGCGGACGGAACAAGGACAGGGTTTTTATTCAAATCTGTTTGTGGTTCCCAAAAAAGAGGGAACCTTCAGACCAATTTTGGATCTAAAGATCTTAAACAAATTCCTCAGAGTTCCATCTTTCAAAATGGACCATCCTACCCATGATCCAAGAGGGTCAGTACATGACCACAGTGGACTTAAAGGATGCCTACCTTCACATACCGATTCACAAAGATCATCATCGGTTCCTAAGGTTTGCCTTTCTAGACAGGCATTACCAATTTGTAGCTCTTCCCTTCGAGTTGGCTACAGCCCCGAGAATCTTTATGAAGGTTCTGGGCTCACTTCTGGCGGTTCTAAGACCGCGAGGCATAGCGGTGGCTCCGTATCTAGACGACATCCTGATAAAGGCGTCAAGCTTTCAAATTGCCAAGTCTCATACAGAGATAGTTCTGGCATTTCTGAGAACGCACGGGTGGAAAGTGAACGAGGAAAAGAGTTCTCTATCCCCACTCACAAGAGTCTCCTTTTTAGGGACTCTTATAGATTCTGTAGAGATGAAAATTTACCTGACGGAGTCCAGGTTATCAAAGCTTCTAAATGCTTGCCGTATTCTTCATTCCATTCCGCGCCCTTCGGTGGCTCAGTGTATGGAGGTAATCAGCTTAATGGTAGCGGCAATGGACATAGTGCCATTTGCGCGCCTACATTTCAGACCGCTGCAATTATGCATGCTAAGTCAGTGGAATGGGGATTACACAGATTTGTCCCCTCTGCTAAATCTGGATCAAGAGACCAGAGATTCTCTTCTCTGGTGGTTGTCTCGGGTCCACCTGTCCAAGGGTATGACCTTTCGCAGGCCAGATTGGACAATTGTAACAACAGATGCCAGCCTTCTAGGTTGGGGTGCAGTCTGGAACTCCCTGAAGGCACAGGGATCGTGGAGTTGGAGCAATATTCAATGCTCTTCTGGCTTGGCCTCAGTTAGCAACACTGAGGTTCATCAGATTTCAGTCGGACAATATCACAACTGTGGCTTACATCAACCATCAAGGGGGAACCAGGAGTTCCCTAGCGATGTTAGAAGTCTCAAAAATAATTCGCTGGGCAGAGACTCACTCTTGCCACCTGTCAGCAATCCATATCCCAGGCGTGGAGAACTGGGAGGCGGATTTTCTAAGTCGTCAGACTTTTCACCCGGGGGAGTGGGAACTCCATCCGGAGGTGTTTGCTCAATTGATTCATCGTTGGGGCAAACCAGAGTTGGATCTCATGGCGTCTCGCCAGAACGCCAAGCTTCCTTGTTACGGATCCAGGTCCAGGGACCCAGAAGCGACGCTGATAGATGCTCTAGCAGCGCCTTGGTTCTTCAACCTGGCTTATGTGTTTCCACCGTTTCCTCTGCTCCCTCGACTGATTGCCAAAATCAAACAGGAGAGAGCATCGGTGATTCTAATTGCGCCTGCGTGGCGACGCAGGACCTGGTATGCAGACCTAGTGGACATGTCATCCTTTCCACCATGGACTCTGCCTCTAAGACAGGACCTTCTAATACAAGGTCCTTTCAATCATCCAAATCTAATTTCTTTGAGACTGACTGCATGGAGATTGAACGCTTGATTCTATCAAAGCGTGGCTTCTCCGAGTCAGTCATTGATACCTTAATACAGGCACGAAAGCCTGTTACCAGGAAAATCTATCACAAGATATGGCGTACATATCTTTACTGGTGTGAATCCAAGAATTACTCATGGAGTAAGGTTAGGATTCCTAGGATATTGTCCTCTCTCCAAGAGGGTTTGGACAAAGGATTATCAGCTAGTTCCTTAAAGGGACAGATTTCTGCTCTGTCTATTCTTTTGCACAAGCGTCTGGCAGAAGTTCCAGACGTCCAGGCATTTTGTCAGGCTTTGGTTAGAATTAAGCCTGTGTTTAAACCTGTTGCTCCCCCATGGAGCTTAAACTTGGTTCTTAAAGTTCTTCAAGGAGTTCCGTTTGAACCCCTTCATTCCATTGATATTAAGCTTTTATCTTGGAAAGTTCTGTTTTTGATGGCTATTTCCTTGGCTCGGAGAGTCTCTGAGCTATCTGCCTTACAATGTGATTCTCCTTTTCTGATTTTTCATGCAGATAAGGTAGTTCTGCGTACCAAACCTGGGTTTTTACCTAAGGTGGTTTCTAACAAGAATATCAATCAAGAGATTGTTGTTCCATCATTGTGTCCTAATCCTTCTTCAAAGAAGGAACGTCTTTTACATAATCTGGACGTAGTCCGTGCCTTGAAGTTTTACTTACAAGCTACTAAAGATTTTCGTCAAACATCTTCCCTGTTTGTCGTTTATTCTGGACGGAGGAGAGGTCAAAAAGCTTCGGCAACCTCTCTTTCCTTTTGGCTTCGGAGTATTGTACGACTAGCCTATGAGACTGCTGGACAGCAGCCCCCTGAAAGAATTACAGCTCATTCTACTAGAGCTGTGGCTTCCACCTGGGCCTTTAAAAATGAGGCCTCTGTTGAACAGATTTGCAAGGCCGCGACTTGGTCTTCGCTTCACACTTTTTCAAAATTTTCAAAATGTTATACTTTTGCTTCTTCGGAGGCTGTTTTTGGGAGAAAGGTTCTTCAGGCAGTGGTTCCTTCCGCTTAATCCCTGCCTTGTCCCTCCCATCATCCGTGTACTTTAGCTTTGGTATTGGTATCCCACAAGTAATGGATGATCCGTGGACTGGATACACTTAACAAGAGAAAACATAATTTATGCTTACCTGATAAATTTATTTCTCTTGTAGTGTATCCAGTCCACGGCCCGCCCTGTCATTTTAAGGCAGGTCTAAAATTGAATTAAACTACAGTCACCACTGCACCCTATGGTTTCTCCTTTCTCTGTTTGTTTCGGTCGAATGACTGGATATGGCAGTTAGGGGAGGAGCTATATAGCAGCTCTGCTGTGGGTGATCCTCTTGCAACTTCCTGTTGGGAAGGAGAATATCCCACAAGTAATGGATGATCCGTGGACTGGATACACTACAAGAGAAATAAATTTATCAGGTAAGCATAAATTATGTTTTTATCTCAGGCAGCATTTAGAAGAAGAATCTGCCTGCGTTTTTCTATGATCTTAGCAGAAGTAACTAAGATCCACTGCTATTCTCACATATGTCTGAGGAGTGAGGTAACTTCAGAGGGAGAATGGCGTGCAGGGTATCCTGCAATAAGGTATGTGCAGTTAAGTTTTTCTAGGGATGGAATTTGCTAGAAAATGCTGCTGATACCGGATTAATGTAAGTTAAAGCCTAAATACAGTTATTTAATAGCGACTAGTATCAGGCTTGCTATCAGAGGTATATACTCTGATTAATGTGCAATATAAAACGTTTGCTGGCATGTTTAATCGTTTTTATATATGCTTTGGTGATAAAACTTATTGGGGCCTAGTTTTTTCCACATGGCTGGCTTTATTTTTGCCTAGAAACAGTTTCCTGAGGCTTTCCACTGTTATAGTATAAAAGTTACAGTTGGTGCAGTTAAAATTACAAACTGTGACATTCAGCTTCCCTCAGCAGTCCCCTGCATGCTATAGGACATCTCTGAAGGGCTCAAAAGGCTTCAAAAGTAGGAGCTGTGGCAGTTGTTATCACTGTTTAACAGAACGAAAAATATGTTTTTTAATCTGTTTTTTGTATTAAGGGGTTAATCATCCATTTGCAAGTGGGTGCAATGCTCTGCTAATTTGTTACATACACTGTAAAAATTTCGTTAGTTTAACTACCTTTTTTCACTGTTATTTCAAATTTTGGTAAAATTTGTTTCTCTTAAAGGCACAGTAACGTTTTTTTATATTGCTTGTTAACTTGATTTAAAGTGTTTTCCATGCTTGCTAGTCTCATTGCTAGTCTGTATAAACATGTCTGACATAGAGGAAACTCCTTGTTCATTATGTTTAAAAGCCATGGTGGAACCCCATAGGAGAATGTGTACTAAATGTATTGATTTCACTTTAAACAATAAAGATCTGCTGTTATCTTTAAAAGAATTATCACCAGAGGATTCTGACGAGGGGGAAGTTATGCCGACTAACTCTCCCCACGTGTCGGACACTTTGACTCCCGCTCAAGGGACTCACGCTAAAATGGCGCCAAGTACATCAAAGACGCCCATAGCGATTACTTTGTAGGACATGGCGGCAATCATGGATAATACCCTGTCAGCGGTATTAGCCAGACTGCCTGAATTCAGAGGAAAGCGCGATAGCTCTGGGGTTAGACGTAATACAGAGCGCGCAGATGTTTTAAGGCCCATGTCTGATACTGCGTCACAATATGCAGAAGCTGAGGAAGAGCTTCAGTCTGTGGGTGACGTCTCTGACTCGGGGAAACCTGATTCAGATATGTCTACTTTTAAATTTCAATTCACACGCTGCTTGGTGGCTTCTAATTTCTGAATGTAAAAGATGTATAATGTTAGTGATACTACCCTGTCCTAGGGTCCCACAAATAGCGGAATATCACAAAGTTGAAAATGCAAAAAGGTGTCCCCACTCATCAGTATAAAGGAAGGTTTGCCGCTTTAGGATAAAGCTCCTGAGTCATAGCAGTCAGTATAATATATAGGTATAAGTGATTCACACACTGTGCTCACCTAGACAGCACTGTTCCATTTGATTTCAGTGCACTTGCGGTCCACGCCCTCCTTATTCACAGCAGGTAAGTATTCAGCTGTTGGCTGTCTCCCTCCTGGGATTGCTGGGGCTCTCCAAAAACCCTTACTGAGCAAACAAAATAGCAAAGAATACAACAAAAGCACAATCCCATTGGAGTAGAAATGCAGGCAGGGAGAGATATCAATATTAAAAGTCAATTTATTATACTTGCATTAAAAACGTTAACAGCACAGATCACAGAGTCCACAGCTGACGCTTTTCCTGCCTTACTGGCAGTTCATCAGAGCTAAAGACTAAGCCTCCAGCAGCTGCTTTAATCAGAGGTAAGTTGCCGGTATAGCCAATCACAGGTAGAGCTACAGGTTAACTATTAGTTAGCCTAAATCGTAGCACATATGTTACGCAAATACCGCAATCTAACTCTGTCTTAAAACATTGCTAAAAAAAAAGGACATATTTAAAATAATTAATGAATTTCAACAAAGCTAGAACTGGCATACATATAATGTATTGTTGCAAAAACTGTGTATTTGAGCCATAAGACATGTAATCACTTTCAGCTGTGTGCAACCAAAACAGACTGTTATTTTTTTCTTTCAAATCGGTTTATAGTCTCGCATGTATTGTTGCCACAACCTAGTTATCTACAGGAATCAAATTGTTGCAAAGTTCTTACTTGTAACACTCTAGTTTCCGGGTACATATAGAGTGTTAACTGTGTATATATTCAGCTGAGTGAGTTTTACACATACATTATTGGGTATTATATTACTCCTTTGTAGGTAAATATACGTTCAGGTAACCTCCAAAACTTTCAGTATTCCAGTATATTATATTGTATCACAGGTAAATAACATGAGAATATATTGGTGGTCTCGAACTGACTTTGTGCAATGGTAAAAACATCAACCCAGGTTACTCACGGTTATCCGGCCCCACTATGCGGGATGTTAGAAAGTGTTCAGGCACTCCTCCTTCTCACCAGACAGCCGTTATCCAGTACAGAACTAGTAGCTTAAAAGATCTCCGCGGTGTATCTCACACACCAAAAAAGAATCCAATATTACCACAATTGCGAAGAAATAAGCATTCATAGACCGAGCTAAATCAACACTGTGTATTTATTGTCACATCGAAAAAACAAAGGTTCCACCACTCCACACACAACAGCTACATCCAACGCGTTTCCTGCTGCTAAACAGCACTTCGTCAGGGATACTCACAGCTGTCTGATTGCACCTTTTATTAGGCTCACCACTCATTCCCAAAATTTAAAGGTATACTACCGCTTATATATTTAGCGGCATGTTTATAACCTATACGCCATTCAATCTGGTGCATCAGTATCACATTACAATATATAAAATAACAATCTTAAATTTATATGTTACGAGTACATTGTATCTAAAAATATAGTTAGAAAAATTAACACATAAGTTGGGAAAAACAGCTAATGCTATATAAACAACTACTTTTGCTGCATCAGCATTTCGTATACCACTGAGCTATTATAGAGGTCACAAATATAAGGGCATATTTCAAATATAGGTATAAACATGTACTCAGGACTCAGCACAACATAATGGTAATTTATTACAATACCGTAGGTAACCTCTAGTAATAATAGTATTTGGGATAACTTATCACCTTTGTTTATTGATAGTTTTATTTACATATTTATCCTCCTAAGGAGAAAAATTGGAATACTATTAACTATCGATTACATCTCAGTTACCTATATATAGTTTTACATCTGAGTTCTCATTTATGCCCAAAGGACTCCCTGTCTTTAAGGTATAAATCCAATACACTTCTCTCCTATTCAGCGTCTGAGACCTATTGCCACCTGTATTCAGTTTGGGCACATGATCAATACCTTGAAATGAAAATAAAGTATTGATATATTTTAGTTCACTTATATCAAAATTATCATTCCTTCTATGTTGGGCAAAATGTTTCGCCACAGGTGTCTTTGGCACCTCACTCTCAAGGGACAACAGGTGCTCTCTCACTCTATCCTTGAGCATACGTGTCGTTCTACCAGTGTACTGAAAAAAACAGAGTTTACAAGTGATAAGATACACTATATATCTGGAATTACAGTTAAGGTGATGGTTCACCATGTACACATTACCTGTTACTGTAGAGTTAAAAGTATCACTCCTAACCAGGTATTTACATGATTTGCATGGTGTGCCACCACATCTATAGTTCCCATTTTTCTTTTTAAGCCACATTCTATCGTCCTTTTTCTCTTTGATAGAAAAATTTTGTTTAAGATTGTTCTCTATAGTTTCTGCTCTCCTTGATACACACCTAATCCCTTTGTCTATGACTGTTTTTAATTTAGGATCATTTCTTAATAGTGGGCTAAATTTCTGAATAATTTTACAAATTTCTGGATATTGTCTGCTATATTTTGTGGAAAAAGTTAACCTATCCATATTTCCTGAAGTTTTGTCCTGTTTGTTTTTATCTTGCAATAAAGATTTCCTGACCATAGCCTTAACCTCTTCCATAGTTATTTCTAGATCCCTTTTCTTATAGCCCCTATCAATCAGTCTATTCTTTAATATATTTGCTTGTATAGAGTAATTTTCTTCACTACTACAATTACGTTTTAAACGCATAAACTGGCCTTTTGGAATTCCCTTTTTCACACTGTAGGGATGGCCAGAATCTGCTCTAAGAATGGTATTGCCTGATGTTTTTTTTCTGAAAATTTCTGTTGTAATACACCCTTTATCTATATCTCCTTTTATTGTCAAGTCTAGATAATCAACACTTTTCTCTGAGCAAAAAAATGTAAACCTCAGATTGTTATTATTGTCATTTAAATATCCCATAAACTGTTCTATAGTTGAATCACCACTTTTCCAGACTATTAGCAAATCATCTATAAATCTAGTATAGAATAAAATACGGTTTTGAAAAGGATTACTAGTAGTAAATATTTTCTTCAATTCAAAATATCCAAAATATAAGTTAGCGTACGAGGGGGCGAATTTCGCCCCCATCGCCGTGCCCTGACATTGTACATAAAAGCAGCCCTCAAATAGAAAATAGTTATGGGTCAAACGAAACTGAACAATGTCTACAATATATTCAATAAAGCACGTTTCAAATTTAGTATACATATGTAGCATTTCGTTAAGAGCATTAAGTCCCTCCCTATGCGGTATACAGGAATATAACGATTCTACGTCTATAGTTAAGAACAGTGATTCACTATCCCATCCTAGATCTTCCACCTTACGTAGTAGGTGTTTCGTATCCCTAAGGTAACCTGGTAAACTTTTTACTATGGGTTGTAGAAATTCGTCAATCCATCTCCCTAGGTTTTCTCCTATGGTGGAGATTATGGGCCTCCCTGGCGGTTTTGATGCACATTTATGAACTTTAGGGAGATGTTTAAATACAGTTACTGTAGGGCTCTCATTTACTAAGCATTCTGCCTGTGCTTGTGTCAAAAAACCCTGGTGAACACCTTCATCTAACAATATTTTTAGCTCATTATTAAAACGCTCTGTAGGGTTATATGTCAATTTGTGGTATGTATTTTCATCTGATAGTTGCCTTTCAGCTTCCAATACATATGCTTCCCTATCTTGTACCACGATAGTGCCACCCTTATCACCCTTATCAGATTTAGAAACTACTATGTTAGTGTTGTCCCTAATTTCTTTTAGTGCTTTTCTCTCCTGGTGAGACAAATTATCCCTTTTATTCCTTTTTGTGTGTATATCTTTTACTTTTGTGTTGTACAGTTGTGTCAATTCTTCTTCCACCACTGCGTGAAATACCTCAATTAAATCCCCTCTTGCATGTATAGGATAGAAACTACTTGTGTGTCCTATCTTTTGTGTAGAGCTTGGAATACTTAAATTATTAGGATCATATCTCAAGCTTTCACTACTTAAGATCCTTAAACTGTTGGTATCACACAATTCATTAAATGTTAGTGAATCTATATCTGTGCCCATTATATTACTCTCAACTGTACCCGTATCCACTATCTCACTATCATAAATGGAAGATGGATCCTCATTAAAAAAATGCCTTTTTAACGTGACCAAAAAAAAACAAAAAAAAAACATCAGGCAATACCATACTTAGAGCAGATTCTGGCCATCCCTACAGTGTGAAAAAGGGAATTCCAAAAGGTCAGTTTATGCGTTTAAAACGTAATTGTAGTAGTGAAGAAAATTACTCTATACAAGCAAATATATTAAAGAATAGACTGATTGATAGGGGCTATAAGAAAAGGGATCTAGAAATAACTATGGAAGAGGTTAAGGCTATGGACAGGAAATCTTTATTGCAGGATAAAAACAAACAGGACAAAACTTCAGGAAATATGGATAGGTTAACTTTTTCCACAAAATATAGCAGACAATATCCAGAAATTTGTAAAATTATTCAGAAATTTAGCCCACTATTAAGAAATGATCCTAAATTAAAAACAGTCATAGACAAAGGGATTAGGTGTGTATCAAGGAGAGCAGAAACTATAGAGAACAATCTTAAACAAAATTTTTCTATCAAAGAGAAAAAGGACGATAGAATGTGGCTTAAAAAGAAAAATGGGAACTATAGATGTGGTGGCACACCATGCAAATCATGTAAATACCTGGTTAGGAGTGATACTTTTAACTCTACAGTAACAGGTAATGTTTACATGGTGAACCATCACCTTAACTGTAATTCCAGATATATAGTGTATCTTATCACTTGTAAACTCTGTTTTTTTCAGTACACTGGTAGAACGACACGTATGCTCAAGGATAGAGTGAGAGAGCACCTGTTGTCCCTTGAGAGTGAAGTGCCAAAGACACCTGTGGCAAAACATTTTGCCCAACATAGAAGGAATGATAATTTTGATATAAGTGAACTAAAATATATCAATACTTTATTTTCATTTCAAGGTATTGATCATGTGCCCAAACTGAATACAGGTGGCAATAGGTCTCAGACGCTGAATAGCAGAGAAGTGTATTGGATTTATACCTTAAAGACAGGGAGTCCTTTGGGCATAAATGAGAACTCAGATGTAAAACTTTATATAGGTAACTGAGATGTAATCGATAGTTAATAGTATTCCAATTTTTCTCCTTAGGAGGATAAATATGTAAATAAAACTATCAATAAACAAAGGTGATAAGTTATCCCAAATACTATTATTACTAGAGGTTACCTACGGTATTGTAATAAATTACCATTATGTTGTGCTGAGTCCTGAGTACATGTTTATACCTATATTTGAAATATGCCCTTATATTTGTGACCTCTATAATAGCTCAGTGGTATACGAAATGCTGATGCAGCAAAAGTAGTTGTTTATATAGCATTAGCTGTTTTTCCCAA
Source organism: Bombina bombina (assembly GCF_027579735.1). Lineage (NCBI taxonomy): Eukaryota > Metazoa > Chordata > Amphibia > Anura > Bombinatoridae > Bombina > Bombina bombina. The sequence goes on from NC_069501.1 coordinate 569,655,725, forward strand.
CTTATGTGTTAATTTTTCTAACTATATTTTTAGATACAATGTACTCGTAACATATAAATTTAAGATTGTTATTTTATATATTGTAATGTGATACTGATGCACCAGATTGAATGGCGTATAGGTTATAAACATGCCGCTAAATATATAAGCGGTAGTATACCTTTAAATTTTGGGAATGAGTGGTGAGCCTAATAAAAGGTGCAATCAGACAGCTGTGAGTATCCCTGACGAAGTGCTGTTTAGCAGCAGGAAACGCGTTGGATGTAGCTGTTGTGTGTGGAGTGGTGGAACCTTTGTTTTTTCGATGTGACAATAAATACACAGTGTTGATTTAGCTCGGTCTATGAATGCTTATTTCTTCGGAATTGTGGTAATATTACATATAATGTATCAATGCTCATAATGGATATTTTAATTACAAAATATGAGGAAGAAAGCACAATAAGACTTACAGTGAACAAAATAAAATAAAGCGCACAACATTGTATAGAAGATAAATGTAAATAATAGCACACTTTATGTCACTGTAAAGAACATATTTAGCCAAGACCTCATATTTCTAAAGGAAACATGGAAGCAAGCAATTTATATTATGATCTCAAAATGTAAAGTGACGACAAGTTTAGATCGATACCAAGTGTGAGCTAGCTGAGCTATGTATGATGTGACATATAGATAACAATATGAAGTGCTGCAATTTGAGGGGTCAAGTGCAGTGATACCTCGGGATAGCTAAAGCACCTATAATACTTTTTATCTATCAATGAATAACTTTACATCACTTATTTTGTTTATTCCTAATGGAAAGCCTGTTTTTAGTGTATGTATCCAAAAAAATTCCTTCCTATTTAGGGCTTGATATCTATCACCTCCTCTCACTCCCAGGGATACTTGTTCTATACCCTGAAATTTTAAATGATCTAATCTATTCTGATGTATGAAAAAATGTTTTGCAACTGGGGTTTTGGGAATATCTGCCTCTATTGATAAGAGGTGCTCCCTAATTCTATCTTTTAGATTCCTGGAAGTGAGGCCTGTATATTGAAAATTACAAAAGGTACAAGTTATAAGATAGATAACAAAAATAGAATTGCAGTTTAAACATTCCTTAATTCTATAGGTTTTTCCAGTATTAGTGGAGGTGAAACTATCACCTGTTAAAGCGTAATTACAGCATTTACAAGGTCTGCCCCCACATTTGTAAAAACCCGGATCCTTACTTAGCCAATTCGGCTTTTTCAAATTTTTGGAAGTCACATTAGAGCTGAAATGTTTTCTAACTCTGTCTCCTATAGTATCAGATTTACGTGAGATGAAGTTACAGTTATTAGATATCGAAATTAAATCAACATCTCTTTCTAAGAGGGGCATTCTCCTTTTGATAATATTACAAATTTCATCATATTGCCTACTGTATTTTGTAATGAAGTTAATACCTCTTTGTTGGCAATTCTGATTTGTTTGATCTCTCAGGTTATTATCCCTCAATAAATTATCTCTTTCAAAGCTAGATACCAATAAAGATATTTCTTTTAATTCCTCCAGCTTGTAACCCCTATCTACTAATCTACAGGTTAAATCATTTGCATGTATCCAATAATAATGTAAACTAGTACAGTTTCGTCTAAGCCGAATGTATTGACCTTTGGGGATCCCTCTTTTGAGGTGCTTAGGATGCAACGAATCTGCTCTTAATATTGTGTTTCCAGTGATTTCTTTCCTATAGACCTCAGTGACTACTTGTTGTCCAGAATGTTTAATTAATACATCAAGGTATGGTATACTATTATATGAAGTATTGTATGTGAATTTCAGATTTCTTTCATGTAATTAGCAAGAGTCCATGAGCTAGTGACGTATGGGATATACATTCCTACCAGGAGGGGCAAAGTTTCCCAAACCTTAAAATGCCTATAAATACACCCCTCACCACACCCACAATTCAGTTTTACAAACTTTGCCTCCTATGGAGGTGGTGAAGTAAGTTTGTGCTAGATTCTACGTTGATATGCGCTCCGCAGCAGGTTGGAGCCCGGTTTTCCTCTCAGCGTGCAGTGAATGTCAGAGGGATGTGAGGAGAGTATTGCCTATTTGAATGCAATGATCTCCTTCTACGGGGTCTATTTCATAGGTTCTCTGTTATCGGTCGTAGAGATTCATCTCTTACCTCCCTTTTCAGATCGACGATATACTCTTATATATATACCATTACCTCTGCTGATTTTCGTTTCAGTACTGGTTTGGCTTTCTACAACATGTAGATGAGTGTCCTGGGGTAAGTAAGTAAGCTTATTTTCTGTGACACTCTAAGCTATGGTTAGGCACTTTTTTATAAAGTTCTAAATATATGTATTCAAACATTTATTTGCCTTGACTCAGGATGGTCAACATTCCTTATTTTCAGACAGTCAGTTTCATACTTGGGATAAATGCATTTGTTTCAATCATTTTTTCTTACCTTAAAAAATTTGACTTTTTCCCTGTGGGCTGTTAGGCTCGCGGGGGCTGAAAATGCTTCATTTTATTGCGTCATTCTTGGCGCGGACTTTTTTGGCGCAAAAATTTGTTTCTGTTTCCGGCGTCATACGTGTCGCCGGAAGTTGCGTCATTTTTTGACGTTTTTTTGCGTCAAAAGTGTCGGCGTTCCGGATAGGGCGTCATTTTTGTCTCTACATTATTTAAGTCTCATTATTTATTGCTTCTGGTTGCTAGAAGCTTGTTCACTGGCATTTTTTTCCCATTCCTGAAACTGTCATTTAAGGAATTTGATCAATTTTGCTTTATATGTTGTTTTTTCTTTTACATATTGCAAGATGTTCCACGTTGCAACTGAGTCAGAAGATACTTCAGGAAAATCGCTGCCCAGTGCTGGAGCTACCAAGCTAAGTGTATCTGCTATAAACTTTTGGTATCTGTTTCTCCAGCTGTTGTTTGTATTGCATGTCATGACAAACTTTATTAATGCAGATAAAATTTCCTTTAGTACTGTTACATTACCTGTTGCTGTTCCGTCAACATCTAATTTTCAGAGTGTTCCTGATAACATAAGAGATTTTATTTTTTAAATCCATTAAGAAGGCTATGTCTGTTATTTCTCCTTCTAGTATACATAAAAGTCTTTTAAAACTTCTCTTTTTTCAGATGAATTTTTAAATGAACATCATCATTCTGATACTGATAATGGTTCTTCTGGTTCAGAGGTTTCTGTCTCAGAGGTTGATGCTGATAAATCTTTGTATTTGTTCAAGATGGAATTTATTCGTTCTTTACTTAAAGAAGTATTAATTGCATTAGAAATAGAGGATTCTGGTCCTCTTGATACTAAATCTAAACGTTTAAATAAGGTTTTTAAATCTCCTGTAGTTATTCCAGAAGTGTTTTCTCTCCCTGATGCTATTTCTGAAGTAATTTCCAGGGAATGGAATAATTTGGGTAATTCATTTACTCCTTATAAACGTTTAAGCAATTATATCCTGTGCCATCTGACAGATTAGAGTTTTGGGACAAAATCTCTAAGGTTAATGGGGCTGTCTCTACTCCTGCTAAACGTACTACTATTCCTATGGCAGATAGTACTTCATTTAAGGATCCTTTAGATAGGAAAATTGAATCCTTTCTAAGAAAAGCTTACTTATGTTCAGGTAATCTTCTTAGACCTGCTATATTTTTAGCGGATGTTGCTGCAGCTTCAACTTTTTGGTTAGAAGCTTTAGCGCAACAAGTAACAGATCATAATTTTATAGCATTATTATTACTCTATAACATGCTAATAATTTTATTTGTGATACCATCTTTTGATATCATTAGAGTTGATGTCAGGTATATGTCTCTAGCTATTTTAGCTAGAAAAGCTTTATGGCTTAAAAAAAATTAATATCTTTAAACCGATTATACGACACTCTCTGACATGGTGGACAGTTCACCATCGTTTAGTTCAGGGGGCTTCTTTGTTCTTCCGACCTGGACTATAATCTCAACAGATGCAAGTCTTACAGGTTGGGGAGCTGTGTGGGGGTCTCTGACGGCACAAGGGGTTTGGGAATCTCAGGAGGTGAGATTACCGATCAATATTTTTGAACTCCGTGCAATTTTCAGAGCTCTTCAGTCTTGGCCTCTTCTGAAGAGAGAGTTGTTCATTTGTTTTCAGATAGACAATGTCACAGCTGTGGCATACATCAATCATCAAGGAGGGACTCACAGTCCTCTGGCTATGAAAGAAGTATCTCGAATTTTGGTTTGGGTGGAATCCAGCTCCTGTCTAATCTCTGCAGTTCATATCCCAGGTATAGACAATTGGGAAGCGGATTATCTCAGTCGCCAAACGTTGCATCCGGGCGAATGGTCTCTTCACCCAGAGGTATTTCTTCAGATTGTTCAAATGTGGGAACTCCCAGAAATAGATCTGATGGCTTCTCATCTAAACAAGAAACTTCCCTGGTATCTGTCCAGATCCCGGGATCCTCGGGCGGAAGCAGTGGATACATTATCACTTCCTTGGAAGTATCATCCTGCCTATATCTTTCCGCCTCTAGTTCTTCTTCCAAGAGTATTCTCCAAGATTCTAAAGGAATGCTCGTTTGTCCTGCTGGTAGCTCCAGCATGGCCTCACAGGTTTTGGTATGCGGATCTTGTCCGGATGGCCTCTTGCCAGCTGTGGACTCTTCCGTTAAGACCAGACTTTCTGTTGCAAGGTCCTTTTTTCCATCAGGATCTCAAATCCTTAAATTTTAAGGTATGGAGTTTGAACGCTTGATTCTTGGTCAAAGAAGGTTTCTCTGACTCTGTGATTAATACTATGTGACAGGCTCGTAAATCTGTATCTAGAGAGATATATTATAGAGTCTGGAAGACTTATATTTCTTAGTGTCTTTCTCATCAATTTTTCTTGGCATTCTTTTTGAATACCGAGAATTTTACAGTTTCTTCAGGATGGTTTAGATAAAGGTTTGTCCGCAAGTTCCTTGAAAGGACAAATCTCTGCTCTTTCAGTTCTTTTTTCACAGAAGGATTGCTAATCTTCCTGATATTCATTGTTTTGTACAAGCTTTGGTTCGTATAAAACCTGTCATTAAGTCAATTTCTCCTCCTTGGAGTTTGAATTTGGTTCTGGGGGCTCTTCAAGCTCCTCCTTTTGAACCCATGCATTCTTTGGTCATTATATTACTTTCTTGGAAAGTTTTGTTTCTTTTGGCCATCTCTTCTGCCAGAAGAGTCTCTGAATTATCTGCTCTTTCTTGTGAGTCTCCTTTTCTGATTTTTCATCAGGATAAGGCGGTGCTGCGAACTTCTTTTGAATTTTTTACCTAAGGTTGTGAATTCTAACAACATTAGTAGAGAAATTGTGGTTCCTTCATTATGTCCTAATCCTATGAATTCTAAGGAGAAATCATTGCATTCTTTGGATGCTGTTAGAGCTTTGTATTATTATGTTTAAGCTACTAAGTCTTTCCGAAAGACTTCTAGTCTATTTGTCATCTTTTCCGGTTCTAGAAAAGGCCAGAAAGCTTCTGCCATTTCTTTGGCATCTTGGTTGAAATCTTTATTTCATCATGCCTATGTCGAGTCGGGTAAAATTCCACCTCGAAGGATTACAGTTCATTCTACTAGGTCAGTTTCTACTTCCTGGGCGTTTAGGAATGAAGCTTCGGTTGATCAGATTTGCAAAGCAGCAACTTGGTCCTCTTTGCATACTTTTTCTAAATTCTACCATTTTGATGTGTTTTCTTCTTCTGAAGCAGTTTTTGGTAGAAAAGTACTTCAGGCAGTGGTTTCAGTTTGAATCTTCTGCTTATGTTTTTCATTAAACTTTATTTTGGGTGTGGATTATTTTCAGCAGGAATTGGCTGTCTTTATTTTATCCCTCCCTCTCTAGTGACTCTTGTGTGGAAAGATCCACATCATGGGTAGTCATTATCCCATACGTCACTAGCTCATGGACTCTTGCTAATTACATGAAAGAAAACATAATTTATGTAAGAAATTACCTGATAAATTCATTTCTTTCATATTAGCAAGAGTCCATGAGGCCCGCCCTTTTTTTGTGGTGGTTATGATTTTTTTTTGTATAAAGCACAATTATTCCAATTCCTTATTTTATATGCTTTCACACTTTTTTCTTATCACCCCACTTCTTGGCTATTCGTTAAACTGAATTGTGGGTGTGGTGAGGGGTGTATCTATAGGCATTTTAAGGTTTGGGAAACTTTGCCCCTCCTGGTAGGAATGTATATCCCATACGTCACTAGCTCATGGACTCTTGCTAATATGAAAGAAATGAATTTATCAGGTAAGTTCTTACATAAATTATGTTTTTCCTCATTGTGGTTCAAACTTTTCACAAATTCACCTAGCTCTTCAACAGTACCTCCCCAAATTAATAGAATGTCATCAATATACCTTGTGTAAAATTTGATGTTATTTCGAAAAATATTAGTGTCACTGAAGATTCTCATAAGCTCAAAATTTGCAAGGTAAAAATTTGCATATGAGGGGGCAAATTTCGCCCCCATCACCGTGCCTCTGAGCTGTAAGAAAAAAATCTCCATTGAAAATGAAAAAGTTACGATTTAGGAGAAAATCTATTGCTTGTAAAATAAATTCAATAAGTTCAGTATTGTATCCAGAGTACCTCTTCAAAATGGTCTTAGTAGCATTAATTCCAATGGAGTGGGGGATGCAGGAATAAAGAGATACTGCATCTATAGTAACAAATATATATTCCTTCTTCCATTGGAAGTCATGAACCAATCTTAATAGGTGCTTAGTATCTCTCAAGAAGCCTGGCAAGGATTGTACTATTGGTTGTAGCTGTGCATCAACCCATTGCCCTAGTTTCTCCCCCAGGGAGCCAATAGCAGAAATTATTGGTCTCCCTGGTGGATCAACAAGGGACTTATGTACTTTAGGTAAGTATTTGAATAATGGCACTCTGGGATGTTCTACAAAGATGTAATCGCTGGTTTTGTTTGTAAGTACTGAACTATCCACCCCCACATCCAATAGATGTTTAAACTCATGCTGAAATTTGGATGTGGGATTGAAAGTTAGTTTCTTATATGTGTCGGAGTCCCCTAGTTGTCTATAAGCTTCTTTGAGATAATCTGTTTGATTTAGAATTACAATAGAGCCTCCCTTGTCAGAATCAACAATAACAATATCACTATAATTTTTCAATTTGTTAAGTGCAAATGTTTCTTTTTTGTTTAAATTATTGCTCTTTTTTTTACCTAGCATGATGCAGATGATATGCTAGGTAAAAATAAGAGCAATAATTTAAACAAAAAAGAAGCATTTGCACTTAACAAATTGAAAAATTATAGTGATATCGTTATTGTTGATTCTGACAAGGGAGGCTCTATTGTAATTCTAAATCAAACAGATTATCTCAAAGAAGCTTATAGACAACTAGAGGACTCCGACACATATAAGAAACTAACTTTCAATCCCACATCCAAATTTCAGCATGAGCTTAAACATCTATTGGATGTGGGGGTGGATAGTTCAGTACTTACAAACAAAACCAGCGATTACATCTTTGTAGAACATCCCAGAGTACCAGTATTCAAATACTTACCTAAAGTACATAAGTCCCTTGTTGATCCACCAAGGAGACCAATAATTTCTGATATTGGCTCCCTGGGGGAGAAACTAGGGCAATGGGTTGATGCACAGCTACAACCAATAGTACAATCCTTGCCAGGCTTCTTGAGACATACTAAGCACCTATTAAGATTGGTTCATGACTTCCAATGGAAGAAGGAATATATATTTGTTACTATAGATGCAGTCTCTCTTTATTCCTGCATCCCCCACTCCATTGGAATTAATGCTACTAAGACCATTTTGAAGAGGTACTCTGGATACAATACTGAACTTATTGAATTTATTTTACAAGCAATAGATTTTCTCCTAAATCGTAACTTTTTCATTTTCAATGGAGATTTTTTCTTACAGCTCAGAGGCACGGCGATGGGGTGAAATTTGCCCCCTCGTATGCAAATTTTTACCTTATGAGAATCTTCAGTGACACTAATATTTTTCGAAATAACATCAAATTTTACACAAGGTATATTGAAGACATTCTATTAATTTGGGGAGGTACTGTTGAAGAGCTAGGTGAATTTGTGAAAAGTTTGAACCACAATGAGGAAAATCTGAAATTCACATACAATACTTCATATAATAGTATACCATACCTTGATGTATTAATTAAACATTCTGGACAACAAGTAGTCACTGAGGTCTATAGGAAAGAAATCACTGGAAACACAATATTAAGAGCAGATTCGTTGCATCCTAAGCACCTCAAAAGTGGGATCCCCAAAGGTCAATACATTCGGCTTAGACGAAACTGTACTAGTTTACATTATTATTGGATACATGCAAATGATTTAACCTGTAGATTAGTAGATAGGGGTTACAAGCTGGAGGAATTAAAAGAAATATCTTTATTGGTATCTAGCTTTGAAAGAGATAATTTATTGAGGGATAATAACCTGAGAGATCAAACAAATCAGAATTGCCAACAAAGAGGTATTAACTTCATTACAAAATACAGTAGGCAATATGATGAAATTTGTAATATTATCAAAAGGAGAATGCCCCTCTTAGAAAGAGATGTTGATTTAATTTCGATATCTAATAACTGTAACTTCATCTCACGTAAATCTGATACTATAGGAGACAGAGTTAGAAAACATTTCAGCTCTAATGTGACTTCCAAAAATTTGAAAAAGCCGAATTGGCTAAGTAAGGATCCGGGTTTTTACAAATGTGGGGGCAGACCTTGTAAATGCTGTAATTACGCTTTAACAGGTGATAGTTTCACCTCCACTAATACTGGAAAAACCTATAGAATTAAGGAATGTTTAAACTGCAATTCTATTTTTGTTATCTATCTTATAACTTGTACCTTTTGTAATTTTCAATATACAGGCCTCACTTCCAGGAATCTAAAAGATAGAATTAGGGAGCACCTCTTATCAATAGAGGCAGATATTCCCAAAACCCCAGTTGCAAAACATTTTTTCATACATCAGAATAGATTAGATCATTTAAAATTTCAGGGTATAGAACAAGTATCCCTGGGAGTGAGAGGAGGTGATAGATATCAAGCCCTAAATAGGAAGGAATTTTTTTGGATACATACACTAAAAACAGGCTTTCCATTAGGAATAAACAAAATAAGTGATGTAAAGTTATTCATTGATAGATAAAAAGTATTATAGGTGCTTTAGCTATCCCGAGGTATCACTGCACTTGACCCCTCAAATTGCAGCACTTCATATTGTTATCTATATGTCACATCATACATAGCTCAGCTAGCTCACACTTGGTATCGATCTAAACTTGTCGTCACTTTACATTTTGAGATCATAATATAAATTGCTTGCTTCCATGTTTCCTTTAGAAATATGAGGTCTTGGCTAAATATGTTCTTTACAGTGACATAAAGTGTGCTATTATTTGCATTTATCTTCTATACAATGTTGTGCGCTTTATTTTATTTTGTTCACTGTAAGTCTTATTGTGCTTTCTTCCTCATATTTTGTAATTAAAATATCCATTATGAGCATTGATACATTATATGTATGCCAGTTCTAGCTTTGTTGAAATTCATTAATTATTTTAAATATGTCCTTTTTTTTAGCAATGTTTTAAGACAGAGTTAGATTGTGGTATTTAACATATGTGCTACGATTTAGGCTAACTAATAGTTAACCTGTAGCTCTACCTGTGATTGGCTATACTGGCAACTTACCTCTGATTAAAGCAGCTGCTGGAGGCTTAGTCTTTAGCTCTGATGAACTGCCAGTAAAGCAGGAAACGCGTCAGCTGTGGACTCTGTGATCTGTGCTGTTAACGTTTTTAATGCAAGTACAATAAATTGACTTTTAATAATGATATCTCTCCCTGCCTGCATTTCTACTCCAAGGGGATTGTGCTTTTGTTGTATTCTTTACTTTTAAATTTAAGCTTGAGAACCTCCGGGTGTTGCTTGGAGAGGTTTTAGCTGCTCTGAATGACTGTGACACAATTGCAGTGCCAGAGAAATTGTGTAGACTGGATAAATACTACGCGGTGCCGGTGTGTACTGACGTTTTTCCAATACCTTTAAGGAGTGGGATAGACCTGGTGAGCCGTTTTCCCCCCCCTCCTATTTTTAGAAAAATGTTTCCAATAGACGCCACCACACGGGACTTATGGCAGACGGTCCCTAAGGTGCAGGGAGCAGTTTCTACTTTAGCAAAGCCTACCACTATCCCTGTCGAGGACAGTTGTGCTTTTTCAGATCCAATGGATAAAAAAATTAGAAGGTTACCTTAAGAAAATGTTTATTCAACAAGGTTTTATCCTGCAGCCCCTTGCATGCATTGCTCCTGTCACTGCTGCTGCGGCGTTCTGGTTTGAGTCTCTGGAAGAGGCCTTTCAGACAGCTACTCCATTGACTGAAATACTTGACAAGCTTAGAACACTTAAAGGGACACTGAACCCAATTTATTTCTTCCGTGATTCAGATAGAGCAAGACATTTTAAGCAACTTTCTAATTTACTCCTATTATCAAATTTTCTTTATTCTCTTGGTATCTTTATTTGAAATGCAAGAATGTAAGTTTAGATGCCGGCCCATTTTTGGTGAACAACCTGGGTTGTCCTTGCTGATTGGTGGATAAATTCATCCACCAATAAAAATGTGCTATCCAGAGTCCTGAACAAAAAAAAGCATAGATGCCTTCTTTTTCAAATAAAGATACCAAGAGAATGAAGAAAATTTGATAATAGGAGTAAATTAGAAAATTGCTTAAAATTGCATGCTCTATCTGAATCATTAAAGAAAAAAATTGGGTTCAGTGTTCCTTTAAGCTAGCTAATTCTTTTGTTTCTGATGCTATTGTTCATTTGACTAAACTAACGGCTAAGAATTCTGGATTCGCCATCCAGGCGCGTAGGGCGCTATGGATTAAATCTTGGTCAGCTGACGTGACTTCAAAGTCTAAATTACTTAACATTCCCTTCAAGGGGCAGCCCCTATTCGGGCCTGGTTTGAAGGAAATTATTGCTGACATTACTGGAGGTAAGGGTCCTACCCTTCCTCAGGACAGGGCCAAATCAAGGGCCAAACAGTCTAATTTTCTTGCCTTTCGAAACTTCAAGGCAGGTGCAGCATCAACTTCCTCTGCTACAAAACAAGAGGGAACTTTTGCGCAATCCAAGCCGGCCTGGAAATCTAACTAGGCCTGGAGCAAAGGCAAGCAGGCCAGAAAGCCTGCTGCTGCCTCTAAGACAGCATGAAGGAACGGCCCCCTATCCGGCAACGGATCTAGTAGGGGGCAGACTTTCTCTCTTCGCCCAGGCGTGGGCAAGAGATGTTCAGGATCCCTGGGCGTTGGAGATCATATCTCAGGGATATCTTCTGGACTTCAAAGCTTCCCCCCCACAAGGGAGATTTCACCTTTTCGAGATTATCTGTTAACCAGATAAAGAAAGAGGCATTCTTACGCTGTGTGCAAGACCTCCTAATAATGGGAGTGATCCATCCAGTTCCACAGATGGAACAAGGACAGGGATTTTATTCAAATCTGTTTGTGGTACCCAAAAAAGAGGGAACCTTCAGACCAATTTTGGATCTAAAGATCTTAAACAAATTCCTCAGAGTTCCATTGTTCAAAATGGAAACTATTCGGACAATCCTACCTATGATCCAGGAGGGTCAGTACATGACCACAGTGGATTTGAAGGATGCTTATCTTCACATACCGATTCACAAAGATCATCATCGGTTCCTAAGGTTTGCCTTTCTAGACAGGCATTACCAGTTTGTGGCTCTTCCCTTCGGGTTAGCTACAGCCCCAAGAATTTTTACAAAGGTTCTGGGGTCTCTTCTGGCGGTCCTAAGACCATGGGGCATAGCAGTGGCCCCTTATCTAGACGACATCCTGATACAGGCGTCAAACTTCCAAATTGCCAAATCTCATACGGACATAGTGTTGGCATTTCTGAGGTCGCATGGGTGGAAAGTGAACGAGGGAAAGAGTTCTCTATCACCCATCACAAGGGTTTCCTTCCTAGGAACTCTGATAGATTCTGTAGAAATGAAAATTTACCTGACGGAGTCCAGGTTATCAAAGCTTCTAAATTCCTGCCGTGTTCTTCACTACATTCCGCGCCCTTCGGTGGCTCAGTGCATGGAAGGGATCGGCTTAATGGTAGCGGTGATGGACATAGTGCCATTTGCGCGCCTACATCTCAGACCGCTGCAATTATGCATGCTCAGTCAGTGGAATGGGGATTAAACAGATTTGTCCCCTCTGCTAAATCTGGATCAAAAGACCAGAGATTCTCTTCTCTGGTGGCTATCTCGGGTCCACCTGTCCAAAGGTATGACCTTTCGCAGGCCAGATTGGACAATTGTAACAACAGATGCCAGCCTTCTAGGTTGGGGTGCAGTCTGGAATTCCCTGAAGGCTCAGGGATCGTGGACTCAGGAGGAGAAACTCCTCCCAATAAATATTCTGGAGTTAAGAGCAATATTCAATGCTCTTCTATCTTGGCCTCAGTTAGCAACCCTGAGGTTCATCACATTTCAGTCGGACAACATCCCGACTGTGGCTTACATCAACCATCAAGGGGGGACCAGGAGCTCCCTAGCGATGTTAGAAGTCTCCAAGATAATTTGCTGGGCAGAGACTCACTCTTGCCATCTATCAGCGATCCATATCCCAGGTGTTGAGAACTGGGAGGCGGATTTTCTAAGTCAGACTTTTCATCCGGGGGAGTGGGAACTCCATCCGGAGGTGTTTGCTCAATTGGTTCATCGTTGGGGCACACCAGAATTGGATCTCATGGCATCTCGCCAGAACGCCAAGCTTCCTTGTTACGGATCCAGGTCCAGGGACCCAGAAGCGACGCTGATAGATGCTCTAGCAGCACCGTGGTTCTTCAACCTGGCTTATCGGTGATCTTGATCACGCTGGACCTGGTATGCAGACCTGGTGGACATGTCATCCTTTCCACCTTGGCCTCTGCCTCTGAGACAAGACTTTCTACTACAAGGTCCTTTCAATCATCCAAATCTAATTTCTCTGAGACTAACTGCCTGGAGATTGAACGCTTTATTTTATCAAGGCGTGGCTTCTCCGAGTCAGTCATTGATACCTTAATACAGGCACAAAAGCCTGTAACCAGGAAAATCTACCATAAGATATGGCGCAAATATCTTCATTGGTGTGAATCCAAGAATTACTCATGGAGTAAGGTTAGGATTCCTAGGATATTGTCCTTTCTCCAAGAGGGTTTGGATAAAGGATTATCAGCTAGTTCTTTAAAGGGACAGATTTCTGCTCTGTCTATCCTTTTGCACAAGCGTCTGGCAGAGGTTCCAGACGTCCAGGCATTTTGTCAGGCTTTGGTTAGAATTAAGCCTGTGTTTAAACCTGTTGCTCCTCCATGGAGCTTAAACTTGGTTCTTAAGGTTCTTCAAGGAATTCCGTTTGAACCCCTTCATTCCATTGATATCAAACTTTTATCTTGGAAAGTTCTGTTTTTGATGGCTATTTCCTCGGCTCGTAGAGTCTCTGAGTTATCAGCTTTACAATGTGATTCTCCTTATCTGATTTTCCATACAGATAAAGTAGTTCTGCGTACAAAACCTGGGTTTTTACCTAAGGTAGTTTCCAACAAGAATATCAATCAAGAGATTGTTGTTCCATCATTGTGTCCTAATCCTTTTTCAAAGAAGGGAACGTCTTTTACATAATTTGGACGTAGTCCGTGCTTTAAAGTTTTACTTACAAGCGACTAAAGATTTTCGTCAAACATCTTCCCTGTTTGATGTTTACTCTGGACAGAGGAGAGGTCAAAAGGCTTCGGCAACCTCTCTTTCTTTTTGGCTTCGGAGCGTAATACCCTTAGCCTATGAGACTGCAGCCCCCTGAAAGGATTACAGCTCATTCTACTAGAGCTGTGGCTTCCACCTGGGCCTTTAAAAATGAGGCTTCTGTTGAACAGATTTGCAAAGCGGCGACTTGGTCTTCGCTTCATACCTTTTCAAAATTTTACAAATTTGATACTTTTGCTTCTTTGGAGGCTATTTTTGGGAGAAAGGTTCTACAGGCAGTGGTCCCTTCCGTTTAAGTACCTGCCTTGTTCCTCCCTTCATCCGTGTACTTTAGCTTTGGTATTGGTATCCCACAAGTAATGGATGATCCGTGGACTGGATACACCTAACAAGAGAAAACATAATTTATGCTTACCTGATAAATTTATTTCTCTTGTGGTGTATCCAGTCCACGGCCCGCCCTGTCCTTTTAAGGCAGGTCTAAATTTTAAACTACAGTCACCACTGCACCCTATGGTTTCTCCTTTCTCGGCTAGTTTCAGTCGAATGACTGGATATGGCAGTTAGGGGAGGAGCTATATAGCAGCTCTGCTGTGGGTGATCCTCTTGCAACTTCCTGTTGGGAAGGAGAATATCCCACAAGTAATGGATGATCCGTGGACTGGATACACCACAAGAGAAATACATTTATCAGGTAAGCATGAATTATGTTTTCTGCACGCTTTCTGTTTGAACTACTAAACAAAATAACCTAGTGTTTTATTCCACAAAGCTACTATATGTAATGTTTATACTTCTCCAAATATGATCTTAGTAGAATCAGCCGTCTCTAATGATATAAACACTTCTAATTTACTAATTATTTTATGCAACCTAAATTCTCTCACACTCATGTATGAGGAAAGAATATAATCATAACAATATTAAAACTACACAATCTTTCTCTTGTAAGATGTATCGAGTCCACTGATTCATTTTTTACTTGTGGGATATTCTCCTTCCCAACAGGAAGTGGCAAAGAGAGCACACAGCAGAGCTGTCCATATAGCTCCCCCTCTAGCTCCACCCCCCAGTCATTCTCTTTGCCGGCTCTAAGCAATCGGAAGGGTAAAGTGAATGTGGTGTTAGAATTGTAGTTTTTATTTTCTACAAGCAAGAGTTTATTTTAAATGGTACCGGTGTGTACTATTTACTCTCTAGTAGAAAGGAGGTGAAGATTTCTGCAGGGAGGAAGATGATTTTAGCATGTTGTAACTAAAATCCACTGCTGTTCCCACACAGGACTGAGGAGTACAAGAGAACTTCAGTTGGGGGAACGATTTGCAGGTTAGGCTGCAAATAAGGTATGTTCAGTCATTTATTTCTAGACAAGACTGTGATAATGCTAGAAAAGACTGTTAATATCCCCATGAGGGAAGGGTAAGCTGTATTCAGAGACTAAGTATGGAATTTCAAGCTTACATAACAGGGCTAGTTTATGCTGGTTGACACTACTCAGGGCAAACGGTTTTTATTGAAAATATCATTTTTTGAGACACTTTGAAGGTTCCTTTGGGTTTCTTTCAGGGGTTGTTATCCACATGGCTATTACTAAAACACTTGGGAGTGTTTCTTTAGGCCTCACAAGCACCGGAGTGAGGTGGGAGGGGCCTAATTTCGCGCCTCAGATGCGCACTTATATTGACTAGAAGCTCAGGCTGTTTTCACATGGAGGGTCCTGCTGCAGTTTGAGGGCCTATAAGAAACTTTTTCCCCACAAATCTGGTTCCTGTTCCACGTCGGCGGGATGAAGATGGAGCCGGAAGAAAGAAGATTGAAGATGCCGCTTGATAGAAGACTTCAGCTGGATGATGGACCTCTTCAGCCCCCGCTTGGATGAAGACTTCAGCCGGATGATGGACCTCTTCAGCCCCCGCTTGGGCTTGGATGAAGACATCACCCGGATTGGATGAAGACTTCGGACCCTCTTCTGGACGCATCAGTGATACCCGGCGTGGTGAAGACAAGGTAGGGAGATCTTCAGGGGCTTATTGTTAGGTTTATTTAAGGGGGGTTTGGGTTAGATTAGGGGTATGTGGGTGGTGGGTTGTAATGTTGGGGGGGGGTATTGTATGTTTTTTTTTTACAGGCAAAAGAGCAGAATTCTTTGGGGCATGCCCCGCAAAAGGCCCTTTCTTTCATGTAATTAGCAAGAGTCCATGAGCTAGTGACGTATGGGATATACATTCCTACCAGGAGGGGCAAAGTTTCCCAAACCTTAAAATGCCTATAAATACACCCCTCACCACACCCACAATTCAGTTTTACAAACTTTGCCTCCGATGGAGGTGGTGAAGTAAGTTTGTGCTAGATTCTACGTTGATATGCGCTCCGCAGCAAGTTGGAGCCCGGTTTTCCTCTCAGCGTGCAGTGAATGTCAGAGGGATGTGAGGAGAGTATTGCCTATTTGAATGCAGTGACCTCCTTCTACGGGGTCTATTTCATAGGTTCTCTGTTATCGGTCGTAGAGATTCATCTCTTACCTCCCTTTTCAGATCGACGATATACTCTTATATATACCATTACCTCTGCTGATT
The DNA here is from genome assembly GCF_027579735.1 of Bombina bombina. Classification (NCBI taxonomy): domain Eukaryota; kingdom Metazoa; phylum Chordata; class Amphibia; order Anura; family Bombinatoridae; genus Bombina; species Bombina bombina. The sequence continues at coordinate 569,672,138 of NC_069501.1, forward strand.
CTCGTTTCAGTACTGGTTTGGCTTTCTACAAACATGTAGATGAGTGTCCTGGGGTAAGTAAATCTTATTTTCTGTGACACTCTAAGCTATGGTTGGGCACTTTATTTATAAAGTTCTAAATATATGTATTCAAACATTTATTTGCCTTGACTCAGAATGTTCAACATTCCTTATTTTTCAGACAGTCAGTTTCATATTTGGGATAAATGCATTTGTTTCAATCATTTTTTCTTACCTTAAAAAATTTGACTTTTTCCCTGTGGGCTGTTAGGCTCGCGGGGGCAGAAAATGCTTCATTTTATTGCGTCATTCTTGGCGCGGACTTTTTTGGCGCAAATTTTTTTTTCTGTTTCCGGCGTCATACGTGTCGCCGGAAGTTGCGTCATTTTTTGACGTTTTTTTGCGTCAAAAATGTCGGCGTTCCGGATGTGGCGTCATATTTGGCGCCAAAAGCATTTAGGCGCCAAATAATGTGGGCGTCTTTTTTGGCGCTAAAAAATATGGGCGTCATTTTTGTCTCCACATTATTTAAGTCTCATTATTTATTGCTTCTGGTTGCTAGAAGCTTGTTCACTGGCATTTTTTTCCCATTCCTGAAACTGTCATTTAAGGAATTTGATCAATTTTGCTTTATATGTTGTTTTTTTCTTTTACATATTGCAAGATGTTCCACGTTGCAACTGAGTCAGAAGATACTTCAGGAAAATCACTGCACAGTGCTGGAGCTACCAAGCTAAGTGTATCTGCTATAAACTTTTGGTATCTGTTTCTCCAGCTGTTATTTGTATTGCATGTCATGTCAAACTTATTAATGCAGATAAAATTTCCTTTAGTACTGTTACATTACCTGTTGCTGTTCCGTCAACATCTAATTTCAGAGTGTTCCTGATAACATAAGAGATTTTATTTTTTAAATCCATTAAGAAGGCTATGTCTGTTATTTCTCCTTCTAGTATACATAAAAGTCTTTAAAACTTCTCTTTTTTCAGATGAATTTTTAAATGAACATCATCATTCTGATACTGATAATGGTTCTTCTGGTTCTGAGGTTTCTGTCAGAGGTTGATGCTGATAAATCTTTGTATTTGTTCAAGATGGAATTTATTCGTTCTTTACTTAAAGAAGTGTTATTTGCATTAGAAATAGAGGATTCTGGTCCTCTTGATACTAAATGTAAACGTTTAAATAAGGTTTTTAAATCTCCTGTAGTTATTCCAGAAGTGTTTTATCTCCCTGATGCTATTTCTGAAGTAATTTCCAGGGAATGGAATAATTTGGGTAATTTATTTACTCCTTCTAGACGTTTAAGCAAATTATATCCTGTGCCATCTGACAGATTAGAGTTTTTTGGGACAAAAATCCCTAAGGTTATGGGGCTGTCTCTACTCCTGCTAATGTACTACTATTCCTACGGCAGATAGTACTTGATTTAAGGATCCTTTAGATAGGAAAATTGAAATCCTTTCTAAGAAAAGCTTCCTTATGTTCAGGTAATCTTCTTAGACCTGCTATATTTTTAGCGGATGTTGCTGCAGCTTCAACTTTTTGGTTAGAAGCTTTAGCGCAACAAGTAACAGATCATAATTTTATAGCATTATTATTATTCTATAACATGCTAATAATTTTATTGGTGATACCATCTTTTGATATCATTAGAGTTGATGTCAGGTATATGTCTCTAGCTATTTTAGCTAGAAAAGCTTTATGGATTAAACTTGGAATGCTGACATGTCTTCTAAGTCAACTTTGCTTTCCCTTTCTTTCCAGGGTAAATAATCATTTTCGTTCCTTTCCTCACAACAAGGAACAAAAGCCTGATCCTTCATCCTCAGGAGCGGTATCAGTTTGGAAACTATTTCCAGTTTGGAATATATCCAAGCCTTATAGAAACCTATAGCCAGCTCCTAAGTACCTATGAAGGCGCGGCCCTTATTCCAGCTCAGCTGGTATGGGGCAGATTACGTTTTCTTCAAAGAAATTTGGATCAATTCCGTTCTTAATCTCTGGTTTCAGAAACATTGTTTCAGAAAGGTACAGAATTGGCTTCAAGTTAAGGCCTCCTGCTAAGAGATTATTTTCTTTCCCGTGTCCCAGTTAACACAGCAAAGGCTCAGCATTTCTGAAATGTGTTTCAGATCTAGAGTTGGCTGGAGTATTTATGCCAGTTCCAGTTCTGGAACAGGGGGCTGGGGTTTTATTTTATCTCTTCATTGTACCAAAGAAGGTCAATTCCTTCAGACCAGTTCCGGATCTATCATTATTGAATCGTTATGTTAGGATACCAACATTCAAGATGGTTACTGTAGGACTATCCTGCCTTTTGTTTAGCAAGGGCATTATATGTCTACAATAGATTTACAGGATGTGTATCTGCATATTCCGATTCATCCAGATCACTTTTAGTGTCTGAGATTCTCTTTTTAGACAAGCATTACCAGTTTTGTGGCTCTACCGTTTGGCCTAGCCTCAGTTCCAAGAATTTTTTTCAAAGGTTCTCGGTGCCCTTCTTTCTGTAATCAGAGAATAGGGTTTTGGTATTTCCTTATTTGGACGATATCTTGGTACTTGCTCAGTCTTCTCATTTTCGAAGAATCTCATACGAATCGACTTGTGTTGTTTCTTCAAGTTCATGGTTGGAGGATCAATTTACCATTCAGTTCATTGATTCCTCAGACAAGGGTAACCTTTTTAGGTTTCTAGATAAATTCAGCGTCTATGACTCTGTCCTTGTCAGACAAGAGAAGTTTAACATTGATATCAGCTTGTCAAAACCTTCAGTCACAATCATTCCCTTTGGTAGCCTTATGCATGGAAATGTTGGGTCTTAGGACTGCCGCATCAGATGCGATCTCCTTTGCTCGTTTTCACATGCGACCTCTTCAGCTCTGTATGCTGAACCAATGGTGCAGGGATTACTCAAAGATATCTCAATTAATATCTTTAAACCGATTTTACGACACTCTCTGACATGGTGGACAGATCACTATCGTTTAGTTCAGGGGGCTTCTTTGTTCTTCCGACCTGGACTATAATCTCAACAGATGCAAGTCTTACAGGTTGGGGAGCTGTGTGGGGGTATCTGACGGCACAAGGGGTTTGGGAATCTCAGGAGGTGAGATTTCCGATCAATATTTTGGAACTCCGTGCAATTTTCAGAGCTCTTCAGTCTTGGCCTCTTCTGAAGAGAGAGTTGTTCATTTGTTTTCAGATAGACAATGTCACAACTGTGGCATACATCAATCATCAAGGAGGGACTCACAGTCCTCTGGCTATGAAAGAAGTATCTCGAATTTTGGTTTGGGCGGAATCCAGCTCCTGTCTACTCTCTGCGGTTCATATCCCAGGTATGGACAATTGGAAAGCGGATTATCTCAGTCGCCAAACGTTGCATCCGGGCGAATGGTCTCTTCACCCAGAGGTATTTCTTCAGATTGTTCAATGTGGGAACTTCCAGAAATAGATCTGATGGCTTCTCATCTAAACAAGAAACTTCCCAGGTATCTGTCTAGATCCCGGGATCCTCAGGCGGAGGCAGTGGATGCATTATCTCTTCCTTGGAAGTATCATCCTGTCTATATCTTTCCGCCTCTAGTTCTTCTTCCAAGAGTAATCTCCAAGATTCTGAAGGAATGCTCGTTTGTTCTGCTGGTAGCTCCAGCATGGCCTCACAGGTTTTGGTATGCGGATCTTGTCCGGATGGCCTCTTGCCAACCGTGGACTCTTCCGTTAAGACCAGACCTTTTGTCTCAAGGTCCTTTTTTCCATCAGGATCTGAAATCCTTAAATTTAAAGGTATGGAGATTGAACGCTTGATTCTTGGTCAAAGAGGTTTCTTTGACTCTGTGATTAATACTATGTTACAGGCTCGTAAATCTGTATCCAGAGAGATATATTATAGAGTCTGGAAGACTTGTATTTCTTGGTGTCTTTCTCATCATTTTTCTTGGCATTCTTTTAGAATACCGAGAATATTACAGTTTCTTCAGGATGGTTTAGATAAGGGTTTGTCCGCAAGTTCCTTGAAAGGTCAAATCTCTGCTCTTTCTGTTCTTTTTCACAGAAAGATTGCTATTCTTCCTGATATTCATTGTTTTGTACAAGCTTTGGTTCGTATAAAGCCTGTCATTAAGTCAATTTCTCCTCCTTGGAGTTTGAATTTGGTTCTGGCGGCTCTTCTAGCTCCTCCATTTGAACCTATGCATTCATTGGATATTAAATTACTTTCTAGGAAAGTTTTGTTCATTTTGGCCATCTCTTCTGCCAGAAGAGTTTCTGAATTATCTGCTCTTTCTTGTGAGTCTCCTTTTCTGATTTTTCATCAGGATAAGGCGGTGTTGCGAACTTCTTTTGAATTTTTACCTAAGTTGTGAATTCCAACAACATTAGTAGAGACATTGTGGTTCCTTCATTATGTCCTAATCCTAAGAATTCTAAGGAGAAATCGTTGCATTCTTTGGATGTTATTAGAGCTTTGAAATATTATGTTGAAGCTACTAAGTCTTTCCGAAAGACTTCTAGTTTATTTGTTATCTTTCCGGTTTTAGAAAGGCCAGAAAACTTCTGCCATTTCTTTGGCATCTTGGTTGAAATCTTTAATTCATCTTGCCTATGTTGAGTCGGGTAAGACTCCGCCTCATAGGATTACAGCTCATTCTACTAGGTCAGTTTCTACTTCCTGGGCGTTTAGGAATGAAGCTTCGGTTGATCAAATTTGCAAAGCGGCAACTTGGTCCTCTTTGCATACTTTTACCAAATTCTACCATTTTGTTGTATTTTCTTCTTCTGAAGCAGTTTTTGGTAGAAAAGTACTCCAGGCAGCAGTTTCAGTTTGAATCTTCTGCTTATGTTTTTCATTAAACTTTATATTGGGTGTGGATTATTTTCAGCAGGAATTGGCTGTCTTTATTTTATCCCTCCCTCTCTAGTGACTCTTGTGTGGAAAGATCCACATCTTGGGTAGTCATTATCCCATACGTCACTAGCTCATGGACTCTTGCTAATTACATGAAAGAAAACATAATTTATGTAAGAACTTACCTGATAAATTCATTTCTTTCATATTAGCAAGAGTCCATGAGGCCCGCCCTTTTTTTGTGGTGGTTATGATTTTTTTGTATAAAGCACAATTATTCCAATTCCTTATTTTATATGCTTTCGCACTTTTTTCTTATCACCCCACTTCTTGGCTATTCGTTAAACTGAATTGTGGGTGTGGTGAGGGGTGTATTTATAGGCATTTTAAGGTTTGGGAAACTTTGCCCCTCCTGGTAGGAATGTATATCCCATACGTCACTAGCTCATGGACTCTTGCTAATATGAAAGAAATGAATTTATCAGGTAAGTTCTTACATAAATTATGTTTTTTAAATAGTGCTGGTTGTACTATTTACTCTAAAACAGAAAGGGATGAAGAGTTCTGTTTAAAAGAGGAGTATGATTTTAGCAGCAGTAACTAAAATCAGTTGCTGTTCCCACGCAGGACTGTTGAGCCCAGAGAACTTCAGTTTGGGGGGAACAGTTAGCAGACTTTTCTGCTCAAGGTATGACTAGTCCATTTTCTAACAAGACTGTGTAATGCTAGAAGACTGTCATTTTCCCTCTTGGGGATCGGTAAGCCATTTTCTTAGACTCTTAACAGAATGAAGGCTTATTATGGGCTATACACTGGTTGACACTCTTGTGGGCTAAATCGATTGCTTTATTTAAGTTTTTTATGTGATCTGAGGTGATTTATAAAACTTTTATTGTGGGGGAACGTTTTTAGGCGCCAGGCAGTTGTTTAGACACCTTTCCAGTCAGAGGGGCCTTTCACTATAGTAGGCAGAGCCTCAGTTTCGCGCCATAACTGCGCAGTTTCTTTTGGATGCAGTGCATGCAGCTGCATGTGAGAGGGTCTGGTGATCATTGAAAACGTTCCTGGAAGGCTTAATTTGGTATCGGTTAACTCCTAAGGACAGGTGAAGTCGCAGCAAACGCTGTGGCTGGGACTGTAGTGGGGTTAAAAATTGTTATTTGATTAAACGGCTCCGGTTTCCTCAATTAAGGGGTTAAAAGCTTGAAAATTGGTAAATTTGGTAAAGATTGGATATTTCCTTCATAGTTTTTCACACATTCAGAAATGAAGTGTGCTCTGTTTAAAATTTAAAGAGACGGTAACGGTTTTGTTTCAAAACGTTTTTTTTTGCATTATTAGCCTGTTTAAGCCTGTTTAACATGTCTGTACCTTCAGATAGAACATGTTCTGTATGTATGGAGGCCAAGGTGGTCCCCCCTTCAAATGTATGTGATAATTGTGCCATGGCATCCAGACAAAGTAAGGACAGTACTGTCACATTTAATAAGGTTGCCCAAGATGATTCCTCAAATGAAGGTAGTGGGGATAGTTCTTCATCCTCTCCTTCTGTGTCAATACCAGTTATGCCCGCGCAGGCGATTCCTAGTACATCTAGCGCGCCAATGCTTGTTACTATGCAACAATTAACGGCTGTAATGGATAATTCTATAGCTAATATTTTATCCAAAATGCCAGCATTTCAAAGAAAGCGTGATTGCTCAGTTTTAAATACAGTAGAGCAAGAGTGCGCTGATAATTTATCTGTCATACCCTCAAACCAGTCAGAATTGGCAGTGAGGGAGGGTTTGTCGGAGGGGGAAATTTCTGATTCAGGAAGAATTTCTCAACAGGCAGAACCTGATGTTGTGACGTTTAAATTTAAGTTAGAACATCTCCGCGCCTTACTTAAGGAGGTACCAACTACGCTGGATGATTGACTCTTTGGTCATTCCAGAAAAATTGTGCAAAATGGACAAATTCCTAGAGGTCCCGGTGCACCCTGATGCCTTTCCGATCCCTAAAAGGGTGGCGGACATAGTGAATAAGGAGTGGGAGAAACCAGGCATACCCTTTGTCCCTCCTCCTATATTTAAGAAATTGTTCCCCATGGTCGACCCAAGGAAGGACACATGGCAAACAGTCCCTAAAGTTGAGGGGGCAGTTTCTACCCTAGCCAAACGCACGACTATTCCCATTGAGGACAATTGTGCTTTCAAGGATCCTATGGATAAAAAATTGGAGGGTTTGCTTAAAAAGATTTTGGTTCAGCAAGGTTACCTCCTCCAACCTATTTCGTGCATTATTCCTGTCACTACGGCGGCGTGTTTCTGGTTCGATGAACTAGAAAAGTCGCTTAATATGGAGACTCCATATGAGGAAGTCATGGACAGAATTCACGCACTTAAGTTAGCTAATTCCTTTATTTTAGATGCCGCTTTGCAATTAGCGAGATTAGCGGCAAAAAATTCAGGGTTTGCAATTGTGGCGTGCAGGGCGCTCTGGCTAAAATCTTGGTCTTCCAAGACAAAATTGCTTAATATCCCTTTCAAAGGTAAGACCCTTTTTGGGCCAGAATTGAAAGAAATTATTTCAGACATCACTGGGGGGAAGGGCCATGCCCTCCCACAGGATAGGCCTTTTAAGGCTAAGAATAAGTCCAATTTTCATTCCTTTCGCAATTTCAGGAACGGACCGGCTTCTAACTCTGCAGCCTCTAGACAAGAGGGTAACGCTTCCCAGGCTAAACCAGCTTCGAAACCAATGCAAGGCTGGAACAAGGGTAAACAGGCCAAGAAGCCTGCTGCTGCTACCAAGACAGCATGAAGGGGTAGCCCCCGATCCGGGACCGGATCTAGTAGGGGGCAGACTCTCTCTCTTTGCTCAGGCTTGGGCAAGAGATGTTCCGGATCCCTGGGCACTAGAAATAGTCTCTCAGGGTTATCTTCTGGAATTCAAGGAACTGCCCCCAAGGGGAAGGTTCCACATGTCTCGCTTGTCTTCAGACCAAATAAAGAGACAGGCATTCTTACATTGTGTAGAAGAACTGTTAAAGATGGTAGTGATACACTCAGTTCCAACTGTGGAACAAGGTCAGGGGTTTTACTCAAACCAGTTTGTAGTTCCCAAAAAAGAGGGAACTTTCAGACCAATTCTGGATTTAAAAATTCTAAACAAATTTCTGAGTTCCATCGTTCAAAATGGAGACCATTCGAACAATTTTACCTACAATCCAGGACGGTCAATATATGACTTCCGTGGATTTAAAGGATGCGTACCTACATATTCCTATCCACAAAGATCATCATCAGTTCCTAAGGTTTGCCTTTCTGGATAAACATTACCAGTTCGTGGCTCTTCCATTCGGTTTAGCCACTGCTCCCAGAATTTTCACAAAGGTGCTAGGGTCCCTTCTAGCGGTTCTAAGACCGAGGGGCATTGCAGTGGCACCTTATCTAGACGACATTCTAATTCAAGCGTCGTCTCTTCCAAGGCAAAGGCTCATACAGACATTGTTCTAGCCTTTCTCAGATCTCACGGGTGGAAGGTGAACGTAGAAAAGAGTTCCCTGTCTCCGTCAACAAGAGTTCCCTTTTTGGGAACAATAATAGATTCTTTAGAAATGAAGATCTTCCTGACAGAGGTCAGAAAGTCAAAGCTTCTAAACGCTTGTCAAGTTCTTCACTCTATTCTGCAGCCTTCCATAGCTCAGTGCATGGAAGTAGTAGGATTGATGGTTGCAGCAATGGACATAGTTCCTTTTGCTCGAATTCATCTAAGACCGTTACAACTGTGCATGCTCAATCAGTGGAATGGGGACTATGCAGACTTGTCTCCCCAGATTCAAGTAGACCAGGTAACCAGAGACTCACTCCGTTGGTGGTTGACTCAGGATCACCTGTCTCAGGGAATGAGTTTCCGCAGACCAGAGTGGGTCATTGTCACGACCGACGCCAGTCTCTTAGGCTGGGGCGCGGTCTGGGACTCCCTGAAAGCTCAGGGTCTATGGTCACGGGAAGAGTCCCTTCTCCCGATAAACATCCTGGAACTGAGAGCGATATTAAATGCGTTCCGGGCTTGGCCTCAACTAGCGAAGGCCGGATTCATAAGATTCCAGTCGGACAACATGACGACTGTAGCTTACATCAACCATCAGGGAGGAACAAAGAGTTCCTTGGCGATGAGAGAGGTATCCAAGATCATCAAATGGGCGGAGGATCACTCCTGCCACCTATCTGCAATTCACATCCCAGGAGTAGACAACTGGGAGGCGGATTATTTGAGTCGTCAGACTTTCCATCCGGGGAGTGGGAACTCCATCCGGAGGTCTTTGCCCAGTTAACCCAATTATGGGGCATTCCAGACATGGATCTGATGGCGTCCCGTCAGAACTTCAAGGTTCCTTGCTACGGGTCCAGATCCAGGGATCCCAAGGCGACTCTAGTGGATGCATTAGTGGCGCCTTGGTCGTTCAACCTAGCTTATGTGTTTCCACCGTTTCCTCTCCTTCCCAGACTCGTAGCCAGGATCATACAGGAGAAGGCCTCAGTGATTCTGATAGCTCCTGCGTGGCCACGCAGGACTTGGTATGCAGACCTGGTGAATATGTCATCGGCTCCACCATGGAAGCTACCTTTGAGACAGGATCTTCTAGTACAAGGTCCATTCGAACATCCAAATCTAGTTTCTCTGCAGCTGACTGCTTGGAAATTGAACGCTTGATTATATCCAAGCGTGGATTTTCAAATTCAGTGATAGATACTCTGGTCCAAGCCAGAAAGCCTGTGACTAGAAAGATTTACCATAAAATATGGAAAAAATATATCTGTTGGTGTGAATCCAAGGGATTCTCCTGGAGTAAAATTAAAATTCCTAAGATTCTTTCCTTTCTCCAAGAGGGTTTGGATAAAGGGTTGTCAGCGAGTTCTCTAAAGGGACAGATTTCTGCTTTATCTGTCTTGTTACACAAACGACTGGCAGCTGTGCCAGATGTACAGGCTTTGGTCAGAATCAAGCCTGTCTACAGACCCATGACTCCTCCTTGGAGTCTAAATTTAGTTCTTTCAGTTCTTCAAGGGGTTCGTTTGAACCTTTACATTCATAGATATCAAGTAGCTATCTGAAGTTCTGTTTTTGGTTGCTATTTCTTCTGCTAGAAGAGTTTCTGAATTATCTGCTTTGCAGTGTGATCCACCCTATCTGGTGTTCCATTCAGATAAGGTTGTTTTGCGTACTAAGCCTGGTTTTCTTCCAAAAGTTGTTTCCAACAAGAATATTAACCAGGAAATAGTTTTTCCTTCTCTGTGTCCGAATCCAGTTTCAAAGAAGGAACGTTTGTTACACAATTTAGATGTAGTACCGTGCTTTAAAGTTCTATTTAGAAGCAACAAAGGATTTTAGACAAACCTCATCTTTGTTTGTCGTTGACTCTGGTAAGAGGAGAGGACAAAAAGCTACTGCTACCTCTCTTTCTTTCTGGCTGAAAAGCATTATCCGATTGGCTTATGAGACTGCCGGACGGCAGCCTCCTGAACGAATCACAGCTCACTCTACTGGGGCTGTGGCTTCCACATGGGCCTTCAAGAACGAGGCTTCTGTTGATCAGATATGTAAGGCAGCGACTTGGTCTTCTCTGCACACTTTTGCCAAATTCTACAAATTCGATACTTATGCTTCTTCGGAGGCTATTTTTGGGAGAAAGGTTTTGCAAGCCGTGGTGCCTTCTGTTTAGGTAACCTGATTTGCTCCCTCCCTTCATCCGTGTCCTAAAGCTTTGGTATTGGTTCCCACAAGTAATGGATGACGCCGTGGACCGGACACACCAATGTTGGAGAAAACAGAATTTATGCTTACCTGATAAATTACTTTCTCCAACGGTGTGTCCGGTCCACGGCCCGCCCTGGTTTTTTAATCAGGTTTGAAAAATGTCTTTCTCTATACACTACAGTCACCACGGCACCCTATAGTTTCTCCTTTTTTTCTCTTAACCGTCGGTCGAATGACTGGGGGCGGAGCCTGAGGAGGGGCTATATGGACAGCTTTTGCTGTGCTCTTTGCCATTTCCTGTTGGGGAAGAGAATATTCCCACAAGTAATGGATGATGCCGTGGACCGGACACACCGTTGGAGAAAGAAATTTATCAGGTAAGCATAAATTCTGTTTTTTATAATGTTTGTAAATTATTTTTTTTATTTTTTTGTAACTTAGTTCTTTTTTTATTTTTTGTACTTTAGTTAGTTTATTTAATTGTATTTATTTGTAGGTATTTGTATGTAATTAATTTATTGATAGTGTAGTGTTAAGTTTAATTGTAGATAATTGTAGGTAGTTTATTAAATTTATTTATTGATAGTGTAGTGTTAGGTTTAATTTTAACTTAGGTTAGGATTTATTTTACAGGTAATTTTGTAATTATTTTAACTAGGTAGCTATTAAATAGTTAACTATTTAATAGCTATTGTACCTGGTTAAAATAAATACAAAGTTGCCTGTAAAATAAATATTAATCCTAAAATAGCTACAATGTAATTATTAGTTATATTGTAGCTATATTAGGGTTTATTTTACAGGTAAGTATTTAGCTTTAAATAGGAATAATTTATTTAATAAGATTTATTTTATTTTGTTAGATAAAAATTATATTTAACTTAGGGGGGTGTTAGTGTTAGGGTTAGACTTAGCTTTAGGGGTTAATACATTTATTAGAGTAGCGGCGAGGTCCGGTCGGCAGATTAGGGGTTAATACTATTTATTATAGGGTTTTTGAGGCGGGAGTGAGGCGGATTAGCGGTTAATAACTTTATTATAGTAGCGGTGAGGTCCGGTCGGCAGATTAGGGGTTAATAAATGTAATATAGGGGTCGGCGGTGTTAGGGGCAGCAGATTAGGGGTACATAGGGATAACGTAGGTTGCGGCGGTGTACGGAGCGCAGATTAGGGGTTAATAATAAAATGCAGGTGTCAGCGATAGCGGGGGTGGCAGATTAAGGGTTAATAAGTGTAAGGTTAGGGGTGTTTAGACTCGGGGTTCATGTTAGGGTGTTAGGTGCAGACTTAGAAAGTGTTTCCCCATAGGAAACAATGGGGTTGCGTTAGGAGCTGAACGCTGCTTTTTTGCAGGTGTTAGGTTTTTTTTCAGCTCAAACAGCCCCATTGTTTCCTATGGGGGAATCGTGCATGAGCACGTTTTTGAAGCTGGCCGCGTCCGTAAGCACCGCTGGTATTTAGAGTTGCAGTGGCGGTAAATATGCCTCTACGCTCCCTTTTTGGAGCCTAACGCAGCCCTTCTGTGAACTCTATATACCAGCGGTATTTAAAAAGTGCGGGGGAAAAAAGCATGCGTAGCTAACGCACCCCTTTGGCCGCAGAACTCTAAATCTAGGCGTTATTCTTATTAAGTAACTACTACTCGACCTCAGAGGTTTTTCTGTTTCCCCCTGATAAAATTTAAGGTCAAGCAAATGATAATTTACTATAATATAAATGTCATTGAAGCTAATATGTCTGTTTCTTTTTTATTCTTTCTTCTGTTACTTTAGTAGAATATATTGGTTGTAATAGGTTCTATAGGTTGTATAAATGTCTTCTTTTACTCATGTAATATAGATACGTAACATTACTGGAGAACGTTGATGAAGATGTATATCATTTGGCTTAGCTCCTGTTAATCAACGATGATATTGTATAAGTTCGGATTTATGTATCTTTTGTTTGACCTTAATAATACAAAAGAATAATATAAAAAAAACCACCTGACTTAAGAGAGTTTCCTCTTTGATCTTCTTTTTTTTTTAAACATTACCCCTCTTAGCACCGCTTTCCCTGCCTCCCAGTTTAACAAGGTGTTTTCTATGGGACTGATTTATGGAATCATAGGCCTTCCATTCTCCTATCAGGTAACGTTTTAGATTAAGTTCACAATATAGATAGGTCGGAAAAGACCACCTGCAAGGTCCCCCCAACTTGGATTTTTTGTGCAATTTGAGTGTAATCGGTGCGTGGTCAGAGATGGTTGCGATGTCAATGTCTGCGTCTACAATGCTGGAGCCTAGGCTATTTGAAATCAGAAACAGGTAAATTATTGACAGTGTATCTTTTGCTGGTGTGATGAATGTGTACACTTTAGTCTCTGGGTGTCTGTCTCTCCATATATCTGTGAGTGCTAATACCCGACTGAATTTTTTGAGAATGAGTGTGTCTCTTTTAGCATTTGTGTGGGGGTTTTCTGTGGGTTTGTGTGTATAAGGAGAGCACTGAGCTGAAACCTGCGTTGCCTGTAAGTTCACCTCGCACATCGGGTGAATAACATTTACGGCGTCATCAGATGATAAACTGCCGTAAATTGGATAAACTGGCGATGTTCAGAAATGTACGGAAATAAACATTTCTGGAGTCGCCAGTGACTTACGGCAGTACATGATCTGCCGGCGCTTAAGTAAAAACAAAAAAAAGTTAAATCGCCCTTAAAACTCTAACCCGCCTCCCAAAAATAAACCGACACGTCAAAACCCCTATATCAACTATCCCCCCACATTGCAACTAATAATAAAGTGTATTAACCTCTAAACCGCCATCCCCCCACATTGCAACTGCTAACAAAAGTATTAACCCCTAATCTGTCAACCCCCTACATCACAATCTACCTAATACAGTTATTAACCACTAAACCATCAACCCCCCACATCGTAATCTACCTAATTCGGTTATTAACCACTAAACCGCCAACCCCCACATCGTAATCTACCTAATAAAGTGATTAACCCCTAATCCGCCATTTACCCTCAACGCAAATAGAATCACAACTAGGAGAATCTTTGCCTCCTCCTAGTGGTAGTGAAGAGTTATTCCCAGGAGGAGGAGGATCGAGAACTCTTACTACCATAAAATAAATGAATTTATCAGGTAAGCATAAATTATGTTTTCTGAGGAGTGGATAGGACTTCCACTACAAGATGTTGAAACCATTTTTTTATGAAGCTTTGTTACTCATATTTTTGTTAATTTAAAAACAGATAGTTTTGAGTGGTTCAGCTTGTCATTCTATCTGGTCTTGAGTCTATACATTTCTTGTGACAGGTCAGAGGTTGCAGGGGACGGCACTCAACCTTATTCACTGCTTGTAGACAACAGACAATGCAGTTTAACTGTAGAATGAATAGATTCCACTAGGGGACAGTATATCCTTACCTATACCAACGTAACACGTACAGATTGTTTTTATTTTGTGTTTTTGACAGCCTTGAGTATATATATATATATATATATATATATATATATATATATATATAGTACATCATATGAATAACTTATTTCTATCTATCTATAAAAAATAATTGAAATGAAACTCCTTAGTTTCCTTGAAAATGTAATATTAAACTAAAAGAAAACATGAGATTTATACAATACTAAAATTCATACAGTATTTCGGCCTCATCATTTATGTTATGCAATAAGGGGTCAAAAATTATATCTGACCACTCTGCCCCTTACATTTTGCTTTATACATTGCATTTCTCACCTCGTATGCAAAATAATACTAATCCGTGATACAATAAATCATCCTGGTTAATGACATTTACTGTCTTTAACAAAACTGATCTCTTTCACTGAGGTATTCTCAAAATATTATAATGTCAGAAAATAAAGGGCATTCAAATGCAATTTTTTTAGTCTGTAATGTTTGTATTAATGATTCTAGCTTTTCAAAAGGTTAAATACATAGGTAAAGTCCCACTCTGGGCTGCAAACCTTGCTTCCAAGTGGTACTTAACCTATATTTTTAACCCTTTGTTAAGGGCTTAATCACAATTTTGTTTTTGACAGAAAATTTCTGGACTTAGCTGGTGTTGTCAGTGTGTTTTTCCAGTGATTACAATACCAAATTGCTTCTGCTACTTATTATACACCTATAGCTCAAAATTGTTAAAACCTGAATCTACGAAAATGTTATCTTTGAAATGTGCATGATTTACCACAAACAAAATGGTGGTTTTGTGGGTTTAGTGATTGCATCACAGATTAAAGGGCCTGTATTTTGATTGATCCCTTTTTATGGTGTGTGCTGTTGGTAATAGATGATGGGAGCCATTAACCTGTTGCACTTCAAAACCTTAGAGATATGTGTGTATGTATCTTTAAGGGATTTGAACAGAGGCATCCCCTTGAGTGCTAATGACGGCTCAGAGCCGTCATTTGCACTCAATTACCTTTTTTGCAATCTGGGGGCTCCCATCTGCTCCTACCCCGGCGATCGGGCCTGCATAGTGACAGGCATCTCTGGGGCTTCCCGTTACGTGCAGTGACATCACGCGTAATGACTTGATGACGTCACCGTGTAACTTTATTTAAAATTGTCAATACAAAGTATAGGGAAAGGGGCATGCTTCTTAGAAACCTGTATCTCAGGGATCTAAGCAGATACAGACTCCCAAGACCCACCATTGGAAAGGTAATCGCCTAACCTTTCCAATGGTATAAGTCTTGGGGATCTGGGGGAAAAAACAAAAAAGTAAAAAACAGAAAAATATTAAATTCAGCTTAGCACTCAAAGGGTAAGGGAAATTAAACCTAAATTTTTTCTTTAATGATTCAGATAGAGAATACAATTTTTAAAAAGTTTCCGATTTACTTCTATTATCAAATTTATTTAATTCTTGTGTTATTCTTTGTTGAAGAGATACCTAAGTAGGTAGCGTGCACATGCATGGAGCCCTACATGACAGGAAATAGTGCTGCCATCTAGTGCCCCTGCTAATGTATAACATTGTTTTAAAACTGCTGCCATATAGTGCTGGAGACATGTGCACACTCTTGAGCTTACATTTCTGCTTTTCAACAAAGGATAACAAGAAAACAAAGAAAATTTGATAATAGAAGTAAATTAGAAAGTTATGGGCGTCTTATTTGGCGCTAAAAAAATATGGGCGTCACTTTTGTCTCCACATTATTTAAGTCTGGAGCTACCAAAGCTAAGTGTATCTGCTGTAAACTTTTGGTAGCTGTTCCTCCAGCTGTTGTTTGTATTGAATGTCATGACAAACTTGTTAATGCAGATAATATTTCCTTTAGTAATGTACCATTACCTGTTGCAGTTCCATCAACATCTAATGTTCAGAATGTTCCTGATAACATAAGAGATTTTGTTTCTAAATCCATTAAGAAGGCTATGTCTGTTATTCCTCCTTCTAGTAAACGTAAAAAGTCTTTTAAAACTTCTAATTTTTCAGATGAATTTTTAAATGAACATCATCATTCTGATTCTGATAATGGCTCTTCTGGTTCAGAGGATTCTGTCTCAGAGGTTGATGCTGATAAATCTTCATATTTATTTAAAATGGAATTTATTCGTTCTTTACTTAAAGAAGTCCTAATTGCATTAGAAATTGAGGATTCTGGTCCTCTTGATACTAAATCTAAACGTTTAGATAAGGTTTTTAAATCTCCTGTAGTTATTCCAGAAGTTTTTCCTGTTCCTGGTGCTATTTCTGAAGTAATTTTGGGTAATTCATTTACTCCTTCTAAACGTTTTAAGCAATTATATCCTGTGCCATCTGACAGATTAGAATTTTGGGACAAAATCCCTAAGGTTGATGGGGCTGTCTCTACTCTTGCTAAGCGTACTACCATTCCTACGGCAGATGGTACTTCCTTTAAGGATCCTTTAGATAGGAAAATTGAATCCTTTCTAAGAAAAGCTTACTTGTGTTCAGGTAATCTTCTTAGACCTGCTATATCTTTGGCGGATATTGCTGCAGCTTCAACTTTTTGGTTGGAAGCTTTAGCGCAACAAGTAACAGATCATAATTCTCATAGCATTATTATTCTTCTTCAACATGCTAATAATTATATTTGTGATGCCATCTTTGATATCATTAGAGTTGATGTCAGGTATATGTCTCTAGCTATTTTAGCTAGAAGAGCTTTATGGCTTAAAACTTGGAATGCTGATATGTCTTCTAAGTCTACTCTGCTTTCCCTTTCTTTCCAGGGTAATAAATTATTTGGTTCTCAGTTGGATTCTATTATCTCAACTGTTACTGGAGGGAAAGGAACTTTTTTACCACAGGATAAAAAATCTAAAGGTAAATTTAGGTCTAATAATCGTTTTCGTTCCTTTCGTCACAACAAGGAACAAAAGCCTGATCCTTCATCCTCAGGAGCGGTATCAGTTTGGAAACCATCTCCAGTCTGGAATAAATCCAAGCCTTTTAGAAAATCAAAGCCAGCTCCTAAGTCCACATGAAGGTGCGGCCCTCATTCCAGCTCAGCTGGTAGGGGGCAGATTACGTTTTTTCAAAGGAATTTGGATCAATTCCGTTCACAATCTTTGGATTCAGAATATTGTTTCAGAAGGGTACAGAATTGGCTTCAAGATAAGGCCTCCTGCAAAGAGATTTTTTCTTTCCCGTGTCCCAGTAAATCCAGCGAAGGCTCAAGCATTTCTGAAATGTGTTTCAGATCTAGAGTTGGCTGGAGTAATTATGCCAGTTCCAGTTCTGGAACAGGGGATGGGGTTTTATTCAAATCTCTTCATTGTACCAAAGAAGGAGAATTCCTTCAGACCAGTTCTGGATCTAAAAATATTGAATCGTTATGTAAGTATACCAACATTCAAAATGGTAACTGTAAGGACTATCCTGCCTTTTGTTCAGTAAGGGCATTATATGTCTACAATAGATTTACAGGATGCATATCTGCATATTCCGATTCATCCAGATCACTATCAGTTTCTGAGATTCTCGTTCCTAGACAAGCATTACCAGTTTGTGGCTCTGCCATTTGGAATAGCAACAGCTCCAAGAATTTTTACAAAGGTTCTCTGTGCCCTTCTGTCTGTAATCAGAGAACAGGGTATTGTGGTATTTCCTTTTTTGGACGATATCTTGGTACTTGCTCAGTCTTCACATTTAGCAGAATCTCATACGAATCGACTTGTGTTGTTTCTTCAAGATCATGGTTGGAGGATCAATTTACTAAAAAGTTCATTGATTCCTCAGACAAGGGTAACCTTTTTGGGTTTCCAGATAGATTCAGTGTCCATGACTCTATCTTTGACAATTGATATCAGCTTGTCGAAACCTTTAGTCACAATCATTCCCTTCGGTAGCCTTATGCATGGAAATTCTAGGTCTTATGACTGCTGCATTGGACGCGATCCCCTTTGCTCGTTTTCACATGCGACCTCTTCAGCTCTGTATGCTGAACCAGTGGTGCAGGGATTACACAAAGATATCTCAATTAATATCTTTAAAACCGATTGTACGACACTCTCTGACGTGGTGGACAGATCACCATCGTTTAGTTCAGGGGGCTTCTTTTGTTCTTCCGACCTGGACTGTAATCTCAACAGATGCAAGTCTTACAGGTTGCGGAGCTGTGTGGGGGTCTCTGACGGCACAAGGGGTTTGGGAATCTCAGGAGGTGAGATTACCGATCAATATTTTGGAACTCCGTGCAATTTTCAGAGCTCTTCAGTCTTGGCCTCTTCTAAAGAGAGAATCGTTCATTTGTTTTCAGACAGACAATGTCACATCTGTGGCATACATCAATCATCAAGGAGGGACTCACAGCCCTCTGGCTATGAAAGAAGTATCTCGAATTCTGGTTTGGGCGGAATCCAGCTCCTGTCTAATCTCTGCGGTTCATATCCCAGGTATAGACAATTGGGAAGCGTATTATCTCAGTCGCCAAACGTTGCATCCGGGCGAATAGTCTCTTCACCCAGAGGTATTTCTTCAGATTGTCCAAATGTGGGGACTTCCAGAAATAGATCTGATGGCCTCTCATCTAAACAAGAAACTTCCCAGGTATCTGTCCAGATCCAGGGATCCTCAAGCGGAAGCAGTGGATGCATTGTCACTTCCTTGGAAGTATCATCCTGCTTATATCTTTCCGCCTCTAGTTCTTCTTCCAAGAGTGATCTCCAAGATTCTGAAGGAATGCTCGTTTGTTCTGCTGGTAGCTCCAGCATGGCCTCACAGGTTTTGGTATGCGGATCTTGTCCGGATGGCCTCTTGCCAACCGTGGACTCTTCCGTTAAGACCAGACCTTCTGTTGCAAGGTCCTTTTTTCCATCAGGATCTCAAATCCTTAAATTTAAAGGTATGGAGATTGAACGCTTGATTCTTAGTCAAAGAGGTTTCTCTGACTCTGTGATTAATACTATGTTACAGGCTCGTAAATCTGTATCTAGGGAGATTTATTATAGAGTCTGGAAGACTTATATTTCTTGGTGTCTTTCTCATCATTTTTCCTGGCATTCTTTTAGAATTCCGAGAATTTTACAGTTTCTTCAGGATGGTTTGGATAAAGGTTTGTCTGCAAGTTCCTTGAAAGCACAAATCTCTGCTCTTTCTGTTCTTTTTCACAGAAAGATTGCTAATCTTCCTGATATTCATTGTTTTGTACAAGCTTTGGTTCGTATAAAACCTGTTATTAAGTCAATTTCTCCTCCTTGGAGTTTGAATTTGGTTCTGGGGACTCTTCAAGCTCCTCCGTTTGAACCTATGCATTCATTGGACATTAAATTACTTTCTTGGAAAGTTTTGTTCCTTTTGGCCATCTCTTCTGCCAGAAGAGTTTCTGAATTATCTGCTCTTTCTTGTGAGTCTCCTTTTCTGATTTTTCACCAGGATAAGGCGGTGTTGCGAACTTCTTTTGAATTTTTACCTAAGGTTGTGAATTCCAACAACATTAGTAGAGAAATTGTGGTTCCTTCATTATGTCCTAATCCTAAGAATTCTAAGGAGAAATCATTGCATTCTTTGGATGTAGTTAGAGCTTTGAAATATTATGTTGAAGCCACTAAGAATTTCCGAAAGACTTCTAGTCTATTTGTTAGCTTTTCCGGTTCTAGGAAAGGTCAGAAGGCCTCTGCCATTTCTTTGGCATCTTGGTTGAAATCTTTAATTCATCATGCTTATGTCGAGTCGGATAAAACTCCGCCTCAAAGGATTACAGCTCATTCTACTAGGTCAGTTTCTACTTCCTGGGCGTTTAGGAATGAAGCTTCGGTTGATCAGATTTGCAAAGCAGCAACTTGGTCTTCTTTGCATACTTTTACTAAATTCTACCATTTTGATGTGTTTTCTTCTTCTGAAGCTGTTTTTGGTAGAAAAGTACTTCAGGCAGCTGTTTCAGTTTGAATCTTCTGCTTATGTTTTCAGTTTTTTTCATTATAAAATTTAAACTTTATTTTGTGTGTGGATTATTTTTTCAGCGGAATTGGCTGTCTTTATTTTATCCCTCCCTCTGTAGTGACTCTTGCGTGGAAAGATCCACATCTTGGGTAGTCATTATCCCATACGTCACTAGCTCATGGACTCTTGCTAATTACATGAAAGAAAACATAATTTATGTAAGAACTTACCTGATGAATTCATTTCTTTCATATTAGCAAGAGTCCATGAGGCCCACCCTTTTGTGGTGGTTATGATTTTTTTTTGTATAAAGCACAATTATTCCAATTCCTTATTTTTTATGCTTTCGCACTTTTTTCTTATCACCCCACTTCTTGGCTATTCGTTAAACTGATTTGTGGGTGTGGTGAGGGGTGTATTTGTAGGCATTTTGAGGTTTGGTAAACTTTGCCCCTCCTGGTAGGAATGTATATCCCATACGTCACTAGCTCATGGACTCTTGCTAATATGAAAGAAATGAATTTATCAGGTAAGTTCTTTCATAAATTATGTTTTCCTACCATGTAGTGCTCCAGATGCCTACCTAGGTATCTCTTCAATAAAGAATAGCATGGGAACAAAGCAAATTTGATAATAGAAGTAAATTGGAAACTTTTTTTTTTTTCAAAGTTGTATGCTCTGTCTTAAACCAGTCAACACATTAGATTTGCATAATCAACACATGCAAGATAACAAGACAATGCAATAGCACTTAGTCTGAACTTCAAATGTGTAGTAGATATTTTTATAACAAATTTCAAAGTTATGTATATTTCCACTCCCCTTGTACCATGTGATAGCAATCAGCCAATCACAAATGCATATAGTATAGTCTGTGAATTCCTGCACATGCTCAGTAGGATCTGGTGACTCAAAAAGTGTAAATATAAAAGACTGTGCACATTGTTTTTAATGGAAGTAAATTGGAAAGTTGTTTAAAATTACATACTGTATCTGAATCATGAACATTTAATTTAACCTGAGTGTCCCTTTAATTACAAAAGAACATTTTTGGTTTTTATGTCCCTTTAATTTTTAAACTTGATCAACCAGGAAGGTCTTCAATCTGTTGATGTTGCTTCTTTATGTTATCCCAGCACAAAACCAATGTTACATTTAAAAACTTTGGGGTATTTGATAAGTGAAAAATGGCCCCAAAAATGTGGTGTTCAGTATTTAGAATTTAAATTGTGATCAGAAAGACAGAACGGGAAAATTTTCACTGAAATGTTGATTTAAAAATAAATAAATGGTGTTGTTAAGAAATGAAAACCGGCTCATCAGCAGCTGTTAATATGTTAACAATTATGAAACAAAAGATTGTGATCAGTTAGGTTAGCTGAATCAGTTATAAAAGCAAATTAGATTGTTAGTTTTATTTTAGTATTTCCCTTTAAGATTAAAAAAAGGCAACTGTGAAACTTCTAACTTCACTTGAGAGAAACTATTTCCTGCAGACTTAATGAACTCATCATTAGATATGTGCACAGGCAAAAAATGTTTTTCCTATTGGTTGATTTTAAAATTTCAGCCAATAAGAATGCAAGGTAAATATGGGGGTACCTTGCATTCAATCTTCAGTGTGCGACGGACGATCGCATGAAGAGGAGCTACCACACCACCGAGGACCACCGCCATTGAGGATCCAGGCATCGGGAACACAGCTATTTGGGGGCAATGGGTAGTTTATTTATTTTTTGTGTTAGTTTTTTTTATTTTGGGGGGGACTTTTTTTATTTTCATAACGATTAGGTTTAGCGATTAGGTATCATTTTTTTTGATAATTTTGTTTATTTTTTTCTGTAATGTTGGACTTTTTTATGTTTTGTAATTTAATGCTAGTTTTTTTATTTTAATTGTAATTTAGTAGTAATTGGGGTTAATTTAGGGGGTGTTAGGTTACTTTATTATTTTGCGATGTGGGGGTTGACAGTTTAGGTGTTTGCAGGAGGTTAGGTTTTTTTTGTTATACTTCGTGCAGGCTGTTACATGTTTTTATTTCTTGCAGGCGGTTGCGTGTTTATTTTTTTTAAGGCTTCGGGTTTGCCTACGCTGCATCCAGGTGGATTCTTTTGGCTGCATGCACAGCCAACATTCTTTTGTCGGCCTTGCACAGCCAAAATTCCTTTGAGGAGGCGTGTGCACAACTGGCGACGGCAACGGACGCGTTACAAACGCGATTATAGTATAGATATATATATTGGAAGCACAAGAATAAAAGAGCACAACCACGACTCAAGGTAAAAGGTTTCACAACTTTACTATGAGCATATAATCATTTGCACTTACAAGAGGGTAATATTAAAAGCGCCTTTTAACAACACACAGTCAACAGTCTTCAATGTCCGGGTAGGTGCTCTCATATGCAGCACTATGTATCTCTGTTCGTGTGTTTGTAGTCCGTTAATGACAGTCTTTAGATCAATCTCTCCTCCTGCAGTGACAGTACCGTATGTAGACCGTCCCTGTCTACGCGTTTCATCCGACTTCTGCGGACTTTGTCAAGACACTGGACGTGAATTCCTTCCGATAGCGGGTTTCCTCTCTTAAGAACTCTCTCAGCTCCACCTTCTTACTGTGACTTGTACCAATCAAATTCCAGGTCTCACACATGCCCCCTGTCCATGTGTTTCTGGCGTGCACGTTGTTATTATTTGGCTTGTAGTCAACAACAAATGGTGGGTATTTTAACTTATGTTAAAATCAAACGTCTATTAGCGACATCTTACTAGAAACAAACTTGCAACTACTCATTAACTTTATTATTAAAACATACAAAAAGCCAAATTTAAAATCTACACGGAACAAATGCATAACTAAATAAATTAATACATAAATTAACATTACCTAAAATTGTATTATGAATTCATTAATACATAAAAATGTTAGACATTTATAATCAATTCTTACATTATAATAGCAATGTTATGCAATAAAAACCAATTAATATACATATTAATATTCATATTAGTATGGTAATACATCATATTGCTCCCTTTATATAATCTAACCCACTCATATGTGCAAATAGTATATCTCTATATTCTTTTATGGTGGAGAAGACATTTCACAATATCAACCTATACCTATAACCCTTTATTATTAATATAGCATACATGACTAAAGGTCTAGATCTATATTTAAGCCTCTTGGAGTGAGACTGTCTAATTCTTGTATCCACCTGGTTTCTTTTTGTCTTAAGATAATTAATCTTTGATGTGGGTTTGTTCCTGGTGGTACTACTTCTATTATGCTAATACGTAGGCTACTAGGGTCCTGTTGATGATATATTTTAAAATGCTGGGATACACTATGTGTCTTTAACCTTATTTCTATATTATTGATGTGCTCATAGCACCTTCTCTTTATTTTCCTCTTAGTTCTGTCTACATAGATACTGCCACAGCCACAGGTGAGACCATAAAACACAAATGTGGATTGACACGTACCTCTAGATCTTATCAGTACATTTTTTGAGTGATTCCAGTTCATAATTGAATCTTGGTTACATAAATGAGCACACATGCAGCAATTGCTGCAACCACATTTGTAGATCCCTGGTTTACCTGTGACCCATTGATCCAAGGTGCCAGACCTATTTCCTACTGGGGGTCCTTTAAGTTTCGATGGAGCTAAAATATTCTTAAAGGACCAGTCAACACAGTAGATTTGCATAATCAACAAATGCAAGTTAAGTAGACAATCCAATAGCATTTTGTCATAAAAAAATCTACTACTCATTAGAAGTACAGACTATTTTAAAAGTTATGTCTTTTTCCACTACCCCTGTACCATGTGACAGCCATCAGCCAATCACAAATGCATACACGTACCATGTGACAGCCATCAGCCAATCACAAATGCATACACGTACCATGTGACAGCCATCAGCCATTCACAAATGCATACACACTTATTCTTGCACATGCTCAGTAGGAACTGGTGACTCAAAAAGTTTAAATATAAAAAGACTGTGCACATTAAGTTAATGGAAGTAAATTGGAAAGTTGTTTAAAATGGCATGCTCTATGTGAATAGTGAAAGTTTAATTTTGATTGAGTGTCCCTTTAAGGCTATGATTCTTTTTAAAAACAACTTGGGGCTTATCTTCGATACCCCAATGTTTATGTAAAAACTTCTTAATAAATCCTGCCCCTTCACTATATGTAGTGATGAATCTAACTGTTTTGTCGCTATTAACCCCTCTTTTCTCCTTACTCTCCACAGGTTGGAGTAAACTATTACAATCACATTGCATGTTCCTTTCTCTAGCTTCCCTGACTCATTCTCTGTCATACTCTTTTTCTAAGAACTTGTTTTGAAGGACATCTGCGTCTTTATTGTAATCATCCAACTTTGTGCAATTCCGCCGAATTCTGCGGAACTATCCAAAAAGGAATGTTTTGTTTCCATGTTCTCATATGTCCACTCTTGGCATTTAGGAACAACTCAATATCCAAAAATTCAATCTTTTCCTTCTAAATTTTCTCTGTGAATGTTAAATTAAATTGATTATTGTTAATATGCTTCACAAAGTCAAGGGCTATATTTTGCTCCCCTTGCCATACTATTATGATATTGTCAATATATCTAAAATATTTGACAATATTGTTGGCAAATGGGTTATTGCCCCACACTATCCGATCTTCAAAATTTGCCATATATATTGGCATGTGAAGGTGCCATTGGGGTACCCATAGCAGTTACTTGTGTTTGCTTATAAAAGATATTATCAAAACAGAAATAATTATTACTCAAAATGAATCTAATGCCATCTTCCAAAAAGCTCAAATGTTTAACAGACATGCCACTATCTTTGCTTGTGTGTTTAAATGCCTCAATACCCTTCTCATGGGGAATATTAGTATATAAGGCCATCACGTCGCAAGTTATCCACATATATTCCTCACTCTCCTGCAAGCCTTCCAATTTTGTGATGATGTCTAAGGTGTCTTTAATATAGGATCTGATGTTCTTGACCATCGGTTGCATATATGAGTGTACATATGTGGATAAATTGCTTTGATGGAATCTATGCCGGAGATAATTGGCTGGCCTGGTGGCTTCAAGGGATTCTTATGAATCTTCCGAATATGATAGAAAGTTGGAATTTTTGGATGTGGGTTATAAATAAACCTAAATTCATCATTATTCAATATACCTTCATTCTTAGCTTCCACTAGCATATTAAAAAATTTCTTGTTATATTCTAATGTAGGATCTTTAAATAATTTACTATATGTAATCTTGTCGTCTAGTAGGCGATTGGCCTCGCTTAAAGGGACACTGAACCCAAATTTTTTCTTTTGTAATTCAGAAAGAGCATGCACTTTTAAGCAACTTTCTAATTTACTCCTATTATCAATTTTTCTTCGTTCTCTTGCTATCATTATTTGAAAAAGAAGGCATCTAAGCTTTTTTTTTGGTTTCAGTACTCTGGACAGCACTTTTTTATTGGTGGATGAATTTATCCACCAATCAGCAAGGACAACCCAGGTTGTTCACCAAAATGGGCCGGAATCTAAACTTACATTCTTGCATTTCAAATAAAGATACCAAGAGAATGAAGAAAATTTGATAATAGGAGTAAATTAGAAAGTTGCTTAAAATTTCATGCTCAATCTGAATCACGAAAGAAAAATTTGGGGTACAGTGTCCCTTTAAGTATTCTCCTCTATTTTGAACTATGATCCCTCCCCCTTTGTCTGCTTGTTTGCTAACTAATTGATGATCTTTTTTTTTTCAATTTATTTAGAGACTGTCTCTCATGGATTTTTAAGTTTTCCCTAAACTTGAATTTCTTGTTGTATGTCCCTGAGTCAAAATAACTTTTCAACTCTTTTGTAAGGATTCTATTAAACACTGGAATGCATTCTGCCTGGGTATGGATAGGGTTAAATGAGGAGGGGCGCTTAAAGTTACTATGTATATTCTCATCTTCTGTTTCATGTGTACTTATGTCCATTAAATTGTCCCATATGTTCAGATCATTATCTTTCATATTTATTGTATTGTAATGTTTTATTTGCATAATATCTTTTCAAATTTAACTTCCGCACAAATTTCTGAAGATCAATGTATGTCTCGAACTTGTTTGGAAGTTTTTTGGGGGCAAACTTTAACCCTTTATGCAGTAATAATATATCAGTATTAGTTAGTTCCACATTAGACAAATATTTTCTTTAGCTTTTTTTAAAAGTAATTCCTTTCCCTCTGTTTTTTTGATTGGTTCTGACCGTTCCTAGTTTTATTATAATTATAGATTCGGTCATTTTTATAATTCTCTAAATCCCTCTTCAATTTAGTGGTCTTGAGGGCAATAAGTTCGTGTTCCATTTTTTGGACTCTAGTATTAATGTCATCTTTAATCTTTATACACTTATCTACTGTTTTATAGGGGACTAATTGTTTTGAAACATCCTGGATATCTGTTTTCAATTTTTGAAGTTTGAATTCTCTATATTTGATGAGAATTTTGATTAATACTAGAGAGCAATCATGCAATGCCTTGTCCCACTCTGTAGAAAATTCTACTGGCACATACATAGGAGCCGTGGCACATCGCTGGCACATACATAGGAGCAGAGGCTTATCCCTGGCACATACATAGGAGCCGTGGCACATCGCTGGCACATACATAGGAGCCGTGGCACATCACTGGCACATACATAGGAGCAGTGACACATCGCTGGCACATACATAGGAGCAGTGACACATCGCTGGCACATACATAGGAGCCACGGCCCATCGCTGGCACATACATAGGAGCCGAGGCACATCGCTGGCACATACATAGGAGCAGTGTGACACATCTCTGGCACATACATAGGAGCCGTGGAGCATCGCTGGCACATACATAGGAGCAGTGACACATCGCTGGTACATACATTGGAGCAGTGACACATCACTGGCACATACATAGGAGCAGTGACACATCGCTGGTACATACATAGGAGCAGTGACACATCACTGGCACATACATAGGAGCCGTGACACATCGCTGGTACATACATAGAGTAAAAATAGATATTCTGACAACTTGGAGCAGCAGCACAAGTGGACAAAAAGGTAAACAGGCCACTCACACAGTGCAGCAGAGGAGCAGCAGGATATGATGCCTGCTTTCTACTACTTGTACCGAATTGCCATGTCAGTCTCTATGAGGCAGTGACGAAACATAACAATACAAAATGCTTATACATTATAAAGAGTGGCACCTCTGGTTAATACTTTAATTTATAACCCTAAATTATCAAATAACCATAAGGTACTGGGGATCACAAGAATCCTTAAAAGAAATCGAATTAATATATCCAAAACACTTTTTTTATTTTAATACTTTATTTATTACAGAGGCAAAGAAAATCACAATACAGACATATTGGTATACATTATGCGTTTGTACATCTGAGCAGAATAAGCAACTGATCCACATCCAAAACACTTTTTACTGTATATAAATCCCACACTGCAATAGTTTATAAAAAGCTTATACACCAATTGATAAAAATGTGTTTATATCTTTATTAAATATTCATGAAACATCCAAATTCCACTTCAATTCAATACCAATGAATGGGCATCCCTAATCATAAAACACTAAAAACAATAAGAACTTGTGGATTTCTATAGCTAGAATTATAAAAATTACCTTGTATACATATATCTGACCTTCACAGGAGGAATAACATTTGGCAGCTTTAACCCTGCTGTGTACTTACCCCTTAAAGGGACATGAAACCCAAATGTTTTCTTTCATGATGCAGATTTTAGACAACTTTCCAATTTACTTATATTATTTCATTTGTTTTGCCTCGGTGTCCTTTGTTGAAAAGGATACCTAGGTAGGTCAGGAGCTGCTGATTGGTGGCTGCACGTATATGCCTCATGCTACTGGCTCACCCAACTAGTTAATTAGTAAGTACAACCACACAGTGTCCACTCACCTCTGTACTAGATCTACCAGTATGACAACTGACAACTATGTAGTGTATTGTACATATATATTGTATGCTATATTGAATTTAAGGAGGCAACACATAGAGTACTTACTTTATGGCCACAAAATACAGTTGTAAGCAAAATTATTCAACCCACATTGAAAATAAGGTTTATTGTCAAAATTTACAGACTTTCAGCTGTTTGCAATAAACAAATCATACAAAAGCAATTAAAATATCTCAGCACAACAAATGCTACAAGTAGTTTCCCCAAATTCAACTGAAAATGCAACTTTTAATGAATTCTGCAGTCTCAAAATTATTCAACCACTGAATAGAATCCCTCACAACAGCACAAATATGCACACCTGGTTTCCAAACCAGAACTCTAAGACATACACCACTACTGACCCAAAAGCACAAGAAAATGTTGGCTCCAATATGCTCAAAATCATATAAATAAGCCATTTGATGTCAACTGAAAAGGAGATTGATAAAAAGGTTAATTGTACTAATTGGAAATCATGTAGGACTTTGAGTCTTACTTCCACTATTAAGCCCATTTGTTATGACAGGCCTTTAGGTCAATACCTGTTTCTGCCCAATAAAGACTCAAAGAAGTGTAATACTCAAGTTACTGCATATCCCCCAGGCCCCAAACCTTCTTATCATTTATCACTCACACCTACTAGACTCCCTGAGGCATTGAAAGGTTTGGAGGATTTGAGGGACAGTCAAAACACGCATGATAACATTAAAGATATACTCCGCTCCAACAATTACTTCCTACCACACACGTTTAAAATAAACCAAGCACCCGATTATACAGACATAGAATGGAATACAGGTACTTATGTTGAATTTACATATATAAGGCCTAGTAATGTGCAGGGGGAGGTATATCCCTATGCATATTATTGGAAATTGATTTATTGCCTGCCTTATGTACCCAGCAGTATCCATAACTATACCACTGTTCCTTTGATTCACACTTGTGTAAATACCACCACATTTTCAAAAATGGTACAAATATCCCTTAACATTTCTACGCCAGATGTCTCTTTATGCCGCCGCTCACGCAGGCGACGTGAATGGTATGACACCTTGCTGGGGGGTACTGGTACTACACTTGGTGTCCTTAATGGTATAGACAATGAGGTTATCAATAACAAATTATCTAGCGCTGGTGCAGACATCGGCTCATCACTACACTTGATAGGACAATGCGCTCCTACAGTCTATGTTCTATGAAACGATGAAACAAAACTAGAACTTTTTGGCCGGATGGATCAGTGGTATGTATGAGGAAGAAGAATGAAACATACACTGAAAAGAACTCTGCCTACAGATAAATACGATTTAGAAAGAGCATGCAATTTTAAACAACTTTCTAATCTATTTCTATTATATCATATGCTTCATTCTCTTGATATCCTTTGCTGAAAAGCATATCTAGATAGGCTTAATAGCTGCTGATTGGTGGCTGCACATAGATGCCTCATGTGATTGGCTCATCCATGTGCATTGCTATTTCTTCAAAAAAGGATATCTAAAGAATGAAGCAAATTAGATAATAGAAGTACATTGGAATGCTGTTTAAAATTGTTTTGTCTACCTGAATCATAAAATATTTTTGGGGGGGTTTAGCGTCCCTTTAAGCACGGGGTGGTGTCTTGGTTATGCTCTGGGGCTGCTTTGCATCCTCTGGCACTGGAAACTTGCAGCATGTGGAAGGCAAGATGGATTCATTAAAGTATCAGGAAATCCTAATAGAAAACATCATGCCGTCTGTGAGGAAGCTGAAGCTTAGGCGTCATTGGACCTTCCAACAGGACAATGATCCCAAGCATACCTCAAATTCTACCAAGAATGGTTGCAGAAGAAGTCTTAGATGATTTTACTTTGGCCAATCACAGTTAACTGTCTTGAACCCCATATAAAATCTCTGGTGGGATTTGAAGAAGGCGGTTGCAGCACGCAGACCCAAGAATATTACAGAGCTGGAGGCCATTGCTCATGAGGAATGGGCTAAAATTCCTCAGGAATGCTGCCAGAAGCTGATGTCTGGCTATGCATCTCATTTGCAGCAGGTCATAACAGCAAAAGGGTGCTCTACTAAGTACTAAAGATGCTTGCCATGAAGGGGTTGAATGATTTTGAGACTTCAGAATTCATTAAAAGATGCATTTTTCAGTTGAATTTGGGGAATCCACTTGAAACATGCATATGCCATCATTAATATGCTAATTTTGAGCACTGCAATT
Source organism: Bombina bombina (assembly GCF_027579735.1). Taxonomy (NCBI): domain Eukaryota; kingdom Metazoa; phylum Chordata; class Amphibia; order Anura; family Bombinatoridae; genus Bombina; species Bombina bombina. The sequence continues at coordinate 569,702,349 of NC_069501.1, forward strand.
GGACAATATTTTATGTTTTAGACAAGACCATTTTATGAGAAGGATTGTATGACATAAGATAAAAATAAATATTGCATATTTTTACCAAGATACAAGCTTTGTTTCCTAGTATAAGTAAGTGTAAACTGTAGATTATTAGATATTCTTTGAAAATATGTTTTTTATATGGACGTTTTTGTAAACTTTTGTAATCCTTTAAGAAAGGACCCACAAAACATAGATTATGTTTAAAAGTCGTGTTTAAGGAAACACCTGCTATAATAAAGAATGACTGAAGACATGTTTAAGAAAGACCCACACATCTATAACAAAGCATATGATTGGGGACGTATTTAAAGAAGAACCCACACTTCTATAACAAAGAATATGTTTAAGGAAGGACTCTCACATCATAAGGGCAGATAGTCTGGGGCACCATCAGCACCATATATTTGCCACCTGGTTTATCCTGCCTTGACATTTTTCTTATAAATAAAAAACACTCTTTTATGTACTGAAGAAGCTCCAAAAGTAGGAAATGCATTTTGAAAACATGAATTGATACATAAAAAAAGTTTCACAAGTTTTATATATATTGCGATAGTGGGGAAAAAGCAGAAAACTAGTAATAATAAGTTAAATTACAGTATAAGGTTTATTACAATATTTCTTATATAACCATAAGGTATAACAACTGCTTCACACACACACAAAAAAAGCATTTATAGACATCACAGGCAGGCAACAGTAAACAGATGCAAAGTGAAGGAAAATTGACATGATGGCGTTGAGCCTTCCCCTAATGGAGTCTGAATCGGTCAAGAACAAAAGTGAAAGTTACATGCTTATTGGCTGACACACCAATCAATCAACTCAGAGGGACATTGCTGGATCTTCATTGGATAGTGGCTTTTCTGTCTGGAGAGAAAGGCATGAATTAAATGATTTAACAAAAAACTAATTTTCGATCATGCTATGATTTGCTTCATTGATATTTAGTTAAAGACAATGCATATTTGTTGTTTTTAGACAAATGCAAGAATTACTACAAAAAAAAGGGTTTTTTTCCCCATTAGTCTGAAAACAAATGCAAGTGCCTACTCATCAATATGAAAAGGCTATACAAACTTACTAAGAAATCACAGCCCTTATCAAGAAAGCAGGCATCAGAAAAATATTTTACAGGAGAATGTCAATTTTTATCCAAAACATGGGCCCTATTTTCAAGCCTGCAAACCAGGCGTTAAGTCGAGCGGGAATGCATGGGAAAGGAGTTCCTGCACTATTTTTGCAGGAGAAACTAAGATCCCCCTTGGCAGAGAACAGAAATGTTTCAGTAAACACTGCTGCTGCTGCTGGTGGTGGGAGGAGCTGGAGCACAGTCAAAGGAAGTAGGACAGTGAGATCCTCTAGTAATGGGCAGTAATACTTCATGCAATACACTAAATGCAAGCTTGCCAGTGGTTCTGCTGTGTGATCACCCATCACTGTGTGTAATATATGGTGCTTACATTTCTATGTGACTTACTCTGGGGTTAATTAGCTCCCTTCAGCAGAAATATAACTATTGCACCTTAAGTGGGTGAGACAGAGGAGGATTATCAAGCCCAAAGGCAACCATTCAACCCTTAATTGGATTTAATTTGCTTTCATAAATTATGTAATTATTAATGTATAGATTATATACATATAAATACAGTGTGTGTGTGTATATATACAGTATATATATATATATATACACGGTGAAGGAAGGCACTCACTGGTCTTTAATTCAAAAGAAAACTTTTAATGAGCGTGACGTTTCGGGGACACACTCCCCTTCCTCAGACGGAAGGGGAGTGTGTCCCCGAAACGTCACGCTCATTAAAAGTTTTCTTTTGAATTAAAGACCAGTGAGTGCCTTCCTTCACCGTGTATATCTAACTGCTGGCACCCTGGCATCAAGATTCGTAAGTGAGAGTGCTCTCTATCTACCTATATATATATATATATATATATATAATATTAATTGTGAGGTTGGGTGAAAGTCCTGGTGAGTTCCCACACTTTTTTTTGTAGGACTTGACCCCTGCTGCAAACTGACGCCTAGATTACGAGTTTTGCGGTAACAGGGGTGCATTGCTAACGAGCAGTTTTTCTCACCGCTCACTTAAGACAATGCTGGTATTACAGGTTTTTTTAAACCCGGCGTTAGCCGCAAAAAGGTGAGCGTAGAGCAAAATTTAGCTCCACCTCTCACCTCAATACCAGCATTGCTTACGGTTGCGGTAAGCTGGCTAAACATGCTTGGGCACGATTTCCCCAATCCCATAGGAATCAATGGGGCAGATCGGGCTGAAAAAACCTAACACCTGCAAAAAAGCAGCGTTCAGCTCCTAACGCAGCCCCATTTATTCCTATGGGGAAACAAAAGTTATGTCTAGACCTAACACCCTAACATGAACCCCGAGTCTAAACACCCCTAATCTTACTCTTATTAGCCCCTAATCTGCCGCCCCCGACATCACCGACACCTGTATAATATTATTAACCCCTAATCTGCCACTCCGGACACCGCTGCCACCTACATTATACTTATGAACCCCTAATCTGCTGCCCCCAACATCGCCGACACCTACATTATATTTATTAAACCCTAATCTGTCCCCCCACGTCGCCGACACCTACCTACAATTATTAACCCCTAATCTGCCACCCCCATCGTCGCCGCTACCATATTAAATTTTTTTTTTTTTTTAATTACATTTTTTATTGAGGTTATACATGTTATATAACAGGAATGAAACATCACATCACCCATATAACAATGAAAGAAAAAAGCTTACACAAAGTATAGATAATCCTGAGATAAAAGAGCTTAAATGCAATATTAGATGAGAATAACATATCATCTTGGGTTACTATGAATAAGTATCTTGAACCTCAGTTTTTTCAATATTTTTCAGTGATTACTTCCTCTTTTGACATAAGGGGCCACTCATGGACCCATGGAGGCTAGAACAGACTATAGGAGGAAATTAGCATTTGTAATGGTCACTTTTGGACCTAAGTGTTTGAAAGTGGTGGTGGTGGTGGTGGGGGATATGTCAGCAGTCCGGAGCTGCTCTTATACGAGAGTAGGGATAAGCCTAGGCTTGTAAAGACTAGCATAGCAATGTTTCACAATAGGAGCAGGACGAGGTATTTGTCTACAACGGGTTAAAACATAAGGGACCAACACAAAGAAACTGTGTATGTTTGCATGGGCAGTGGGGAGTTATAAGGGGCTGACCCATTGTATACGAAAAAGTAAAAAAGAATAGCTAATGTCTTAGGGGTGGATGGTCTTTCAGCTAAGGAATATAGTAAGCTCTATAACGCTTAAGGCATATGGGACTCTTAATAAATGTACACCATAAAAGGAAGAAGGTAGGAAAACAAAAAAAAAAGAGATAGGAAAAACACCAAAACTACTCAGTGCTATCTAGTTGTAAAAGTGACTCTTGTGAACTACACAGTTAAGATAGACTGGTGAAAATATGTCTGTGCGGATTTCTGAGCATAAGTGGTAGGTGAGCATGTTAATGATGTACTTGGACATCAACGCTAAGGTATTAGTGAGTCGTAAAAGCTGTCCTAATGGTTATCAGTAATGAGGCTGTGAGGAATAAAGGTATATGAAAGTCTCCTTCAAGTTTCCACATTTCTTCCTTAGGGCTAAGGAAAACATCTAAAACAGTATCTTACGTCTATGCTATAGCCCCATCTAGAGCTAATGTATAATATCCACTTATGCTAGCTATGAGGAATAGACAGCTCAGGATTCTGAATTGTTTTGGGGTATACAAATGCATATATGTCATTTCACAGCATTTAAACAATACTTGAGCCAGAAGGGATTCAATTCTAAGTAAGGGCAGCTAGGGCCAATTCAGGGACACAAAGTAAGTGTGTGCAAGTGTGCGCAATCCATCTCAGTCATCATTGGAGGCTTCATACATCCCCAGTTAATTCAATTTAGGTGAGCTTGCGCTAGTCTAAATCAGATCCCTCAGATGCCATATATCAAGGCAGATGGTGTGGGTTATTTCTACTAGGTAGCTATGAGTAAGGGATGTTATGTCTGAGCCAAGTGTTAGGGAACAATTTATATGCCCACTACAAATTTGTGATCTGCTAAATCTAGCCCAGGACATCAGGGAAAACACAATACAAGAGAAACAAGTGCAATATTAAAGTTGCATAAAAATAAAAATAAAGAAAAAACAGAGTATTCAGCTGTTAACTAGGTTTTAAAAGGGAAGGAATGCGTTTAGATAGGGGCCGTATTCAGTTCAAGCATAAGTGTAGCCCGAAAATGCACTACAGTAGAAAATGTGCAGTTAGCCTATGCCGGCTCTGCTCTGGTCCGAGCTACTGTGGGATAAGTCCCCTTCTGCATGGCAGTGTCTGTCTGAGACCAAGATAGGAGCACATGAGTCTCTTGTGGTGTATTGTCTTGAAGGAGCAGCTGTGGGGAGTGTGGACCGCTCATAGATACACTTCATTGCTACTAAGTTCTGAGAGAGTCCCTGGTGTCCCATCGAGGGGCCGGCCGCATCCCCAAAACAGGGCACCAAGGGAAAAAGGATAAAGTCCTGGTCTTCATCTGTAGTTAAGGTAAGTAGCTGGGGGCAGTAGATACGCTCCTTAGTTATGGGCAGCTCCAGGGCGGACAACGGAGCAATGCACGATTCTCCGGGTTGATGTAGGGTTGTTAACGGAGCCTGTGGCATGGGTAGATAGCGTATGTCCAAGCTCTCCCCTGGGTTGTCAGCCTCGACTGGTCCCAGGATCTCCTCCGGCTCTATTGTTCTATCTTTTAAGACCCAGTCTGTAGCAGGGGGAATCTTCACAGCGGGGACATACCCTGGTGAAAGTAACAACTGGCCGCCATCTTCCGTGATCACCCATCTGATGGTAGCTCTGATAGCAGCAAACTCCGTGTCCATCCTACGTCCTAGGTCCCGTAGCAAAGTTAATGCCATAGAATGAAAGTCCTCCATTCTGCTGTCTAAGGTGGATAATATGACAAGCCTGAATCACCCCGGTTACCGGGGGGGGGGGGTTGAGAAGGTAGTAGCGTAAGTATGGCTAGGCCGTCTACCAATGCGATCAGTTGTTCCACAAATATTTAGCTCTATGAGAGCCCCAACCTTCAAGCAAGAGCTATTAGTAGAGCAGAGTCTTTGAGCGCAGTATAAAAACTGCGTAGCATGAGTAAGCAATGAGGGTTGTTGGGAGCTCCTGTAGTTGGTAGCGGCGTAAGATCTTGGTTGGCTAAATCGGCTCCTGGATAAGCTAGAGTGGAGATCTCGGTGAATCCAAGTTCTATCGAATAAGTAGTAGTGAGATCCTAAAATATAGGGCAATATGAGATCTATATCTAAAGATAATTTGTGAATTGCTCGAGAAGTCCCAGGAGCTTCATGAGATGCGACTGATCATGGCCGCATCTTAGCCACTCCCCCCTATATTAAATGTATTAACCCCTAAACCTAAGTCTAACACCCCCCTAACTGAAATATAATTTAAATAAAATGAAATTAAATTACTACAATTAAATAAATTAATCCTATTTAAAACTAAATACTTACCTATAACATAAACCCTAAGATAGCTACAATATAACTAATAGTTACATTGTAGCTAGCTTAGGGTTTATATTTATTTTACAGGCAAGTTTGTATTTATTTTAACTAGGTAGAATAGTTATTAAATAGTTATTAACTTTTTAATAACTACCTTGGTAAAATAAGTACAAATTTACCTGTAAAATAAATCCTAACCTAAGTTACAATTACACCTAACACTACACTATCATTAACCCCTTGAGTGCTAATGATGGCTCTGAGCCGTCACAGAGTTTCCCACTCTGGTGCTAATGACGGCTCAGAGCCGTCACTAGCACTCTCCCAACTTGAGGGAGATCTGGGGGCACCCACCCCGGCGATCGGTGCTGCATAATGAAAGGCATCGCCGGGGCTTCTGTTTTGCGTGGTGACGTCACGCGCAATAAACGTGATGACGTCACCGCACAACTTTATTTAACATGGGGGCATGCTGCTTAGAAGCCTGTATCTCAGGCATCTAAGCAGCTACAGAACCCCAAGACCCACCGTTGGAAAGGTAATCGCTTAACCTTTCCAACGGTGTAAGTCTTGGGGATCTGAAATAAATAAAAAAAGTAAAAAACAATATTTTTAAAAATATTAAAAATAAAAAACCCTTTAAGAAAACCTTAGCACCCAGGTGGGAAAGTGCTTAGCACTCAAAGGGTTAAATTAATTTACTAAATTACCTACAATTAAATAAACTAAAGTACAAAAAACCCCCCCACTAAATTACAGAAAATAAAAAAATAAATACAATTTTTTTAAACTAATTACACCTAATCTAATCCCCCTAATAAAATAAAAAAGCCCCCCAAAATAATAAAAATCCCTACCCTATACTAAATTACAAATAGCCCTTAATTTAGTATAGGGTAGGGAATTGTATTATTTTGGGGGGCTTTTTTATTTTATTAGGGAGATTAGATTAGGTGTAATTAGTTTAAAAAAAAATTAATTATTTTTTTATTTTCTGTAATTTAGTGTGTTTTTTTGTACTTTAGTTTATTTAATTTAATTGTATTTAATTGTAGGTAATTTAGTAAATTAATTTAATGATAGTGTAGTGTTAGGTGTAATTGTAACTTAGGTTAGGATTTATTTTACAGGTAAATTTGTACTTATTTTAACTAGGTAGTTATTAAATAGTTAATAACTATTTAATAACTATTCTACCTAGTTAAAATAAATACAAACTTGCCTGAAAAATAAATATAAACCCTAAGCTTGCTACAATGTAACTATTAGTTATATTGTAGCTATTTTATGGTTTATTTTACAGGTATTTAGTTTTAAATAGGATTCATTTATTTAATTGTAGTAATTTAATTTAGTTTTATTTAAATTATATTTCAGTTAGTGGGGTGTTAGACTTAGGTTTAGACTTAGGTTTAGGGGTTAATGAATTTAATATAGTAGCGGCGACGATGGGGGCGGCAGATTAGGGGTTAATAAATGTAGGTAGGTGTCGGCGATGTTAGGGATGGCAGATTAGGGGTTAATAAAATTTAACTAGTGTTTGCGAGGCGGGAGTGCGGCGGTTTAGGGGGTTAATATATTTATTACAGTGGTGGCGATGTCCAGTCGGCAGATTAGGAGTTAAAAACTTTATTAAAGTGTTTCCGATGTGGGGGTTGGCCTCGGTTTAGGGGTTAATAGGTAGTTTATGGGTGTTAGTGTACTTTTTAGCACTTTTGTTAAGAGTTTTATGTTACGGCGTTAGCCCATAAAACTCTTAACTACTGACTTTTAGATTAGGTAGAAGTCTTGACAGGAGAGGGTCTACTGCTCACTTCTTCCAAGACTCGTAATACCGGCGTTAGGCAAATCCCATTAAAAAGATAGGATACGCAATTGACGTAAGGGGATTTGCGGTAAGCTCGAGTCGTGGAAGAAAAGTGAACGGTACACCTGTACCTGCCAGACTCGTAATACCAGCGGGCGTTAAAAAGCAGCGTTGGGACCTCTCAACTGTGCTTTTTAAGGCTAACGCAAGACTCGTAATCTAGCCGTGAGTTTATTGTGCTTCAGATTAATTAAAATGAACAACAACAAAAAAAAAAAAACACTAAATGATCCAAACATAGAAAAACTTTCATCTTTGAGCATGGAATTAGAGTACCAATCATAATGAAAGAGACAATAGTCATCCCAAGCAGGGAAATACTTAAAGAACCAATAAATAAAGTAGAATTGCATAATCAACAGCTGCAACATTAAAACACAGTGCAATAGCACTTACCCTGAATTTTAAAGGACATGAAACCCACATTTTTATTTTCATGTTTCAGATGCAGAATACAATTTTGCATTGTTTTCATGCTATTCTTTGTTGAAGAGATATCTAGGTAGGTAACGTGCACACATCTGGAGCACTACATGACAGGATATTGTGCTCTTGCTAATGTATAACATTTATGCAAAACTGCAGACACATGCACGCTCCTGAATTTACCTTCCTGCTTTTCAAAATAACAACATAACGAAGACAATTTGATAATAGAAGTAACTTGGAAATTTGTTTAAAATTGTATGTCCTATCTGAATCATGAAAGAACAATTAAGGGGTTTTATGTCCCTTTAAATGAGCAGTAGATTTTTTTTTGCATTGTAAAGCATAGTTCAATTTGCCCGCCCCTGTGACAGCCATCAGCCAATAACAGACTTATTAGAAATTGTCTATTAAATGCGTGCCCTATCTGAATCCTGAAAGTGTTATTTTGACTTAAGTGTCCCTTTAATGATATATTAAACACTAAATTAATGTTAGATTTAACAATTTGCTCAAAGCAAAGAATAATATGCAGATTAGTGATGTGCAGGGAAGATAATTTAGTTTTGCCCAAAATTTTTGTTCTGAATATTCAAGATATTAATTTCCCTGAATATTCGTTGCCTACACTATTCGGTTTTCATTTAGTTTAAAACAAAACGAAAATTGAATTTTCGTTAAATATTTACATTCATTTTCTTTAAACGAATGTAAATGTTTCAAAGCTACAGTTAATAAAGTTCAATACTTACCTTATAAAGTCTGCAGGGGTTAAATACATAGTTATATGCAAGTAATAAAGAAATCATGAAATGCTCTTACACATACAGCATTTTCGTTTCACACTTTTAAATCTTTTTGATGTCCCTTTAAAATCTGGCCTGCAAGCAATACTTAAACACTGGAGTTGAAAAAATACTGATCTAACCCATGGATTGAAGCTAAGGGCAGATAACTGTGCACCACTCCTACTCAGGGCCGCCATCAGGGGGTGACAGGGGTGACTCCTGTCAGGGGCCCAATGGGCCAGGGGGCCCCATGAGGCAAGAACAACTATTTTTTTTTTTTACATTTTGGCAGCCACCAGGGGGCGCTACAGCAGAGTGCTATTGAGCGTGGGAAATGTTATTACAAGGAGTAAAGCATTAGCATTTGAGAGGATTTCTGAGTGTGCACTCAACCACTATGCACAGTGTGAGACAGAGTTTGCACTTAAGTTTGTAAAGTGTGTGCCTGAGTCAGACGGAAGATCACTTTCATTTGCAGAGGAGGTAGGACTTACTTAGTAAATGTTTTTTATTTCTTTGTGCAGATTCGGATTGTAACATTAGTGTGGTAGTAGTTGTATGGTGGGGCCAGGGGTCCATAAAAATACATTTTTTTCTAGCAATATGCAGCAGTGTATTTATGACTATTTGACAATGCTGTAGAAATTCTATATTTAAAGCCATGCAGAAATGTTTCCTCCTCAATACACAAATGGTAGGTGCCCTTTTAGTAGATATGAGGTTTTTTTATTAATATATATTTCTCCTGTTAAGTGTAGTCAGTCCACGGGTCATCCATTACTTATGGGATTATAACTCCTCCCTAACAGGAAGTGCAAGAGGATCACCCAAGCAGAGCTGCTATATAGCTCCTCCCCTCTACGTCATATCCAGTCATTCTCTTGCACCTAACTAATAGATAGGATGTGTGAGAGGACAGTGGTTATTAAAACTTAGTTTTTATTTCTTCAATCAAAAGTTTGTTATTTTAAACGGCACCGGAGTGTGTTGTTTTTTCTCAGGCAGCATTAGAAGAAGAATCTACCTGAGTTTGTGTATGATCTTAGCGGACGTAACTAAGATCCATTTGCTGTTCTCGGGCATTCTGAGGAGCGAGGTAACTTCAGAACAGGGGACAGCGGGCAGGGTTCACCTGCAAAGAGGTATGTTGCAGTATATTATTTTCTAAGGAATGGAATTGACTGAGAAAATACTGCTAATACCGATAAAATGTAAGTACAGCCTTAAATGCAGTAGTAGCAACTGGTATCAGGCTGTTATGTATGTATGTTGGCACTGAAGTATTTCTGGGGAATGGCACTTCACTAAGAAAATACTGTATACATATAACTTATAGCCTTTCTGCAGTAAAAGCGACTAGCAACAGGCTTTTTTATAACTTTTCATGTATTTATATTTAAAACGTTTACTGGCTTGTTAATCGTTTTAGCTCTGAGGTACTTGGTGAAAAATTATTATGGGCATTAATTTCCACTTGGCTGTCGTTTGTTTTAAATAAAATCAGTTTATTGAGCTTCCCCACTGTTGTATTATGAGTGGGAGGGGCTTATTTTGGCGCTTTTCTACGCAGTAGAAATTCAGTCACAAGTCTCCCTGCATGATCCAGGACGTCTCTACAGAGCTCAGGGGTCTCCAAAACTAGTTTTGAGGGAGGTAATCACTCACAGCAGACCTGTGAGACTGTGTTTTGACTGTGATAAAAACGTATATATATTATTTGTTATCCGTTTTTTTTTTTTGGTATTAAGGGGTTAATCATCCATTTGCTAGTGGGTGCATTTCTTTGCTAAATTAATGCATTTACTGTAAAAATTTGGTTTCTATAACTAATCCGGTTCATTGTTATTGCAACTGTGACAGTTTTTTTTTTGTTTTTTTTTGTGCTTCTTAAAGGCACAGTAACGTTTTTTATATTGCTTGAAAATTGTTTTGAAAAGTATTTTCCAAGCTTGCTAGTCTAATTGCTAGTTTGTTTAAACATGTCTGACACAGAGGAATCTCTTTGTGCAATATGTTCAAAGGCCAATGTGGAGCCCAATAGAAATTTGTGTACTAATTGCATTGATGCTACTTTAAATAAAAGCCAATCTGTACATGTCAAGAAAATTTCACCAGACAACGAGGGGAAAGTTATGCCGACTAACTCTCCTCACGTGTCAGTACCTGCATCTCCCGCTCAGGAGGTGCGTGATATTGTGACGCCAAGTACATCAGGGAGGCCATTACAAATCACTTTACAAGACATGGCTAATGTTATGACTGAAGTTTTATCTAAATTGCCAGAACTTAGAGGTAAACGCGACCACTCTGGGGTGAGAACAGAGTATGCTGATAATGTTAGAGCCATGTCTGATACTGCGTCACAAATGGCAGAGCATGAAGACGGAGAGCTTCATTCTGTAGGTGACGGATCTGATCCAAATAGACTGGACTCAGACATTTCAAATTTTAAATTTAAGCTTGAGAACCTCCGTGTACTATTAGGGGAGGTATTAGTGGCTCTGAATGATTGTAACACGGTTGCAATCCTAGAGAAATTATGTAGGCTGGATAGATACTATGCGGTACCGGCGTGTACTGACGTCTTTCCTATACCTAAGAGGCTTACAGAGATTATTACCAAGGAGTGGGATAGGCCCGGTGTACCCTTTTCCCCCCCTCCTATATTTAGAAAAATGTTTCCAATAGACGCCACCACACGGGACTTATGGCAGACGGTCCCTAAGGTGGAGGGAGCAGTTTCTACTCTGGCTAAGCGTACCACTATCCCGGTGGAGGATAGCTGTGCCTTTTCAGATCCAATGGATAAAAAGTTAGAGGGTTACCTTAAGAAAATGTTTACTCAACAAGGTTTTATATTACAACCCCTCGCATGCATTGCGCCTGTCACGGCTGCGGCGGCATTCTGGTTTGAGTCTCTGGAAGAGACCCTTGAGACAGCTCCATTGGATGAGATTATAAACAAGCTTAAAGCCCTTAAGCTAGCTAATTCATTTATTTCATTTATTTCTGATGCCGTAGTACATCTAACTAAGCTTACGGCTAAGAATTCCGGATTCGCCATTCAGGCGCGCAGAGCGCTGTGGCTAAGATCCTGGTCAGCCGATGTGACTTCTAAATCTAAATTGCTTAACATACCTTTCAAAGGGCAGACATTATTCGGGCCCGGTTTGAAAGAAATTATCGCTGACATTACTGGAGGTAAGGGCCATGCCCTGCCTCAAGACAGAGCCAAACCAAGGGCTAGACAGTCTAATTTTCGTGCCTTTCGTAACTTCAAGGCAGGAGCAGCATCAACTTCCTCCGCTCCAAAACAGGAAGGAACTGTTGCTCGCTACAGACAGGGCTGGAAACCTAACCAGACCTGGAACAAAGGCAAGCAGGCCAGAAAACCTGCTGCTGCCCCTAAGACAGCATGAAGTGAGGGCCCCCAATCCGGAAACGGATCTAGTAGGGGGCAGACTTTCTCTCTTCGCCCAGGCTTGGGCAAGAGATGTCCAGGATCCCTGGGCGTTAGAGATCAAATCTCAGGGATATCTTCTGGACTTCAAAGCTTCTCCTCCAAAAGGGAGATTTCATCTTTCAAGGTTGTCAACAAACCAGATAAAGAAGGAGGCGTTTCTACGCTGTGTACAAGATCTTTTACTAATGGGAGTGATCCACCCGGTTCCGCGGTCGGAGCACGGACAAGGGTTTTACTCAAATCTGTTTGTGGTTCCCAAGAAAGAAGGAACCTTCAGACCAATCTTGGATTTAAAGATCCTAAACAAATTCCTAAGAGTTCCATCGTTCAAAATGGAAACTATTCGGACAATCTTACCCATGACCACAGTGGATTTAAAGGATGCCTACCTTCACATACCGATTCACAAAGATCATTACCGGTACCTAAGGTTTGCCTTCCTAGACAGGCATTACCAGTTTGTAGCTCTTCCCTTCGGGTTAGCTACTGCTCCAAGAATCTTTACAAAGGTTCTGGGTTCTCTTCTGGCGGTACTAAGACCGCGAGGAATATCGGTAGCCCCGTACCTAGACAACATTCTGATACAAGCGTCAAGTTTCCAAACTGCCAAGTCTCATACAGAGTTTGTACTGGCATTTCTAAGGTCACATGGGTGGAAAGTGAACGAAGAAAAGAGTTCTCTATTGCCACTCACAAGAGTTCCCTTCTTAGGGACTCTTATAGATTCTGTAGAAATGAAAATTTACCTGACAGAAGACAGGTTAACAAAACTTCTAAATGCTTGCCGTGTCCTTCATTCCATTCCACACCCGTCAGTGGCTCAATGCATGGAGGTAATAGGCTTAATGGTAGCGGCAATGGACATAGTACCCTTTGCACGCCTGCATCTCAGACCACTGCAATTGTGCATGCTAAGTCAGTGGAATGGGGATTACTCAGATTTGTCCCCTATGCTGAATCTGGATCAAGAGACCAGAAATTCTCTTCTATGGTGGCTCTCTCTGCCACATCTATCCAAGGGGATGCCCTTCAACAGGCCAGATTGGACGATTGTAACAACAGACGCCAGCCTGATAGGTTGGGGCGCTGTCTGGAATTCCCTGAAGACTCAGGGATCATGGACTCAGGAGGAGAGTCTCCTTCCCATAAATATTCTGGAATTAAGAGCAGTTTTCAATGCCCTTCTGGCTTGGCCTCAGTTAGCAACTCTGAGGTTCATCAGGTTTCAGTCGGACAACATCACGACTGTGGCTTACATCAACCATCAGGGAGGGACAAGGAGTTCCCTAGCGATGATGGAAGTCTCAAAGATAATTCTCTGGGCAGAGTCTCACTCTTGCCACCTATCAGCGATCCACATCCCAGGCGTGGAGAACTGGGAAGCGGATTTTCTAAGTCGCCAGACTTTTCATCCGGGGGAGTGGGAACTTCATCTGGAGGTCTTTGCCCAAATACTTCGGCGTTGGGGCAAACCAGATCTGGATCTCATGGCGTCTCGCCAGAACGCCAAACTTCCTTGTTACGGATCCAGGTCCAGAGACCCGGGAGCGGTTCTGATAGATGCTCTGACAGCACCTTGGGTCTTCAACATGGCTTATGTGTTTCCACCCTTCCCGATGCTTCCTCGATTGATTGCCAGGATCAAACAGGAGAGAGCATCGGTGATTCTAATAGCGCCTGCGTGGCCACGCAGGACCTGGTATGCAGACCTAGTGGACATGTCGTCCTGTCCACCATGGTCTCTACCTCTGAGACAGGACCTTCTGGTGCAGGGTCCTTTCAAACATCCAAATCTAATTTCTCTGAGACTGACTGCATGGAGATTGAACGCTTGATTCTATCAAAGCGTGGATTCTCGGAGTCAGTGATTGATACCTTAATACAGGCTAGGAAGCCTGTTACCAGGAAAATTTACCATAAAATATGGCGCAAATGCTTGCATTGGTGCGAATCCAAGAGTTACTCATGGAGTAAGGTTAGGATTCCTAGGATATTGTCTTTTCTACAAGAAGGTTTAGAAAAGGGTTTATCCGCTAGTTCGTTAAAGGGACAGATCTCAGCTTTGTCCATCCTTTTACACAAACGTCTGTCAGAAGTTCCAGACGTTCAGGCTTTTTGTCAGGCTTTGGCCAGGATTAAGCCTGTGTTTAAAACTGTTGCTCCGCCATGGAGCTTAAACTTAGTTCTTAACGTTTTACAGGGTGTTCCGTTTGAACCCCTTCATTCCATTGATATCAAACTGTTATCTTGGAAAGTTCCTTTTTTTAATGGCTATTTCCTCGGCTCGAAGAGTCTCTGAGTTATCTGCCTTACATTGTGATTCTCCTTATCTGATTTTCCATTCAGACAAGGTAGTTCTGCGTACTAAACCTGGGTTCTTACCTAAGGTAGTCACTAACAGGAATATCAATCAAGAGATTGTTGTTCCTTCATTGTGCCCTAATCCTTCCTCAAAGAAGGAACGACTTCTGCACAATCTGGACGTCGTCCGTGCCCTGAAATTTTATTTGCAGGCAACTAAAGATTTTCGACAAACTTCTTCCCTGTTTGTCGTCTATTCTGGACAGAGGAGAGGTCAAAAGGCTTCGGCTACCTCTCTCTCCTTCTGGCTTCGTAGTATAATACGTTTAGCCTATGAGATTGCTGGACAGCAGCCTCCTGAAAGAATTACAGATCATTCTACCAGAGCTGTGGCTTCCACTTGGGCCTTTAAAAATGAGGCCTCTGTTGAACAGATTTGCAAGGCTGCGACTTGGTCTTCACTTCACACTTTTTCCAAATTTTACAAATTTGACACTTTTGCTTCTTCGGAGGCTGTTTTTGGGAGAAAGGTTCTTCAGGCAGTGGTTCCTTCCGTATAAAGATCCTGCCTGTCCCTCCCGTCATCCGTGTACTTTTAGCTTTGGTATTGGTATCCCATAAGTAATGGATGACCCGTGGACTGACTACACTTAACAGGAGAAAACAAAATTTATGCTTACCTGATAAATTCCTTTCTCCTGTAGTGTAGTCAGTCCACGGCCCGCCCTGTTTTTTATGGCAGGTCTAAATTTTAAATTATACTCCAGTCACCACTGCACCCTATAGTTTCTCCTTTCTCGTTTGGTTTTCGGTCGAATGACTGGATATGACGTAGAGGGGAGGAGCTATATAGCAGCTCTGCTTGGGTGATCCTCTTGCACTTCCTGTTAGGGAGGAGTTATAATCCCATAAGTAATGGATGACCCGTGGACTGACTACACTACAGGAGAAAGGAATTTATCAGGTAAGCATAAATTTTGTTTTTAATTACATTCCAGTTTACTGCCCCTTTATGCAAGGACTTTCCAGATGCAAGGAGGCATTTTATCTAAGATTTTTACATCTGCATAAAATGTTATACTCTCAGACTAAGATTCTTCAGTGTTTGAAATAAGACAGGTTAACTTAACAATGTTCAGTTTACACTACAGCTGACTTAATTTTCCTGCATTTAACCAGATCTAATCGTATGAGACTGAGTATCACAGCTTATGGTTCCACCAAGACCATATAGAGTACGGCATTTTCAAAATCCATAAGTACAGCTGACAGATGGGAACATTTGTTCACCATATTTAAAGTGGTGCTCTTGGTTAGGGAAAATGGGGAAAAAAAAAAACATATGTCATCCTTTCAAAAGTACTTTTCTTCATCTAGCCATCTACCCAGATCATTAATGTACAATTTTGAATTCACAGAATTATTTTTGTTTGCACATTTACAAATATGATTCTTTAAAAAGTGATCTCTTAATTTCTGCAATTTTTTTTATCATGCATGTCACACACTGTTGATTTAGGGGATGCAATGTGCAGAAATTTTACCTCCTGTGAGTATTTCTGTTGGTGTCTGTGTTTGTCTTTGTGCTTTTGTTTGTGTCTCTATGAGTGTGTATATATTTTTTTTCTGTGGGTCTCTCTGTGAGGGTGGGTGTGTATGTCTTTGTGCATTTTCTTTGGATGTCTGTGAGGGTGTGTGCGTATGTCTTTGTGCTTTTTCTATGGGTGTTTCTGTGAGGGTGTGTGTATGTCTGTGCATTTTCTGTGGGTGTCTCTGTGAGAGTGTGTGTATGTCTTTGTGTGTTTTCTGTGGATGTCTCAGTGAGGGTGTGTGTGTATGTATGTCTTTGTGTGTTTTATGAGGTTGTCTCTCTGTGTGTGTATGTCTTTGTGTGTTTTCTGAGGCTTTCTCTGTCGGTGTTTCCTTGGATGTATATGCAAGTTTGTGTTTGAGTTTGTGTGTGTGTGTCCATTGTCTGTTGCTTTTTAGGACATTTTGACCTTACTACTGATTATTCACATCTTTCTACAGACTTTGAGACTAATGAGACCTTTCTGGAAATCACCAATCCACCATTTAACCTTTAAATTATTGTTTAGGGCCCTTCCTTTCAGCCACTGCATGCTGTTGTCATCATTTAGTTGGCATCTTCCTTGACAAAAAAAAAATCAGAACTCCATATTTTGTTTTGTAAATCTCCTTTTTTGACAAAACTGTAGTCTACCTCATTACTTGTCAGGTCAATGTAAAAAAGTGCTGAGTGTCTGTTTGGGTGTCTGTGTCTGAGTGTGTTTGTGTGTTTCTTTGCGTGTTTGCTAGAGTGTCTAAATGTGAATCCTTATGTGTGAGTGTGTGTTTCAGTGTATGAGTGTGTCTGTGTGTTTCTGTGTTTGTGTGTTACTACCTTTACAACATTTCCAAGTTTGACTACACTTAATAATAAAGTACATATACGTTTTAGTCACTTGGTCAAAAATTGCACATGTCAAAGGGATGGGGGCCCTGATCAATGGTTAGTTCAGGGGCCCCAACATTTCTAGTGGCGGCCCTGCTCCTACTGTTATATTAAATGGCTAAAGTGATATACATACGTATCTGCCTATCACTAGCCATATCCTACTGAGGAAAAACAGCAGTATGCACAGTGCACACTGCACAATTTTAATTATGTGTCCTCAGGCCTTCCTAACAGGCCACATTTTGAGGATATCTGAACTAGAGCACAGGTGAAATAATCAGCTGATTAGTAAACGGTTATTTTACCTGCTCTCACCCAAGGTAATCCTGAAAACCTGGCCTGTTGGGGAGGCTTGAGGACAGGTTTAAAAAACAGTGGTTTCGACCCTTTGCAAGGGATTATGTAGTCAGACATATAAATTGTGGGGTAATGCTTAGGTTATGTGTATCCAGTTTACTGGAAAGATCAGAATGACTTAGTGGGATAACTGATTATCAAGTCACATTTCCAAAAAAGGATTTAAAAAACAGCTTTCAAAAAAACCCTGTAAGATATGAAACAAAATTCTAGTGACATTGACTACAGATTTGACATAAAGATACTTTGGACTGTGCCATATTAGATCCAAAAATGTGTTTGCTGTATCTGGAATGAAAAGTCTGGGTTTTGTCTGCAGGATTATTTTCAAGTATTTGGAGAGTTTGAGATTAATCTTTGTATTGCAAAACACCGTGTAAAATGCCTGTAAGACATATGAGTAGTGAAAGGGTTAAGAGGTGCTGCTCTTTGTCAGCTTAGAGCCCTCTTATGAAAAATGATGTCTCATTAATTGGTGACTCTAGGCCTAGAGCTGAAGGTCTGTGTTAAGATCCTTAACTGATGTTTCAGTGTAGTAACACAGAAACATCTATAAACATTTGTCTGTTTTTCATTCTTTTGCTTTCTAAAGGCGTTAATCTTTATGCCAATAAATAAATGGTTAGAAAAAAAATGCACAACATGTTGTTTATTTCAGATCTTTTTGTATTTTATTGTTAAATAGTAATTTTTTTATTTTAAAGGGACATATTTTTTAAATATAGTGTGTATGAAAGACCAGCAGTTAAACATATTTTGCTTCTATGAAAAAAAGTTAACGGGACATGAAACCCCACATTTTTCTTTCATGATTCAGATAGAGAATATAATTTTAAGCAACTTTCCAATTTACTTATTTTATGCAATTTGCTTTAATTAGCAGCTCCTCGGCCTATCTAGGTATCTTTTTCAACAAAGGATACCAAGAGAACAAAACAAATTAGATAGTAGAAGTAAATTGGAAAGTTGTTTAAAATGAAATGTTCTGTCTGAATCGTGAACGAAAAAAAAAAAGGTTTTATGTCATTCTATGGGATATGAAAGCCAAAAAATGTATTTTGTGATTCAGACAGAGCAAACCATTTAACAAACAATTTCCAGTTTACTTCTATTATCAAATTTGCTTCTTTCCCATGATATTCTGTGTTGAAGAGATACCTAGGTAGGCATCTGGAGCACTACATGGCAGTAAATAGAGCTGCCATCTAGTGCTCTTGCAAATGGATACCATTCTTACTACTGCCATTTAGTGCTCCAGAAATGGGCCGGCTCCTAAACTTACGTCCCTGCTTTTCAACAAAAGATACTGTGATGGACTCCGGATACCCTGACTGGGTATCTCTGCCAAACGATCCTTCTTTACCCTGGAATCTGTAGCTGTATAGCGGGAAAGTGATTATAGCAAGTACCCCCCCTAATAACCAGACAAGACCAGTATTAAGGTGAAACACAAACAGGCTTTATTGAGACAAACACACAGCTTATATACACATTTGCCAAGTGATAAGAGCCATATCTGATCAAGAAGAGAGCACCGCCCCTTCAGACAGGCTGGCACCTCCATAGGAGCCATAGGCGCATAGAGATCCCACAATAGCTTGGTCATAGTTTTGGGGTGATCCCGAGGGAGCGGCGGCTATTCCAGGGTACCATTGGAGAGCCCCGGGCCCCCAGATGTCACAGTCCAAAAAGCGCCATGATCCGTGGCTGGGGTCCGGAGCGGCAGCCGGGCAAAGGGTACTCAGGACCAGCATGAGGTAGAGAGGTGTACAAACCCCAGATTCCCAAGTGAGCTCCCTCTTAGCAATCACCCCAACCCATGCCCATCAAAGGTGTGACAAGTCCCCAAAAGGGCAGAGCTCTAGGGCAAAGGGCTTCGGAAGCGACCTAGGTTACAGTCCAGCGGGAATCTCTAGAGATCCCAGCCGGCGAATAGTTCCATAAGATTCTGGCTGGGACTTGGCAAGGCAGGAAGGGGCTAGGCAGGGTAGCGATCAGCTCTTTCAGGGCAAAGTTCAATCAGTGTAACAAACATAAGGGGAACAGGAGGGAAACACAATAATCCCAATAGGAGAGGGGTGTGGCCTTTGCAGCCTGGTATCCGTGACAGATACCAAGAGAACGAATAGAAATTGATAATAGAAGTAAATTAGACATTTGTTTATAATCACATGCTCTATCTGATTCATGAAAGAAAAAATGTGGGTTTTATATCGCTTTAATCTTTTTCTTTGTCTAGTCTAGTCTAAATAAAATCACCGCTAAGAATCAAATAGAAATGAGATGTTTGTACACTGTATTGCGTGTATGTTGGTTTATGTAATGGCTCATTCAGTTGGTGGATATGCAAACGAGAGCGCTCTGAAATATATACTTTAACATGAATGTTTGTGTGTGTTTATTTGCCTGTGTCTGAATGTTTATATAACGGTGAGGGAGAACAGATAATAAGCAATTTAAATAAAAGAGTAAGGAATAAACTTCAGTCTTAAAGAGACAGTAAACACCTTGTGACTACAAAACATTTTTGTGGTCTTGGTTTAGAATAACATTTTTTTAACAGCTTTTTTGCTACAATTGTTTTTGAATAGCTAAATCCAACCACCCTGTGCCTTATTGAGAAGAGATCATCTGGGCTTTAAATCTGCAGAAAACTTGGCTATTCATGATCATTTTGTTTGTATAAAATATTTTGTTTTGCTGCTGTTATCTGCTGAGGCCAATTAAGGAAAGATGTGTAGCAGGGTTAGCCTTGAGAAGTCTGCAGTGTGCACTTCCAGCTCTGAGAATTAAAAAACACTATATTTTCAGAGCTTAATTTCAAGAAAAGGGGCAAAAAACAATTACATTTTATATAACAAAGTTGTTTTACTACACATTATTAAACATGTATTAAAATCACAATATGTTTACTGTCCCTTTAAGGGAGTTACATAAGATGATGAAATGAAAAGGGAGAGGAAAAGGGAAGTGAGGAAACATAAAGGGAAGTGATTAAAAATGGGGGGTACAAGGGCAGTGATTCATCTGGAAGTGGAGTGGCAAAACATTAGTGCATCCAGGTGGCAAGTACTATTGGCTGTCCCCTACAGCATTCCTTCCTTGAACGTTCACCCTTCACCTTTTAATTTGTTTGTTCTGCTGATGTGTCTGCAGCTCACACTTTGGAATGTAAAGATCTGCATTCCTCATAATTCATTTGTCATGTGATATGTCAGCACCTTGACCTTCATTCTGTGCAGAGTAATGGGCAGTATATAAACAGGCAACTGTAAATCCCTGATGCCGGTCTGTTACTAAAGTTTGTGTGTGTATATGCACCTATCAGCTGCTCCATATGCTAAGAGATCAGCATAGAGGCATATGGGAAATGTTCCAGAATAAGTACATGATATTAGAAGTAAATTTGTCTCTTTATTACAGCTCCGAAGAGCTTGCAGTCTAGTGTCGCTCTGATATCCCTGCTTTAAAGGGAGAGGGTGTTTGAGATACTCTCATGCGTGTGCTATAGTGCTTGAATACTATACATTAAATCCCCCAGGACTAAACTATATAAACTATTGATGCAATCAAGAAAAAAAGGGGTAGTGAATTCACTGTGCACAAAAGGACTATGGAAATTTTGATGTCATTAGCAGCTGCTCTCTGCATTTTCCTAAAGCTCATGATCCCCTTTGTACCTCAAAAGGAATAAAAAAGGTCCATACTGTAATGTAGTTTGGGACATCAGTAAAATGTCTATGTGCCAAGGTCTTGCTCACATGGTACAGAGCTCTTATAGCTCTAAGATACACTCTCTATGTATAAATATCCCAGCAAGCTGGAGCTTCTTCAAAAGATATTTTTATTCCATCTTATCATATTAAAACAATTTTAAAGTCACACAGGACATCATAAACATTGATAACAAGGCTACATATATGGCAGAATTGTGTATATCCAGTAAGTCTATTCCAATGTTTGCCTTTTGTTTGAGATATTACCTGATCATGTGACCACACCCCTTATGTCACGTGATGTGGTACTGATTCAAATTAATTCACAACCACTGTTCTCATACTATTGGTTGAGCAAGAGCAAGGTGAGAGGATGCTTAAAAGAGCTCAATTTCAACAAAGGATGACAAAAGAAAAAATGGTAAATATGATAAAAGAAAATTGGAACATTTTTATTTCAACTGTATTCTCCTTCTACTTCATGAAAGTGTAATTTAAATTTAGCTTATTTTTCACACTCTTCCTGATCCTTTTTCCAGCTGATCATTCTTGTAACTGCTCTGTGTTTTTATAGTCCAGAATTACACACCTCAACAGATATTCATTGCCATCCATAATTTAATTGAAGAAAGTCCGTATTTCATAAATGAGTCAGAGGGAGAAAAAGTAAACTTAGCAACAAAGCTAAAAAAATGTTAGTTTTGGCTCTAAATGAAGATTATTTTTTTCTTTTGGCTCTAACTCTTTGAGCTAAGATATTTTTGGAGATGAAGAAAATATTCAGCATTCTTAGACCCCTTGAGATGAAAACGGGGTCCAGAACATTAAAACGCCAAGTTAAACTAAAAATTGTAAGACAAGCAGCTTCACCAGGGTTAGATACATACTGATTTATAGCCTAAACTTCTTAAATGCCAGCCTGATAATATGTTAGCTGGATATGAAACCTAAAATGTTTCTTTAATGATTCAGATAGAGGATGTGATTTTTAACAATTTTCTAATTTAGAAACATAGAAACATAGATATTGACGGCAGATAAGAGCCAAAGGCCCAGCAAGTCTGCCCGATATTACCTAACAGTATAAACTTATCTACTTTGTAGGATAGCCTTATGCTTGTCCCAGGCATTTTTAAAGTCCCCCACAGTGTTTGTCATTACTACCTCTTGAGGAAGTTTATTCCATAAATCAATCACTCTTTCTGTAAAGAAATGCTTCCCCAAATTACTCCTGAATCTACTACCCTTTAGCTTGAGCTCATGACCCCTTGTTCTTGAATTTTCCATTTTATGTAAAATACCCACAGCCTCAGTTTTACTAAGCCCTTTAACGTACTTGAAAGTTGCTATCATATCACCTCTTTCCCTTCTCTCCTCTAAGCTATACATATTTAGGTCATTGAGCCTATCCTGGTAAGTTTTATTTTTTAGACCATGTACCATTTTGGTAACCCTCCTTTGCACAGATTACATTTTCTTAATATCCTTCTGAAGATATGGGCCTCTATTTATCAAGGTCTGTCGGACCTGATCCGACAGTGTGGATCAGGTCCGACAGACCTCGCTGAATACGGCGAGCAATACGCTCGCCGTATTCAGCATTGTACCAGCAGCTCACAAGAGCTGCTGGTGCAACGCCGCCCCCTGCAGACTCACGGCCAATAGGCTGCCAGCAGGGGGTGTCAATCAACCTGATTGTACTCGATCAGGTTGATTTCCGGCGATGTCTGTCCGCCTGCTCAGAGCAGGCGGACAGGTTATGGAGCTGCGGTCTTTGTGACCGCTGGTTCATAACTTGTGTTTCTGGCGAGTTTGAAGACTTAATTGGCTGATAGAGTGCCCTGCTTCCAGGAAATGAGATAAAACAGGCGCATCTTTATTATTGTGCCTAATGTTTTTTTTATGTTCATTGATACGGTCACGTATCTTCCTTGTGGTCTCTCCTAAATAAACCCTGGAAAATGGGCACTTTATCAGATAAATAACTTGAGTTACAAGTAAAGAAATCTCTAATATTATACAATTTACTAGTTCTAGGGTGTGCAAATGTATCTCCTTTAATTAAAGAATTTCAATTAGAGCATCCCAAACAGGGATAGCAACACAAATTTTTCTTGGTTATGTAGCCTGTTTCCATTTTAGACTGGCTACCTATATCAGCTTTTGTAAGAATATCTTTAATATTATGATTTCTTTTGTATGCCATCATAGGAGGGTCTTTAAAGCAGGGTAGGTCTTTGTTGCAGTCTCAAGGTAATAGATGTCTGTCAGGGTCTTCACTAAAATTATGTCAAGTAACAGCTGAGTAAAAAGCCATTTAGCGCAATTATTGGAGTATATTGTTATTTGCTTTAACCTTTCAATGTTCATTTTACATATACAATGTTATACATGTTATACATACATGCACACACACACACATTCACCCTTGTCCTCTTCCCACTCTTGCTCCTTGTCATAACTTGGGGCCGATTTACCAAGTGGTCAATCGGCCCCAATGCTTCTAACTCCGTGCGAGCCTTCAGGCTAGCCGGAATCAGGAATTAAGAAGCAGCGGTCTTAAGACCGCTTCTCCTTAACTCGTCCCCCAGCTCTGAGGCTTCAGACATCAATCCTCAGATCCTGTACGATCAGGTTGATTGACACCCCCCCAGGGGGCGGCATTGCACAACCAGCTCACCAGAAATGCTTGTGCAATGTTAAATGCTGTCGGCATTCAGCGATGTCTGGCGGACATGATCCGCTACAGCGGATCATGTCCACCAGACATTGATAAATCGGCCCCTTATATCTATAACCCTTCCCCAAAACATTTTTTTTCTTTATTTACAATTTGTGCCACATTTATTAAGCCTGCATTCATTTATTTTTATAGCTCTTTAATGTGCTTTTTGAATTCACACATTCAGCAAGTGCTAATACAGCAGGTGTGCTATATAAGTTTAGGGAGCATTAGAAATGCTTTGGTAAAAAATGTTAACAAACAAATTGTAATACCATAACAAACAAATTGTAATACCATAACAAACTTCAAATATCATGATTGTGTTAACGTAATTCCCCCATAGAAGTCAATGGAGCAAAAAAAGGTGGAAAAAAACACCCTACACGCGTGTACACCCAATCACATATTCTCAAGTGCGCTAACTCGACATGAAAATATTAATTTCTTTCATGTAATTAGCAAGAGTCCATGAGCTAGTGACGTATGGGATATACATTCCTACCAGGAGGGGCAAAGTTTCCCAAACCTCAAAATGCCTACAAATACACCCCTCACCACACCCACAAATCAGTTTTACAAACTTTGCCTCCTATGGAGGTGGTGAAGTAAGTTTGTGCTAGATTCTACGTTGATATGCGCTCCGCAGCAGGTTGGAGCCCGGTTTTTCTCTCAGCGTGCAGTGAATGTCAGAGGGATGTGAGGAGAGTATTGCCTGTTTGAATTCAATGATCTCCTTCTACGGGGTCTATTTCATAGGTTCTCTGTTATCGGTCGTAGAGATTCATCTCTTACCTCCCTTTTCAGATCGACGATATACTCTTATATATATACCATTTCCTCTGCTGATTTTCGTTTCAGTACTGGTTTGGCTTTCTACAAACATGTAGATGAGTGTCCTGGGGTAAGTAAGTCTTATTTTCTGTGACACTCTAAGCTATGGTTGGGCACTTTTTTAATAAAGTTCTAAATATATGTATTCAAACATTTATTTGCCTTGACTCAGGATGTTCAACATTCCTTATTTTCAGACAGTCAGTTTCATATTTGGGATAATGCATTTGAATCAATCATTTTTCTTACCTTAAAAATTTGACTTTTTTTCCCTGTGGGCTGTTAGGCTTGCGGGGGCTGAAAATGCTTCATTTTATTGCGTCATTTTTGGCGCAGACTTTTTTGGCGCAAAAAATCTTTTCTGTTTCCGGCGTCATACGTGTCGCCGGAAGTTGCGTCATTTTTTGACGTTCTTTTGCGCCAAAAATGTCGGCGTTCCGGACGTGGCGTCATTTTTGGCGCCAAAAGCATTTAGGCGCCAAATAATGTGGGCGTCTTATTTGCCGCTAAAAAAATATGGGCGTCGCTTTTGTCTCCACATTATTTAAGTCTCATTTTTCTTTGCTTCTGGTTGCTAGAAGCTTGTTCCTTGGCATTTTTTCCCATTCCTGAAACTGTCATTTAAGGAATTTGATCAATTTTGCTTTATATGTTGTTTTTTCTCTTACATATTGCAAGATGTCTCACGTTGCATCTGAGTCAGAAGATACTTCAGGAAAATCGCTGTCTGGTGCTGGAACTACCAAAGCTAAGTGTATCTGCTGTAAACTTTTGGTAGCTGTTCCTCCAGCTGTTGTTTGTATTAATTGTCATGACAAACTTGTTAATGCAGATAATATTTCCTTTAGTAATGTACCATTACCTGTTGCAGTTCCATCAACATCTAATGTTCAGAGTGTTCCTGATAACATAAGAGATTTCTTCTGTTATGTGTGATCAGTCCACGGGTCATCATTACTTCTGGGATATAACTCCTCCCCAACAGGAAATGCAAGAGGATTCACCCAGCAGAGCTGCATATAGCTCCTCCCCTCTACGTCACTCCCAGTCATTCTCTTGCACCCAACGACTAGATAGGATGTGTAAGAGGACTATGGTGATTATTCTTAGTTTTTATGACTTCAATCAAAAGTTTGTTATTTTACAATGACACCGGAGTGTGTTATTGCCTCTCTGGCAGAGTTTGAAGAAGAATCTACCAGAGTTTTACTATGATTTTAGCCGGAGTAGTTAAGATCATATTGCTGTTCTCGGCCATCTGAGGAGAGGTAAAAACTTCAGATCAGGGGACAGCGGGCAGATGAATCTGCATAGAGGTATGTAGCAGTTTTTATTTTCTGACAATGGAATTGATGAGAAAATCCTGCCATACCGATATAATGTCATGTATGTATACTTTGCACTTCAGTATTCTGGGAATGGTACTTCACTGGAATTACTCTGTAAAAAGTACATAAGAATTTTTTTATATGTATTGATTATGTTAAACGTTTTTGCTGGAATGTAGAATCGTTTACATTTAGTGAGGTACTGAGTGAATAAATGTTTGGGCTATTTTTCCACTTGGCAGTTGCTTATTCTAATTATGACAGTTTCGTTTCTCCCTCACTGCTGTGTGTGAGGGGGAGGGGCCGTTTTTGGCGCTCTTTGCTACGCATCAAAATTTCCAGTCAGTTGCTCATTGTATTTCCTGCATGATCCGGTTCATCTCTACAGAACTCAGGGGTCTTCAAAACTTCTTTTGAGGGAGGTAGATTCTCTCAGCAGAGCTGTGAGAATTATATATTGACTGTGATAAAAAACGTTACTCTGTAATTTTTTTTTTTTTTTTTTTCTGCTTCAGATTTAATTAATTTTGCTTTGCTAATGGGAAACCTTTGCTAAAGTTGTGTTGTTTACAAGGATTGATGCTATAACTGTTTTTCAGTTTATTATTTCAACTGTCATTAATCGTTTAGTGTTTCTTTGAGGCACAGTACGTTTTTATTAAATAAAATTGTAGCCAAGTTGCAAGTTTATTTGCTAGTGTGTTGAACATGTCTGATTCAGAGGAAGATACCTGTGTCATTTGTTCCAATGCCAAGGTGGAGCCCAATAGAAATTTATGTACTAACTGTATTGATGCTACTTTAAATAAAAGCCAATCTGTACAAATTGAACAAATTTCACCTAACAGCGAGGGGAGAGTTATGCCGACTAACTCGCCTCACGTGTCAGTACCTGCATCTCCCGCTCGGGAGGTGCGTGATATTGTGGCGCCCAGTACATCTGGGCGGCCATTACAGATAACATTACAAGATATGGCTACTGTTATGACTGAAGTTTTGGCTAAATTACCAGAACTAAGAGGCAAGCGTGATCACTCTGGGGTGAGAACAGAGTGCGCTGATAATACTAGGGCCATGTCTGATACTGCGTCACAGCTTGCAGAGCATGAGGACGGAGAGCTTCATTCTGTGGGTGACGGTTCTGATCCAAACAGATTGGATTCAGATATTTCAAATTTTAAATTTAAATTGGAGAACCTCCGTGTATTACTAGGGGAGGTTTTAGCGGCTCTGAATGATTGTAACAGTTGCAATACCAGAGAAAATGTGTAGGTTGGATAAATATTTTGCGGTACCGGCGAGTACTGATGTTTTTCCTATACCTAAGAGACTTACTGAAATTGTTACTAAGGAGTGGGATAGACCCGGTGTGCCGTTCTCACCCCCTCCAATATTTAGAAAAATGTTTCCAATAGACGCCACCACACGGGACTTATGGCAAACGGTCCCTAAGGTGGAGGGAGCAGTTTCTACCTTAGCTAAGCGTACCACTATCCCGGTTGAGGATAGCTGTGCTTTTTCAGATCCAATGGATAAAAAACTAGAGGGTTACCTTAAGAAAATGTTTGTTCAACAAGGTTTTATATTGCAACCCCTTGCATGCATCGCGCCGGTCACGGCTGCTGCAGCATTCTGGATTGAATCTCTGGAAGAGAACATTAGTTCAGCTACGCTGGACGAGATTACGGACAGGTTTAGAGTCCTTAAACTAGCTAATTCTTTCATTTCGGAAGCCGTAGTACATTTAACCAAACTTACGGCTAAGAATTCAGGATTCGCCATTCAGGCACGCAGAGCACTGTGGCTAAAATCCTGGTCAGCTGATGTTACTTCTAAATCTAAATTGCTTAATATACCTTTCAAGGGGCAGACCTTATTCGGGCCCGGGTTGAAGGAGATTATCGCTGACATTACAGGAGATAAAGGCCATGCCCTGCCTCAGGACAAAGCCAAAGCTAAGACTAGACAGTCTAATTTTCGTTCCTTTCGTAATTTCAAAGCAGGAGCAGCATCAACTTCCTCTGCACCAAAACAGGAAGGAGCTGTTGCTCGTTACAGACAAGGCTGGAGACCTAATCAGTCCTGGAACAAGGGCAAGCAGGCCAGGAAACCTGCTGCTGCCCCTAAGACAGCATGAATCGAGGGCCCCCGATCCGGGACCGGATCTGGTGGGGGGCAGACTTTCTCTCTTCGCCCAGGCTTGGGCAAGAGATGTTCAGGATCCCTGGGCGCTAGAGATCATATCTCAGGGATACCTTCTGGACTTCAAATTCTCTCCCCCAAGAGGGAGATTTCATCTGTCAAGGTTGTCAACAAACCAAATAAAGAAAGAGGCGTTTCTACGCTGCGTACAAGATCTTTTATTAATGGGAGTGATCCATCCGGTTCCGCGGTCGGAACAAGGACAAGGGTTTTACTCAAATCTGTTTGTAGTTCCCAAAAAAGAGGGAACTTTCAGGCCAATCTTGGATTTAAAGATCCTAAACAAATTCCTAAGAGTTCCATCGTTCAAAATGGAAACTATTCGGACAATTTTACCCATGATCCAAAAAGGTCAGTACATGACCACAGTGGATTTAAAGGATGCTTACCTTCACATACCGATTCACAAGGATCATTACCGGTATCTAAGGTTTGCCTTTCTAGACAGGCATTACCAATTTGTAGCTCTTCCATTCGGATTGGCTACGGCTCCAAGAATCTTCACAAAGGTTCTGGGTACTCTTCTAGCGGTCCTAAGACCGCGAGGAATTTCGGTAGCTCCATACCTGGACGACATTCTGATACAAGCTCCAAGCTTTCAAACTGCCAAGTCTCATACAGAGTTAGTACTGGCATTTCTAAGGTCGCATGGATGGAAGGTGAACGAAAAGAAGAGTTCTCTCTTTCCACTCACAAGAGTTCCCTTCTTGGGGACTCTGATAGATTCTGTAGAAATGAAGATTTACCTGACAGAAGACAGGTTAACAAAGCTTCAAAATGTATGCCGTGTCCTTCATTCCATTCAACACCCGTCAGTAGCTCAATGCATGGAGGTGATCGGCTTAATGGTAGCGGCAATGGACATAGTACCTTTTGCTCGCCTACATCTCAGACCTCTGCAATTGTGCATGCTAAGACAGTGGAATGGGGATTACTCAGATTTGTCCCCTACTCTGAATCTGGATCAAGAGACCAGAAATTCTCTTCTATGGTGGCTTTATCGGCCACATCTATCCAGGGGGATGCCATTCAGCAGGCCAGACTGGACAATTGTAACAACAGACGCCAGCCTACTAGGTTGGGGCGCTGTCTGGAATTCTCTGAAGGCTCAGGGTTTATGGAATCAGGAGGAGAGCCTCCTTCCAATAAACATTCTGGAATTGAGAGCAGTTCTCAATGCCCTTCTGGCTTGGCCCCAGTTAACAACTCGGGGGTTCATCAGGTTTCAGTCGGACAACATCACGACTGTAGCTTACATCAACCATCAGGGAGGGACAAGGAGCTCCCTAGCAATGATGGAAGTATCAAAGATAATTCGCTGGGCAGAGTCTCACTCTTGCCACCTGTCAGCAATCCACATCCCGGGAGTGGAGAACTGGGAGGCGGATTTTTTGAGTCGTCAGACTTTTCATCCGGGGGAGTGGGAACTTCATCCGGAGGTCTTTGCCCAAATACTTCGACGTTGGGGCAAACCAGAGATAGATCTCATGGCGTCTCGTCAGAACGCCAAACTTCCTCGCTACGGGTCCAGATCCAGGGATCCGGGAGCGGTTCTGATAGATGCTTTGACAGCACCTTGGACCTTCGGGATGGCTTATGTGTTTCCACCCTTCCCGATGCTTCCTCGATTGATTGCCAGAATCAAACAGGAGAGAGCATCAGTGATTCTAATAGCGCCTGCATGGCCACGCAGGACTTGGTATGCAGATCTAGTGGACATGTCATCCTGTCCACCTTGGTCTCTACCTCTAAAACAGGACCTTCTGATTCAGGGTCCATTCAAACATCAAAATCTAACTTCTCTGAAGCTGACTGCTTGGAAATTGAACGTTTGATTTTATCAAAACGTGGTTTTTCTGAGTCGGTTATTGATACCCTGATACAGGCTAGGAAGCCTGTTACCAGAAGGATTTACCATAAGATATGGCGTAAATACCTATCCTGGTGCGAATCCAAAGGTTACTCTTGGAGTAAGGTTAGGATTCCTAGGATATTGTCCTTTCTACAAGAAGGTTTAGAAAAGGGTTTATCGGCTAGTTCATTAAAGGGACAGATCTCAGCTCTGTCCATTTTGTTGCACAAGCGTCTGTCAGAAATTCCAGACGTCCAGGCTTTTTGTCAAGCTTTAGCTAGGATCAAGCCTGTGTTTAAAACTGTTGCTCCGCCATGGAGTTTAAACCTGGTTCTTAACGTTTTACAAGGAGTTCCGTTTGAACCCCTTCATTCCATTGATATAAAGTTGTTATCTTGGAAAGTTCTATTTTTAACGGCTATTTCTTCGGCTCGGAGAGTCTCTGAGTTATCAGCCCTACATTGTGATTCTCCTTATTTGATTTTTCATTCAGATAAGGTAGTTCTGCGTACAAAACCTGGGTTCTTACCTAAGGTAGTCACTAACAGGAACATCAATCAAGAGATCGTTGTTCCTTCTTTGTGCCCGAATCCTTCTTCAAAGAAGGAACGTCTTCTGCACAATCTGGATGTAGTTCGTGCCCTCAAGTTCTATTTGCAGGCAACTAAGGAATTTCGACAAACGTCTTCCCTGTTTGTCGTGTACTCTGGTCAGAGGAGAGGTCAAAAGGCTTCGGCTACCTCTCTTTCCTTCTGGCTTCGTAGCATAATTCGTTTAGCCTATGAGACTGCTGGACAGCAGCCTCCTGAAAGAATTACAGCTCATTCTACTAGAGCTGTGGCTTCCACTTGGGCCTTTAAGAATGAGGCCTCTGTTGAACAGATTTGCAAGGCTGCAACTTGGTCTTCGCTCCATACTTTTTCAAAATTTTACAAATTTGACACTTTTGCTTCTTCGGAGGCTATTTTTGGGAGAAAGGTTCTTCAGGCAGTGGTTCCTTCTGTATAATGAGCCTGCCTAGCCCTCCCGTCATCCGTGTACTTTTGCTTTGGTATTGGTATCCCAGAAGTAATGATGACCCGTGGACTGATCACACATAACAGAAGAAAACATAATTTATGCTTACCTGATAAATTCCTTTCTTCTGTTGTGTGATCAGTCCACGGCCCGCCCTGTTTTTTAAGGCAGGTAAATATTTTTTAAATTATACTACAGTCACCACTTCACCCTTGGTTTCTCCTTTCTCGTTGGTCCTTGGTCGAATGACTGGGAGTGACGTAGAGGGGAGGAGCTATATGCAGCTCTGCTGGGTGAATCCTCTTGCATTTCCTGTTGGGGAGGAGTTATATCCCAGAAGTAATGATGACCCGTGGACTGATCACACAACAGAAGAAAGGAATTTATCAGGTAAGCATAAATTATGTTTTTGTTTCTGAATCCATCAAGAAGGCTATGTCTGTTATTCCTCCTTCTAGTAAACATAAAAAATCTTTTAAAACTTCTCTTTATACAGATTAATTTTTAAATGAATATCATCATTCTGATTCTAATGACTCTTCTGGTTCAGAGGATTCTGTCTCAGAGGTTGATGCTGATAAATCTTCATATTTATTTAAAATGGAATTTATTCGTTCTTTACTTAAAGAAGTACTAATTGCTTTAGAAATTGAGGATTCTGGTCCTCTTGATACTAAATCTAAACGTTTAGATAAGGTCTTTAAATCTCCTGTGGTTATTCCAGAAGTTTTTCCTGTTCCTGGTGCTATTTCTGAAGTAATTTCCAGAGAATGGAATAATTTGGGTAATTCATTTACTCCTTCTAAACGTTTTAAGCAATTATATCCTGTGCCGTCTGACATATTAGAATTTTGGGACAAAATCCCTAAAGTTGATGGGGCTATTTCTACCCTTGCTAAACGTACTACTATTCCTACGTCAGATGGTACTTCGTTTAAGGATCCTTTAGATAGGAAAGTTGAATCCTTTCTAAGAAAAGCTTATCTGTGTTCAGGTAATCTTCTTAGACCTGCTATATCATTGGCTGATGTTGCTGCAGCTTCAACTTTTTGGTTGGAAACTTTAGCGCAACAAGTAACAGATCATGATTCTCATAATATTATTATTCTTCTTCAACATGCTAATAATTTTATCTGTGATGCCATTTTTGATATTATCAGAGTTGATGTCAGGTTTATGTCTCTAGCTATTTTAGCTAGAAGAGCTTTATGGCTTAAAACTTGGAATGCTGATATGTCTTCTAAATCAACTCTACTTTCCATTTCTTTCCAGGGTAACAAATTATTTGGTTCTCAGTTGGATTCTATTATCTCAACTGTTACTGGTGGGAAAGGAACTTTTTTACCACAGGATAAAAAATCTAAGGGTAAAAACAGGGCTAATAATCGTTTTCGTTCCTTTCGTTTCAACAAAGAACAAAAGCCTGATCCTTCATCCTCAGGAGCAGTTTCAGTTTGGAAACCATCTCCAGTCTGGAATAAATCCAAGCCTTCTAGAAAGCAAAGCCAGCTTCTAAGTCCACATGAAGGTGCGGCCCTCATTCCAGCTCAGCTGGTAGGAGGCAGGTTACGTTTTTTCAAAGAAATTTGGATCAGTTCTGTTCACAATCTTTGGATTCAGAACATTGTTTCAGAAGGGTACAGAATTGGTTTCAAGATAAGACCTCCTGCAAAGAGATTTTTTCTTTCCCGTGTCCCAGTAAATCCAGTGAAAGCTCTAGCATTTCTGAAATGTGTTTCAGATCTAGAGTTGGCTGGAGTAATTATGCCAGTTCCAGTTCTGGAACAGGGGCTGGGGTTTTATTCGAATCTCTTCATTGTACCAAAGAAGGAGAATTCCTTCAGACCAGTTCTGGATCTAAAAATATTGAATCGTTATGTAAGGATACCAACGTTCAAAATGGTAACTGTAGGGACTATCTTGCCTTTTGTTCAGCAAGGGCATTATATGTCCACAATAGATTTACAGGATGCATATCTGCATATTCCGATTCATCCAGATCATTATCAGTTCCTGAGATTCTCTTTCCTGGACAAGCATTACCAGTTTGTGGCTCTGCCGTTTGGCCTAGCTACAGCTCCAAGAATTTTTTCAAAGGTTCTCGGTGCCCTTCTGTCTGTAATCAGAGAACAGGGTATTGTGGTATTTCCTTATTTGGACGATATCTTGGTACTTGCTCAGTCTTCACATTTAGCAGAATCTCATACGAATCGACTTGTGTTGTTTCTTCAAGATCATGGTTGGAGGATCAATTCACTAAAAAGTTAATTGATTCCTCAGACAAGGGTAACCTTTCTGGGTTTCCAGATAGATTCAGTGTCCATGACTCTGTCTTTGACAGACAAGAGACGTCTAAAATTGATTTCAGCTTGTCGAAACCTTCAGTCACAATCATTCCCTTCGGTAGCCTTATGCATGGAAATTCTAGGTCTTATGACTGCTGCATCGGACGCGATCCCCTTTGCTCGTTTTCACATGCGACCTCTTCAGCTCTGTATGCTGAATCAATGGTGCAGGGATTACACAAAGATATCTCAATTAATATCTTTAAAACCGATTGTACGACACTCTCTAACGTGGTGGACAGATCACCATCGTTTAATTCAGGGGGCTTCTTTTGTTCTTCCGACCTGGACTGTAATTTCAACAGATGCAAGTCTTACAGGTTGGGGAGCTGTGTGGGGATCTCTGACGGCGCAAGGAGTTTGGGAATCTCAGGAGGTGAGATTACCGATCAATATTTTGGAACTCCGTGCAATTTTCAGAGCTCTTCAGTCTTGGCCTCTTCTGAAGAGAGAATCGTTCATTTGTTTTCAGACAGACAATGTCACAACTGTGGCATACATCAATCATCAAGGAGGGACTCACAGTCCTCTGGCTATGAAATAAGTATATCGAATTCTGGTTTGGGCAGAATCCAGCTCCTGTCTAATCTCTGCGGTTCATATCCCAGGTATAGACAATTGGGAAGCGGATTATCTCAGTCGCCAAACGTTGCATCCGGGCGAATGGTCTCTTCACCCAGAGGTATTTCTTCAGATTGTTCAAATGTGGGAACTTCCAGAAATAGATCTGATGGCGTCTCATCTAAACAAGAAACTTCCCAGGTATCTGTCCAGATCCCGGGATCCTCAGGCGGAGGCAGTGGATGCATTATCACTTCCTTGGAAGTATCATCCTGCCTATATCTTTCCGCCTCTAGTTCTTCTTCCAAGAGTAATCTCCAAGATTCTGAAGGAATGCTCGTTTGTTCTGCTGGTAGCTCCGGCATGGCCTCACAGGTTTTGGTATGCGGATCTTGTCCAGATGGCCTCTTGCCATCCGTGGACTCTTCCGTTAAGACCAGACCTTCTGTCGCAAGGTCCTTTTTTCCATCAGGATCTCAAATCCTTAAATTTAAAGGTATGGAGATTGAACGCTTGATTCTTGGTCAAAGAGGTTTCTCTGACTCTGTGATTAATACTATGTTACAGGCTCGTAAATCTGTATCTAGAGAGATACATTATAGAGTCTGGAAGACTTATATTTCTTGGTGTCTTTCTCATCATTTTTCTTGGCATTCTTTTAGAATTCCGAGAATTTTACAGTTTCTTCAGGATGGTTTAGATAAAGGTTTGTCCGCAAGTTCTTTGAAAGGACAAATCTCTGCTCTTTCTGTTCTTTTTCACAGAAAGATTGCTAATCTTCCTGATATTCATTGTTTTGTACAAGCTTTGTTTCATATAAAACCTGTCATTAAGTCAATTTCTCCTCCTTGGAGTTTGAATTTGGTTCTGGGGGCTCTTCAAGCTCCTCCTTTTGAACCCATGCATTCATTGGACATTAAATTACTTTCTTGGAAAGTTTTGTTCCTTTTGGCGATCTCTTCTGCCAGAAGAGTCTCTGAATTATCTGCTCTTTCTTGTGAGTCTCCTTTTCTGATTTTTCATCAGGATAAGGCGGTGTTGCGAACTTTTTTTGAATTTTTACCTAAGGTTGTGAATTCCAACAACATTAGTAGAGAAATTGTGGTTCCCTCATTATGTCCTAATCCTAAGAATTCTAAGGAGAAATCGTTGCATTCTTTGGATGTTGTTAGAGCTTTGAAATATTATGTTGAAGCTACTAAGTCTTTCCGAAAGACTTCTAGTCTATTTGTTATCTTTTCCGGTTCTAGAAAAGGCCAGAAAGCTTCTGCCATTTCTTTGGCATCTTGGTTGAAATCTTTAATTCATCATGCCTATGTCGAGTCGGGTAAAACTCCGCCTCAAAGGATTACAGCTCATTCTACTAGGTCAGTTTCTACTTCCTGGGCGTTTAGGAATGAAGCTTCAGTTGATCAGATTTGCAAAGCAGCAACTTGGTCCTCTTTGCATACTTTTACTAAATTCTACCATTTTGATGTATTTTCTTCTTCTGAAGCAGTTTTTGGTAGAAAAGTACTTCAGGCAGCGGTTTCAGTTTGAATCTTCTGTTTATGTTTTTCATTAAACTTTATTTTGGGTGTGGATTATTTTCAGCAGGAATTGGCTGTCTTTATTTTATCCCTCCCTCTCTAGTGACTCTTGCGTGGAAAGATCCACATCTTGGGTAGTCATTATCCCATACGTCACTAGCTCATGGACTCTTGCTAATTACATGAAAGAAAACATAATTTATGTAAGAACTTACCTGATAAATTCATTTCTTTCATATTAGCAAGAGTCCATGAGGCCCACCCTTTTTGTGGTGGTTATGATTTTTTTGTATAAAGCACAATTATTCCAATTCCTTATTTTATATGCTTTCGCACTTTTTTCTTATCACCCCACTTCTTGGCTATTCGTTAAACTGATTTGTGGGTGTGGTGAGGGGTGTATTTGTAGGCATTTTGAGGTTTGGGAAACTTTGCCCCTCCTGGTAGGAATGTATATCCCATACGTCACTAGCTCATGGACTCTTGCTAATATGAAAGAAATTAATTTATCAGGTAAGTTCTTACATAAATTATGTTATTTCATATTCCAATGTTCTTCACATAGAAGAATATGTTCTATTTATTCATAAATACATGCAGTATTTCTACATACAGGCAGTCCCCTCGTTACAAACAAGATGCGCTCTGTATGTTTGTTCTTAAGTTGAATTTGTATGTAAGTTGGAACAGACACTTTTTTTAGGTGAAACTCTAGCCAAACATTTTTTTTGTTTTGAATAGCATAGGGAAAAGTTTGTTTTGCTATCTGTGCCCCTGTTCAGAAAATTTCACATCATTTTCTGTCCTTGTGACAATTGGAATTTGAGTATTTTGGGTTATCTTAGAAAGATGGATTGGTGATAAATCTCTATTTTCTTCATTTGTAAGTACGAGTTGTACTTAAGTCGGATGTCTGTAACCCAGTGACTGCCTGTATATCTGATGTTTTTTTGTGTGCAATATATAACTATACATATATATATATATATATATATATATATATATATATATCCTCCGTGTGTGCCTGCACTCTCAATACAGTAGGGTCATCAACCAGGGTGCTGAGTCGATAATGCAAACAGTCTTACTTCAATGAGGGACTGCACTCGCTGGATTTAGTTCAAAGAATACATAAATCATTGGTCTGGTCTGGTCTGAGGAAGGGGTCTGTGAACCCCGTAACGTTACCACAATAAAGATTTAAGTATTCTTTGAACTAAATCCAGCGAGTGCAGTCCCTCATTGAAGTAAGACTATATATATATATATATATATATATATATATATATATATATATATATATAGTATATATACTGTATATGATTATATATATGAGTATATATAGTTAGAGATACATACAGATATATATATATAAATATGTATATGAATATCTATTTATAAATACTTAGAACATATTCCCTATGTGAAGAACATTGGAATGTGAAATATTTATAGTAAATACACAGTATAACACTTTATTAAATGTGAATATTGCATTAATATGATTTTTACATAACTGCAAAGAACTCCAATGCACACACATATATATATATATATATATATATATATATGTGTGGACATAGGTATTTATGTGTTTATATACATAAATACCTATCGCCTAGATTTAGAGTTGGGCGGTAGCCGTCAAAACCATCGTTAGAGGTTTTTGGGCTAACGCCGGTTCATAAAGCTCTTAACTACTGTGGTCTAAAGTACACTAACACCCATAAACTACCTATGTACCCCTAACCGAGGTCCCCCCACATCGCCGCCACTATGATTAAAAATTTTAACCCCTAATCTGCCGTCCGCACGCCGCCGCAAGCTACATTATCCCTATGTACCCCAATCTGCTGCCCATAACACTGCCGACCCCTATATTATATTTATTAACCCCTAATCTGCCCCCCTCAACGTCGCCTCCACCTGCCTACACTTATTAACCCCTAATCTGCCGACCGGACTGCGCCGCTATTATAATAAAGTTATTAACCCCTAATTCGCCTCACTCCCGCCTCAATAACCCTATAATAAATAGTATTAACCCCTAATCTGCCCTCCCTAACATCGCCGACACCTAACTTCAATTATTAACCCCTAATCTGCCGACCGGAGCTCACCGCTACTATAATAAATGTATTAACCCCTAAAGCTAAGTCTAACCCTAACACTAACACCCCCCTAAATTAAATATAATTTTATTCTAACGAATTAAATAAATTATTCCTATTTAAATCTAAATACTTACCTGTAAAATAAACCCTAATATAGCTACAATATAAATTATAATTATATTGTAGCTATTTTAGGATTAATATTTATTTTACAGGCAACTTTGTATTTATTTTATCCAGGTACAATAGCTATTAAATAGTTAATAACTATTTAATAGTTACCTAGTTAAAATAATTACAAATTACCTGTAAAATAAATCCTAACCTAAGTTACAATTAAACCTAACACTACACTATCAATAAATAAATTAAATGAACTACCTACAATTATCTACAATTAAACCTAACACTACACTATCAATAAATAAATTAAATACAATACCTACAAATAACTACAATTAAATAAACTAACTAAAGTACAAAAAATAAAAAAGAACTAAGTTACAAAAAATAAAAAAATATTTACAAACATTAGAAAAATATTACAACAATTTTAAACTAATTACACCTACTCTAAGCCCCCTAATAAAATAACAAAGACCCCCAAAATAAAAAAATGCCCTACCCTATTCTAAATTAAAAAAGTTCAAAGCTCTTTTACCTTACCAGCCCTGAAAAGGGCCATTTGCGGGGCATGCCCCAAAAAATTCAGCTCTTTTGCCTGTAAAAAAAACCATACAATACCCCCCCCCAACATTACAACCCACCACCCACATACCCCTAATCTAACCCAAACCCCCCTTAAATAAACCTAACACTAAGCCCCTAAAGATCTTCCTACGTTGTCTTCACCACACCGGGTATCACACCGATCCGTCCTGGCTCCGAAGTGTTGATCCAAGCCCAAGCGGGGGCTGAAGAGTGACGTCCATCCTCCGGCTGAAGTCTTGATCCAAGCGGGCAGAAGAGGACATCCGGACCGGCAAACATCTTCATCCAAGCCGCATCTACTATGTTCTTCAATCCGATGACGACCGGCTGATCTTCAAGACCTCCAGCGCGGATCCATCCATCTTCACCGACGAATGACGGTTCCTTTAAGGGACGTCATCCAAGATGGCGTCCCTCGAATTCCGATTGGCTGATAGGATTCTATCAGCCAACCGGAATTAAGGTAGGAAAATTCTGATTGGCTGATGGAATCAGCCAATCAGATTCAAGTTCAATCCGATTGGCTGATCCGATCAGCCAATCAGATTGAGCTCGCATTCTATTGGCTGATCAGAACAGCCAATAGAATGCGAGCTCAATCTGATTGGCTGAGTGGATCAGCCAATCGGATTGAACTTGAATCCGATTGGCTGATTCAATCAGCCAATCAGATTTTTCCTACCTTAATTCCGATTGGCTGATAGAATCCTATCAGCCAATCGGAATTCGAGGGACGCCATCTTGGATGACGTCCCTTAAAGGAACCTTCATTCTTCAGTTGGACGTCGGAAGAAGAGGATGGATCCGCGCTGGAGGTCTTCAAGATGGAGCCGTTCGTCATCGGATGAAGATAGAAGATGCCGCTTGGATCAAGATGGTTGCCGGTCCGGATCTACTCTTCTTCCCGGATAGGATGAAGACTTTGGAGCCTCTTCTGGACCTCTTCAGCCGCCGCTTGATAGAAGACTTCAGCCGGATTATGGATCGCCAGCCCCCGTTTGGGCTTGGATGAAGATTTCGGAGGCTTGGATGAAGACTTCAGAGGACGGATCGGTGAACCTGGTATGGTGAAGATAAGGTAGGATGATCTTCAGGGGCTTAGTGTTAGGTTTATTTAAGGGGGTTTGGGTTAGATTAGGGGTATGTGGGTGGTGGGTTGTAATGTTGGGGGGGTATTGTATGTTTTTTTTACAGGCAAAAGAGCTGAATTCTTTGGGGCATGCCCCGCAAATGGCCCTTTTCAGGGCTGGTAAGGTAAAAGAGCTTTGAACTTTTTTAATTTAGAATAGGGTAGGGCATTTTTTTATTTTGGGGGGCTTTGTTATTTTATTAGGGGGCTTAGAGTAGGTGTAATTAGTTTAAAATTGTTGTAATATTTTGCTAATGTTTGTAAATATTTTTTTATTTTTTGTAACAGTTCTTTTTTATTTTTTGTACTTTAGTTAGTTTATTTAATTGTAGTTATTTGTAGGTATTGTATTTAATTTATTTATTGATAGTGTAGTGTTAGGTTTAATTGTAGATAATTGTAGGTAGTTTATTTAATTTATTTATTGATAGTGTAGTGTTAGGTTTAATTGTAACTTAGGTTAGGATTTATTTTACAGGTAATTTTGTAATTATTTTAACTATTTTAGCTATTAAATAGTTAATAACTATTTAATAGCTATTGTACCTGGTTAAAATAAATACAAAGTTGCCTGTAAAATAAATATTAATCCTAAAATAGCTACAATATAATTATTCGTTATATTGTAGCTATATTAGGGTTTATTTTACAGGTAAGTATTTATCTTTAAATAGGAATAATTTATTTAATAAGAGTTAATTTTTTTTGTTAGATTTAAATTATATTTAAGTTAGGGGGGTGTTAGTGTTAGGGTTAGACTTAGCTTTAGGGGTTAATCCATTTATTATAGTAGCGGTGAGCTCCGGTCGGCAGATTAGGGGTTAATAATTGAAGTTAGGTGTCGGTGATGTTAGGGAGGGCAGATTAGGGGTTAATACTATTTATAGGGTTAGTGAGGCGGGAGTGAGGCAGATTAGGGGTTAATAACTTTATTATAATAGCAGTGAGGTGCGATCGGCAGATTAGGGGTTAATTATTGTAGATAGCTTGCGGCGACGTTGTGGGGGGGCAGATTAGGGGTCAATAAATATAATATAGGGGTCGGCGGTGTTAGGGGCAGCAGATTAGGGGTACATAGGGATAATGTAGGTGGCGGCAGTGTACGGAGCGGAAGATTAGGGGTTAAAAATAATATGCAGGGGTCAGCAATAGCGGGGGCGGCAGATTAGGGGTTAATAAGTGTAAGGTTAGGGGTGTTTAGACTCGGGGTACATGTTAGGGTGTTAGGTGCAGACGTAGGAAGTGTTTCCCCATAGGAAACAATGGGGCAGCGTTAGGAGCTAAACGCTGCTTTTTTGCAGGTGTTAGGTTTTTTTTCAGCTCAAACAGCCCCATTGTTTCCTATGGGGGAATCGTGCACAAGCACGTTTTTGAAGCTGGCCGCGTCCGTAAGCACCGCTTGTATTGAGAGTTGAAGTTGCGGTAAATATGCTATACGCTCCTTTTTTTGGAGCCTAATGCAGCCATTCTGTGAACTCTAAATACCAGCGGTATTTAAAAGGTGCGGCCAGAAAAAAGCATGCGTAGCTAACGCACCCCTTCTAACGCAAAACTCCAAATCTAGGCCAATGTAAACACATATAAACATACATATGTACATACATATACATATTTAGAACTATATATGTATGTATCTCAATGTTAAATCCCTTTGCAGCCTTTTTTCCCCTAACACCAGAGACCTCATATCTTTGAGCTCTTATTACTTTTTTAGAATTTTTATTAGATGGTGTTGTTTTGTGCAACTTTTTTGTTTCTCGAAACAGTTAACCACAACTCTGAGGACGCGGTAATCAATGTAGTGTAAAACCCAATTGCGCTCACACGTTTACTTTCAACCAGTAATACGAGCGCTACACCCGAGGTGTGCAAACAGCCGCAATAAACCCCTTTTTACTTGTGCGATACTATGAGCGTGCCACTTGTAATCTGGTCCTAAATGAAATTTCTTTTGAATCGCACGCTTCAAAACATCAGCTGCCTTTAAAGAATTCAATAACAAAAAATAATATACACTTAAGTCTATCACTATAATCACTTTTAGCTTCACAGTTGATTTCTGCGCGATCCAGCATTAACACCTCATTTGTTTATTTATGACCCCCCAAGCACGCATTTTAATTTATCTTCTGTACTTCATTGGATTTGTACCTAGATACCACAGCAACATTTTAT
The DNA here is from genome assembly GCF_027579735.1 of Bombina bombina. Taxonomy (NCBI): domain Eukaryota; kingdom Metazoa; phylum Chordata; class Amphibia; order Anura; family Bombinatoridae; genus Bombina; species Bombina bombina. The sequence goes on from NC_069501.1 coordinate 569,743,832, forward strand.
TATCTATAAAGGGCAATACAATCTGTTCTTTAATTATGTATTAAAACAACATATAATCACAAAATGAGTCATTTGATAAACTGAACAATTCTATTCCTTAATAAAATATTGTTTGCGATGCATAACAAAGCAAAGCTGTACTTATTACAAACAAGGCAATAAGCTTGTGTGACCTTCAGTGTGCCTAGTCTTCTGGATTGTGAGTTGGTACCTCCTCTGTCCGGCTGCCCCTAAGTCTTTGGTTTGTCCTGGACTCTGATTCTGCTGTATCTGCCTGTACTGAATTAAATAGTGTATGGAATACTTGACCAGAGCACACCTAAGGGTAAACATTTTGGGTTTTATGTCCCTTTAACAATGGTTTTATTCCCTTTTCAGGGGTTAATACATAGTTATATGCAATCAATAGTCAATAGAGAAATAATAAAATGCTCAAATGAATAAGAGCAATTGTATGTCCCTATAAGCAAATGTAAGTTGCTCTTTTCTTATACATACAAATAGGAAGGCTATACTGTTTTCCCTCTGGATATAGGTAAAGTCCTCTTATTTATGATGTATGAAGTCTTTTTTTTTCAGTGGTTGCTGTAGATGCAATTTCCTCTGTTATACAGACTGTACACTCACTACTTTACATTGTAGCAAAGTGTCATTTCTTCAGTGTTGTCACATGAAATTATATAATAAAATATTTACAAAAATGTGAGGGGTGTACTCACTTTTGTGAGATACTGTATATATATATATAGAGAAATATATATTTAAGAATAAAAAGGACATTATCCTGTAAGTAAAGAACATTATAATGTGAAATATGTACAGTAAATATACAGTAAAATACAAATAAACACACACATATATATATATATATCTATACACAGTATATATATATATATATATATATATATATATATACACAGTATCTCACAAAAGTGAGTACACCCCTCACATTTTTGTAAATATTTTTTATATATATATATATATATATATATATATATATATATATATATATATATATATATATATATATATATATATATATACATATATATATATATATATATATATATATATATGTATATTTTACTAAAAAAAATGTATAGATAGCAATCTGTATTTATGAATAATTGGAACATATTCTTCTATGTTAAGAACATTGGAATGTAAAAAACTGAAGTGGAGTGCAGTTAGTACACGAGCCTGAGCGATAATTAGCTCTCCACTCATAACTGAAGTGGAGTGCAGTTAGTACACGAGCCTGAGCGATAATTAGCTCTCCACTCATAATCTACCCATAATTTGAATGGTGTAGACTGTGCATATACCACATACAGGATGACTCCCTTTGTTGTGCCTAATTCGAGAAAATGATATGCATCTGTACATTCTTCAAGACCTTGTGGTCCAGTATCTGTGAGTACAGGTATTAAATGGCCATTATAATATTAAAATGACATGATGCTCTAATACGTAATGTCTTGTCATTCTAGCAAGCTACTCTGTACTGTACTGCTGGTCCAGAGCGAAAACTGCTCAGATCCAATCAGCAGGGCAAGTTGTACAGCTGGTCATGCTACTTGCACTGCTAGTCCTAGCTAAGTGGGACTTTGAGTATGTGTTTAACCCCTTTGTGGGAGTCAAACACATAGCATTACAATGTTGCTTATGTTAGAATGGCATGTTTTCACAGATTAGAACATGCAATTTTATCTCTACAATTTAGCGCTGCGGAATCTGTTTGTGCTCTACAAATAACCGATAATAATAATAATAATAATAATAATAATAATGGCCCTTTAAGGGCTTTTACAAGACACTTCTATCCTCCTGATATATTAAAGGGACATGAAACTCCAAATGTTTTGTTGATGATTCAGACACAGCATGCAACTTTCCAGTTTACTTCTTTTATCACATTTGCTTCATTCTCTTGGTATCCTTGGTATGAAATTCACTACTTTGAGCTAGCTGAACACACCAGGTGAGCCAATGACAAGAGGCATATATGTGCAGTCACCAAAGAGCAGCTAGCTCTCAGTAGTGCATTGCTTCTCCTGACCCTACCTAGGTATGCATTTCAACAAAGGATGCCAAGAGAACACAGCAAATTAGATAATAGAAGTAAATTGGAAAGTTGTTTAAAATGATATGCTCTATCTGAATAATGAAGGAAAAAATGTAGGTTTTCATGTGACTTTAAAGGGACACTGTACCCAAAAATTTTCTTTTGTAATTCAGAAAGAGCATGCAATTTTAAGCAACTTTCTAATTTACTCCTATTATCATTTTTTCTTCGTTCTCTTGCTATCATTATTTGAAAAGAAGGCATCTAAGCTTTTTTATGGTTTCAGTACTCTGGACAGTACTTTTTTATTGGTGGATGAATTTATCCACCAATCAGCAAGGACAACCCAGGTTGTTCACCAAAAATGGGCCGGCATCTAAACTTACATTCTTGCATTTCAAATAAAGATACCAAGAGAAAGAAGAAAATTTGATAATAGGAGTAAATGAGAAAGTTGCTTAAAATTTCATGCTCAATCTGAATCACGAAAGAAAATTTTTGGGTACAGTGTCCCTTTAACCCCTTAATGACCGCAGCACTTTTCCATTTTCTGTCCGTTTGGGACCAAGGCTATTTTTACATTTTTGCGGTGTTTGTGTTTAGCTGTAATTTTCCTCTTACTCATTTACTGTAACCACATATATTATATACCGTTTTTCTCGCCATTAAATTGACTTTCAAAAGATACCATAATTTTCATCATATCTTATAATTTACTATAAAAAACATTATAAAATATGAGGAAAAAATGGAAAAAAAACACATTTTTTCTAACTTTGACCCCCAAAATCTGTTACACATCTACAACCACCAAAAAACACCCATGCTAAATAGTTTCTAAATTTTGTCCTGAGTTTAGAAATACCCAATGTTTACATGTTCTTTGCTTTTTTTGCAAGTTATAGGGCCATAAATACATGTAGCACTTTGCTATTTCCAAACCACTTTTTTCAAAATTAGCGCTAGTTACATTGGAACACTAATATCTTTCAGGAATCCCTGAATATCCATTGACATGTATATATTTTTTTTTAGAAGACATCCCAAAGTATTGATCTAGGCCAATTTTGGTATATTTCATGCCACCATTTCACCGCCAAATGCGATCAAATAAAAAAAAATGTTCACTTTTTCACAAATATTTTCACAAACTTTAGGTTTCTCACTGAAATTATTTACAAACAACTTATGCAATTATAGCATAAATGGTTGTAAATGCTTCTCTGGGATCCCCTTTGTTCAGAAATAGCAGACATATATGGCTTTGGCTTTGCTTTTTGGTAATTAGAAGGCTGCTAAATGCCCCTGCGCAAAATACGCATATTATGCCCAGCAGTGAAGGGGTTAATTAGGGAGCATGTAGGGAGCTTCTAGGGTTAATTTTAGCTTTAGTGTTGTGTAGTAGACAACCCCAAGTATTGATATAGGCCCATTTTGGTATATTTCATGCCACCATTTCACCGCCAAATGCGATCAAATTAAAAAAAAACGTTAATTTTTTCACAATTTTAGGTTTCTCACTGAAATTATTTACAAACAGCTTGTGCAATTATGGCACAAATGGTTGTAAATGCTTCTCTGGGATGCCCTTTGTTCAGAAATAGCAGACATATATGACTTTGGCGTTGCTTTTTGGTAATTAGAAAGTCGCTAAATGCTGCTGCGCATCACACGTGTATTATGGCTAGCAGTGAAGGGGTTAATTAGGTAGTGTGTAGGGAGCTTGCAGGGTTAATTTTAGCTTTAGTGTAGAGTTCAGCCTCCCACCTGACACATCCCACCCCCTGATCCCTCCCAAACAGCTCCCTTCCCTCCCCCACCCCACTATTGTCCCCGCCATCTTAAGTACTGGCAGAAAGTCTGCCAGTACTAAAATAAAAGATTTTTTTTTTTTTAAAGAAAAAAAAAGAAGCATATTTACATATGCTGTGTTTAGGATCCCCCCTTAGCCCCCAACCTCCCTGATCCCCCCCAAAACAGCTATCTAAGCCTCCCCCTCTGCCTTATTGGGGGCCATCTTGGGTACTGGCAGCTGTCTGCCAGTACCCATTTTGCACAATCAAATGTTTATTTATTTTTTATTGTTTTTATTTTTTCTGTAGTGTAGCTTCCCCCCCCCCCCCCCACGGACCAACCCCCACCACCTAAATAACGACTAAGGTTTTTTTTAAAAAATTACTTGTCCCACTTTTATTTTGGGACACATTTTTTTCTGTAGTGCAGCGGTTCCCCACCCGGTCCCTGCCCTGGCGCGCGCCCCCTCGTGCACGCGCCCCCGCGCGTGCCCGGACTTGCACGCCCACGATCCCGCCCCCTCCACATGACCAGGGCCATCGATGGCCGCCACCCACCTCCCACACCGGCTCCCACCCACCAACGATACCGGCCATCGATGTCCGGTGCAGAGAGGGCCACAGAGTGGCTCTCTCTGCATCGGATGGCCATCTAAGGTTATTGCAGGATGCCTCCATATCGAGGCATCACTGCAATAACCGGAAAGCAGCTGGAAGCGAGCAGGATCGCTTCCAGCTGCTTTCCACACCGAGGACGTGCAGGGTACGTTCTCAGGCGTTAACTGCCTTTTTTCTGAGGACGTACCCTGCACGTCCTCGGTCATTAAGGGGTTAAGGCACTATATAATGATATGTAATGACTTTTGTTTGATGTGTATGACTGAGTTTGTCTGCATTGCAAAGGGTATATGAAATTTACTATTTATTGTTCTAGTTTAAAATGACGTATTTTTATGTTGCCCTTTGCAGTTAAGTAGATGTAAAAACATATTTATGCACTATTCATATTTAATAAAGTGTTAAACTGTGTATTTACTGTAAATATTTCACATTCCAATGTTCTGCACATAGCAGAATAGGGTCTATGCATTTTTAAATAGATATTCATATATATATGCATATATCTATAACCTATATATAATAACGTGTGTGTATAGATATATATAAATATGTGTGTGTGTATAGATATATATTTTACAAAAACACCATCTGATATATAGAAATATGTATTTATGAATAAATAGAACATATTTTGCTATGTGAAGAACATTGGAATGTGAAATATTCAGGGTTAGCACACTTGAGAATATGCAGTTGGGTTTGCGTGCGAGTAGGGTGTTTTACCCCACTTTTTTGCTCCATTGACTTCTATAGGGAAATACGTTATTGTGTGCGCGATATTCTAAGTTCGGCATTTTGCGCGCATCGAGTTAGCGCTCGTGAGAAAACAGTTTTCTTTCAATTCGTAATACGAGCGCCACCCGACACGCCCAAAAAACATACTTCTAAAAGAGGATTCTAGCGATAAAAATATTGTATCCTCATTATAACGTTTGCGCTTCTAATCTTTCATATGCACACTTGATGAAATTATATAATTTCTTAAAGGGACATGAAGTTTAAGAATTTGTTTTCACAAATGAGATCCAGAAAGTAAAAAACCTGAAAACCTTCCAATTTTTTTCTTTTTTCAAATGTACTTCATCCTCTTGGTATCCTTTGTTGAAAATCACGTAGGCAAACTCAGGAGTGGCAGCAGTTTTGCAATAATGCTTTTAATAATGTTAAACATTTGCAAGAGCATTACCTCAATGTTTGCTGTTCTAGTCAAGTACGCATAACCTGCCTGCACATTCTCTTCAATAAAGAATACCATGAAAATGTAGACATTTTAATAATATAAGTAAATTGGAAACCTTTTTTTTTTAAAATGATATGCTCTGTCTGAATCATGAAAGAAAAATCATGTCTCTTTAAGGACATATGATTAAAAAGGAGGGCTATCTTAGTTATTGGCCCCCTATTAAGAGTTAAGAAATAACATGTTTTTTTTTTTAATCATTTTACTTACCAGGAAACCATCACTCAGCCCATATATAAGGAAAAAGTTCCCTCCTTCACAAGTCTATATTTAGGCTATTGCTTCACTGGGTACAGACAAGAAATTGAGATTGATCATCAATCTGTGGGGTGTGTTAGAAGATTTTTAAACCTCATTTATTTTTTTTACCATGAAGTCATTACTTTGCTTAATTTAAGTGTAATTATTTAGTCAATCATAAAATGGCCGCGCTATAAATATGACTATAAATAACTATACCGTGCAGTGTGTTCATCTTCAGTGTGTAAATGTGTGGCATGATTATTCAGCAGAGAACTCGCCATCAGTGCATAGGCACTGTGCTGTTTATTAGTGTACTAGTCCTAAAGCCCGTGTACACGGGCCAATTTTTTAAGTACCGCGGTTCCAACCCTTGCTCCCTCTCTTTCCCCACTCTCTCTTTTGCGCTCTCTCTCCCTCCTCTCTTTTGCGCTCTCTCTCCCCCTCTCTTTTGAGCTCTCTCTCCGCCCTATTTTGCACTCTCTCTCCCCCCTATTTTGCTCTCTCTCTCCCCTTTGTGCTCTCTCTCTCCCCTCTTGTGCTCTCTCTCCCCCTCTTTTGCTCTCTCCCCCCTCTTTTGCTCTCTCCCCCCTCTTTTGCTCTCTCTCTCCCCCTCTTTTGCTCTCTCTCCCCTCTTTTGCTTGCGCTCTCTCTCTCTTCCCCCCTCTTCTGCTCTATCCCCCCTCTTTTGCTTTCTCTATCTCGCCCTCTTTTGCTCTCTCCCCCTCTTTTGCTCTCTCTCTCCCCTATTTTGCTCTCTCTCCCTCCTCTTTTGCTCTCTCTCCCCCCTCTTTTGCGCTCTCTCTCTCTCCCTCTCTTTTGCTCTCTCTCCCCCTCTCTTTTGCTCTCTCCCCCTCTCTCTTTTGCTCTCTCTCCTCCTCTCTTTTGCACTCTCTCTCCCTCCTCTCTCCCCTATTTTGTGCTCTCTCTCCCCCCTCTTTTGCTCTCTTCCTCTTTTGCTCCCTCCCCCTTCTTTTGCTCTCTCCCCTCTCTTTTGCTCTCTCTCCCCTCTTTTGCTTGCGCTCTCTCTCCCCCATCTTCTGCTCTCTCCCCCCTCTTTTGCTCTCTCTCTCTCGCCCTCTTTTTCTCTCTCCCCCTCTTTTGCGCTCTCTTTCCCTTATTTTGCTCTCTCCCCCTCTTTTGCTCTCTCTCCCCCCCTCTTTTGCGCTATCTCTCTCCTCCCTCTCTTTTGCTCTATCTCTCTCCTCCCTCTCTTTTGCTCTCTCTCCCCCTCTCTTTTACTCTCTCTCCCCCTCTCTTTTATGCTCTCTCCCCCTCTCTTTTGTGCTCTCTCCCCCTCTCTTTTTTGCTCTCTCCCCCTCTCTTTTTTGCTCTCTCCCCCTCTCTTTTGCGCTCTCTCCCCCTCTCTTTTGCGCTCTCTCTCTCCCTCTTTTGCACTCTCTCTCTCCCTTCTCTTTTGCGCTCTCTCTCCCCCCTCTTTTGAGCTCTCTCTCTCCTCTCTCTCTTTTGAGCTCTCTCTCTCCCCCTCTCTTCTGAGCTCTCTCTCTCCCCTTCTCTTTTGAACTCTCTCTCTCCCTCTCTTTTGCGCTCTCTCTCCCCCACTATCTTTTGTGCTCTCTCTCCCCCTCTTTTGTGCTCTCTCTCCCCCTCTTTAGTGCTCTCTCTCGCCCCCTCTTTTGCTTTCACCCCCCTCTTTTGCTCTCTCCTCTCTTTTGCTCTCTCTCTCCCCCTCTCTTTTGCTCTTTCTCTCCCCCTCTCTTTTGCTCTCTCCCCCCTTTTTTGCTCTCTCTCTCCTCCTCTTTTGCTCTCTCTCTCCTCCTCTTTTGCTCTCTCTCTCCCCCCCTCTTTTGCTCTCTCTCTCCCCTATTTTGCTCTCTCTCCCTCCTCTTTTTCTCTCTCTCCCCCCTCTTTTGCGCTCTCTCTCTCTCCCTCTCTTTTGCTCTCTCTCCCCCTCTCTTTTGCTCTCTCCCCCTCTCTCTTTTGCTCTCTCTCCTCCTCTCTTTTGCACTCTCTCTCCCTCCTCTCCCCCCTATTTTGTGCTCTCTCTCCCCCCTCTTTTGCTCTCTTCCTCTTTTGCTCCCTCCCCCTTCTTTTGCTCTCTCCCCTCTCTTTTGCTCTCTCTCCCCTCTTTTGCTTGCGCTCTCTCTCCCCCATCTTCTGCTCTCTCCCCCCTCTTTTGCTCTCTCTCTCTCTCTCGCCCTCTTTTTCTTTCTCCCCCTCTTTTGCGCTCTCTTTCCCTTATTTTGCTCTCTCCCCCTCTTTTGCACTCTCTCCCCCCCTCTTTTGCGCTATCTCTCTCCTCCCTCTCTTTTGCTCTCTCTCCCCCTCTCTTTTGCTCTCTCTCCCCCTCTCTTTTACTCTCTCTCCCCCTCTCTCCCCCTCTCTTTTATGCTCTCTCCCCCTCTCTTTTGCCCTCTCTCCCCCCTCTCTTTTGCGCTCTCTCCCCCTCTCTTTTGCGCTCTCTCCCCCTCTCTTTTGCGCTCTCTCTCTCCCTCTTTTGCACTCTCTCTCTCCCTTCTCTTTTGCGCTCTCTCTCCCCCCTCTTTTGAGCTCTCTCTCTCCTCCCCCTCTTTTGAGCTCTCTCTCTCCCCCTCTCTTCTGAGCTCTCTCTCTCCCCTTCTCTTTTGAACTCTCTCTCTCCCTCTCTTTTGCGCTCTCTCTCCCCCACTATCTTTTGTGCTCTCTCTCCCCCTCTTTTGTGCTCTCTCTCCCCCTCTTTAGTGCTCTCTCTCGCCCCCTCTTTTGCTTTCACCCCCCTCTTTTGCTCTCTCCTCTCTTTTGCTCTCTCTCTCCCCCTCTCTTTTGCTCTTTCTCTCCCCCTCTCTTTTGCTCTCTCCCCCCTTTTTTGCTCTCTCTCTCCTCCTCTTTTGCTCTCTCTCTCCCCCCCTCTTTTGCTCTCTCTCGCTCTCTCTCCCTCCCCCCCCCTCTTTTGCGCTCTCTCTCCCTCCTCTCGTTTGCTCTCTCTACCCTCTTTTGCTTTCTCTCCCCTCTCTTTTGCTCTCTCTTCCCCCCCCTCTTTTGATTGCTTTCTCTCTTTCCCTCCTCTCTTTTGGTCTCTCCCACCTCTTTTGGTCTCTCCCGTCGGCCACACCCTTCATGCGCGCTCCTGCGAGGCCACGCCCCATCCGACACGCCCCAGGTCACGCCCCAATCACGGCACATCTGGTCACGCCCCCATCACGGGATGCCCGGTCACGCCCCCACCAGGCAGCTTCCGCAGTGTGCACTCCTCTGCTGTTCAAGGCCAGGTATGTTTGTCCTCTGCAGTCTCTACTGCGCATGACTGCATCTGACAAACATACCTGGCCTTTTATTATATAGGATAAACTCTCAACATCATTATACAGTGCATCATATGTTAGATACTCTGCATCAATTACACAGTGCAGCATGTGTATAGATGCCTTGCGCTATCATATAGTGCAGTGTTGTACTTATTAGTGTATATATGTTCATTATCATCACTATACAGTGACACTTGTCAAAATGTGTGTTCTACTGGTCCTCTGGCAAAAAAGTGCCAGTAATCCATTGCAAGGTAATGTGATCTATTGTAGGGCTTGAAAAATGTATCAAGATGCATTCACAATAACTTGCAGTTCAGGCTTCTAAGAGTGAGTTTGTAACCATAAATTTAAGAAGCAGTCTCTGCTTCTCATCTTAGCTGGCAGAGATAAGTCACCTCAAACTCACTTGTTAGGGGTGATTGACAGGCCCTGCTTTTACGTGATTGGTTTCCCAACAGCAGGGGGTCGAATTGAACAACAGGGCTCTTCTGCAGTCTTATATTTTGCCAAGTGGTGAATGCAAGTGGACAGGTTCTCTGCTTGAGAACTTCTTCAACTGCAGCTTGGTAGATTTTCCTGTTAGGCATGCTCATATCATACTTGGTATAATGGTCATCCTGCCTCCCGGTTATTTTTTTATATTGTCGCCACTCTTTTTTTTATTATGCAGAGCCACCACTGATATGCTACGTCGTAAAGAGACTTTGGTGCATTATGTCACACAGAAATGAACCATTATAGCTATCTATAATAATAAAAGGCCAGGTATGTTTGTCTGATGCCGTCATGCGCAGTAGAGACTGCAGTGTGAGACAAACATACCTGGCATTAACCCCTTAGTTTCCAGCGCCGATGCACAGTATAGATGAACTGGTCGTTCATCTATACTAGCGCGATCACACTATTCCACGAGCGGGAATGGGTGGGACCGCTGCGCTGCAGAAAAACATATGTAGAGATAGAGGGATAGGAATAGAGGGATAGGAATTGATGGATAGGAATAGATGGATAGAGAGATAGAGATACAGGGATCAATGGATAGAGGGATAGGGAGAGAGGGGTGGATGAATAGAGGGATAGGGATAGATGGATAGAGGGGTAGGGATAGATGGATAGAGATAGAGGGATAGAGGGATAGAGATAGAGGGATAGAGGAATAGGGATAGATGGATAGAGGAAAAGGGATATAGGGATAGATGGATAGGGATAGAGGAATCGATGGATATAGGGATAGATAAATAGATGGATAGAGGAAGAGGAGGGTAGAGGGACATAGATAGAGGGTTAGAGGGAGGGGGCGGGAGCAGGTGGGACCGCTGCACTGCAGAAAAAAAAAATGTTGAGAACGGCAGGGAGGGGGGGATGATGGAGGGGTAATCCGAGTGGATGGGGGGATCAGAGGGTAGGGAAAGTTTCTTGGAGGGAGAGGAGGCTAAATGAGATAGGGGGAGGGAGTTGGGCAGCTACATACCTTGCCTTAAAGGGATAGTAAACCCAAACATTTTATTTTATGATTTGGATAGAACATACAATTTTAAACAACTTTCCAATTTACTTTTGTTTTCAAATTTGCTTCATTATCTTGTTATCCATTTCTGAAGGAACAGCATTGCACTTCTGGCAGGAAGCTGAACACATCTAGTTAGCCAATCATAAGAGACAAATGTGTGCAGGCACCAATTAGCAGCAGCTCCCACTGGTGTATGATATGTGCATATTCTTTTTCAACAAGGGATACTAAGGGAAAGAAGCATATTTGAAAATAGAAATGCATTTAAAAGTGTCTCAAAATTACATGTTCTTTCTGAATCATGCAAGTTTAATTTTGACTTTCTTATCCCTTTAAGGATGAGTGTGTGTTCGAGATAAAAGTGAAAAAGTGCATAATAACTCCTAAGAGGTATTTCTTTCATGTAATTGGCAAGAGTCCATGAGCTAGTGACATATGGGATATACAATCTTACCAGGAGGGGCAAAGTTTCCCAAACCTCAAAATGCCTATAAATACACCCCCTCACCACACCCACAATTCAGTTTTACAAACTTTGCCTCCTATGGAGGTGGTGAAGTAAGTTTGGGCTAAGATTTCTACGTTGATATGCGCTTCTCAGCATTGTTGAAGCCCGATTCCTCTCAGAGTACAGCGAATGTCAGAGGGACGTGAAGGGAGTATCACTTATTGAATACGATGATTTCCCTAACGGGGGTCTATTTCATAGGTTCTCTGTTATCGGTCGGAGAGATTCATCTCCTACCTCCCTTTTCAGATCGACGTTATACTCTCAATTTACCATTACCTCTACTGATAACTGTTTTAGTACTGGTTTGGCTATCTGCTATATGTGGATGGGTGTCTTTTGGTAAGTATGTTTCTTTCATGTAATTAGCAAGAGTCCATGAGCTAGTGACGTATGGGATATACATTCCTACCAGGAGGGGCAAAGTTTCCCAAACCTTAAAATGCCTATAAATACACCCCTCACCACACCCACAAATCAGTTTTACAAACTTTGCCTCCTATGGAGGTGGTGAAGTAAGTTTGTGCTAGATTCTACGTTGATATGCGCTCCGCAGCAGGTTGGAGCCCGGTTTTCCTCTCAGCGTGCAGTGAATGTCAGAGGGATGTGAGGAGAGTATTGCCTATTTGAATGCAGTGATCTCCTTCTACGGGGTCTATTTCATAGGTTCTCTGTTATCGGTCGTAGAGATTCATCTCTTGCCTCCCTTTTCAGATCGACGATATACTCTTATATATACCATTACCTCTACTGATTCTCGTTTCAGTACTGGTTTGGCTTTCTACTACATGTAGATGAGTGTCCTGGGGTAAGTAAGTCTTATTTTCTGTGACACTCTAAGCTATGGTTGGGCACTTTTATATAAAGTTCTAAATATATGTATTCAAACATTTATTTGCCTTGACTCAGGATGTTCAACGTTCCTTATTTCAGACAGTCAGTTTCATATTTGGGATAATGCATATGAATAAATAATTTTTTCTTACCTTAAAAATTTGACTTTTCCCTGTGCTAGTAGAAGATTAAAAAAGATGTATGACCTAAGCTATACACAAGAGGGCGCTGTGTGCCTAAAATGTATAAATAGCTGTAATAATCACCTGTAACCAATATAACATATAAAAATAGAATGTAACCATACAATCACCCCCAAAAATGGATGCTGATCCCAATGGTGTATGGTGGGTAACTTAGAGTCTTAGTATATAAGTCCCAATTGTAGAGTGAAGATCCAACGATCTGGCTTATGCGATCAATATTCAGGCTGCTCTCTCCCTTCCTCCACTGTATGGTAGTAGATCTGAGAAAACTGCAAACACAAGAGAGGCGCACAAATGTGTGTATCCGTAGCGAACAACGAAGTTAAACAGACACCAATCTTATACACAGACTACTCACAATTTCCTAAAGCACACTTATGTGCTAGTAGTAGCGGGCTGGCTATCAGAGCTACCCAGCTTGCTCCCTCCGGCAATCGCTCGCTCCCAATCTGAAAGATAAGAAGCGCCCAAATGTGTGTATCCGTGAAAACCAGAAAACCCCAGCTCCAAACTTCTTACACAGGGTACTCACAATTTGAAGGAGCACACTTATGTGCTTGTAGACGCAGGCTGGCTATCAGAGCTAACCAGCTAGCTCCCTCCGGTCTCAAAGGTTCCTCCAACGCAGGTGTATGGTAATGCTGTTCTCACCCAATAAGTAGCAAAGCCAGAATAAAATCAAGATATTTATTGATATAAACAATATTGGCTGTGATACAAAGCTACATATAGGTGAGCATATGGAAATATGCTACGCGTTTCTCGGCTACTAACGGCCGTTTCATCAGGCATATTATACATAGGACTTCCACCGGCTTTTATAGCCGTGATTACCATACAACCTACATAATTACGACCTCCCTAAAAAAGGTGTGTGAGCTTATCACCCAATGACCAACTCCGGTTTTCATATCAACCTCTATGATACGCTGCCCGCACTAGGTGTGTGAGAATCACGCCAATCACCTATGTTAATTGTTGGGGGATGTGCGCTCAGCGTGCCTGAGATCAATAATGAGAACTTTACTGAAACCCAGCTATATGCCGTTCTATGGTAGTACACAGCGGCTGTTGTCCCACACTAAGGGAAACTGAAATATTGATCTTGCTCTCTCCACACCTAATGCACTAGTAAAAGTAGGATACATATATATATAAAACAATCGATAAATAATAAAATATATATGTATATATACACATCGTACCTAACTCATTTAAAAAGGGTTTAAAATATTTGATATCTAGATAATGTATAAATATCATAAGTCCATAAACACAATATATAACTATATGGATTAAAAAAGTGATTAGACTTTACGGCTCCTATACCTATGGTGCCATTCTTCCCACCAGAAACAGAAGCTTATACATGTAGTATGTGTAAATACACATGTAAAGTAGCGGTCACCATTACTACGTGAATTTTAATTTTTTAGGTCCAAAGTGTGACCCCTATTTATTATATTCATATGGGGCATTATGTGTAGCGTACCCAGAGTGATGTAGTATATATCAGGCAGATTTTGCCCTGTTCGTCAGTTTTTTATTCCTGTTGTATTTTGCTCATACAGTTTCCTATACGTCCAAAAGGATGTGATAATAATAATTGTGAATTAAATAATAAAATGGTGAATTAATACTAACGAATATCCCTATATGCCTAATAACAAATTTATGAACCCTAACTACAAGGGTGTATATATAGTATACAATAACCCAATTTCAAGGTGATTAGGATTCTAGTACTAAAGTGATGTGCACAATAAATAATGTGAAAAAAAGAAGGGGAATATATATTGGATCAGTATACATCCAAATGCTTCTTGATGAAGGCCTATACTATAGTAAGATGTGTTCATGTGGAAAACTATTGTGATGCATACGTGTATATGTATATAGAATAGCTGTGTATAAAAAGTTTGTTAATATATGTAATCTAATGCTATATAAACTAGTGAGAGTCATGAATACATGTGGATCATGAAGTGCGAATCTAAAAAAAATGTGTGATGTTGATACAACTATAATGATGTAATATAAATTATAAGGGGAACTTATATAAGACTAAAATAAAGGAATGTGTTATTTATATTTTTGTTATATATGGGGTCCTGAGATGCTATGTCTAGATGATACTAAGTTCATATAATAGATGTTATATCGAAATAATAATAGAATATACTACTTGTTACGTGTATAGGATGTTATATTATAGTAATCATGGAATATGGATAGATGATTATATTAAGATCTATCCACTGTATGCTCTAAATGGTCCATCCCCTATCTGATATATTAGGGAGGATGAAATAATCCAGTCACCTATCTATGGCCCTATTTCCTTCTTACGAGGAGTATACCTCTGTGGTGTTGTGCCAATGTATATATTTAGAAGGCTGCAGAGTCGATAACTTCGTTGAGCCCATTAGGGAATAGTGTTCCAAACTTATATATCCAAAAAGTTTCACGTTGTCGTAATTTAGTAAATCTATTATATTTGTTAGAACCTGGAATACTTTCTATCGGTGTAATCTTAAATGTACATTTATCACCTTTATGTTCTGACAAATGATGTCTGGGTACACTATGTTTATCTGATGAATTCTTAATATTACGAAGATGCTCACTCCACCTAGTGCGTATATTTCGTGTCGTGCGTCCCAAATACTGTATCCCACATTTGCAGGTCAACACATAGATCACGAAAGTAGAGCTGCAGTTCAAATGTTCACCTATCTGGAATATTTCCCCAGTACTATTGGCCTTGATGCTTCTAGTGCCATGTGTTATGTGTTTGCACATGAAACATCTAGTTTTACCACATCTAAAGGTACCTATCCGTCCTTTGTTATTTTTAATAGCGGTATTAGCAATAGCTTTCTTTGAAATTACCACTTTACTAGGGGCTAAAGTCTGTTTTACCGTGGGTGCCCTTCTGAAAACTATGTTTGGTGAATGACTTAAATTTTTCTTTAAAATTGGATCTCTTAATAAGATTGGCCAATGTTTGTGGAGTACTTTTTTGATGGATTTGTGATTAGAATTAAATTGGGTTACAAAGCATGGTTGATCTATCTTCCTGTTTGCCTTTTTATTTCCCAATATATCTGACTTCTTTTTGTTTGTAAGTAAACTGGACCTATCAATTTTATTCGCCTTATTGTAACTCTCTAAAATTATTTCAAGAGGGTATCCTTTTTCTTTAAACCTTTCTATCAATATTTCAGATTGTTCATGAAATTTAGAATCTGTGCTGCAGTTTCTTTTTATTCTGCAAAATTGACTGTAAGGTATGCAATTTTTCCACTGTCTGTGATGATTGCTTGTGTAATGTAGCTGTTAGGCTCGCGGGGGCTGAAAATGCTTCATTTTATTGCGTCATTCTTGGCGCAAACTTTTTTGGCGCAAATTTTTTTTTATGTTTCCGGCGTCATACGTGTCGCCGGAAGTTGTGTCATTTTTGACGTTTTTTTTGCGCCAAAGGTGTCGGCGTTCCGGATGTGGCGTCATTTTTTGCGCCAAAAGCATTTAGGCGCCAAATAATGTGGGCATCTTTCTTGGCGCTAAAAAAATATGGGCGTCATTATTGTCTCCACATTATTTAAGTCTCATTATTTTGTGCTTCTGGTTGCTAGAAGCTTGTTCACTGGCATTTTTTTCCCATTCCTGAAACGGTCATTTAAGGAATTTGATCAATTTTGCTTTATATGTTGTTTTTTTCTATTACATATTGCAAGATGTCCCACGTTCAAGCTGAGTCAGAAGATACTTCTGGAAAATCGCTGCCTGGTGCTGGAGCTACCAAAGCTAAGTGTATCTGCTGTAAACTTTTGGTATCTGTTCCTCCAGCTGTTGTTTGTACTGTTTGTCATGACAAACTTGCTAATGCAGATAATATTTCCTTTAGTACTGTTACATTACCTGTTGCTGTTCCGTCAACATCTAATACTCAGAGTGTTCCTGATAACATAAGAGATTTTGTTTCTAAATCCATTAAGAAGGCTATGTCTGTTATTCCTCCTTCTAGTAAACGTAAAAAGTCTTTTAAAACTTCTCATTTTTCAGATGAATTTTTAAATGAACATAATCATTCTGATACTGATATTGGTTCCTCTGATTCAGAGGATTCTGTCTCAGAGGTTGATGTTGATAAATCTTCATATTTATTTAAAATGGAATTTATTCGTTCTTTACTTAAAGAAGTCCTAATTGCATTAGAAATTGAGGATTCTAGTTCTCTTGATACTAAATCTAAACGTTTAGATAAGGTTTTTAAATCTCCTGTAGTTATTCTAGAAGTGTTTCCTGTCCCTGGTGCTATTTCTGAAGTAATTTCCAGGGAATGGAATAATTTGGGTAATTCTTTTACTCCTTCTAAACGTTTTAAGCAATTATATCCTGTGCCATCTGACAGATTAGAATTTTGGGACAAAATCCCTAAGGTTGATGGGGCTGTCTCTACTCTTGCTAAGCGTACTACTATTCCTACGGCAGATGGTACTTCCTTTAAGGATCCTTTAGATAGGAAAATTGAATCCTTTCTAAGAAAAGCTTACTTGTGTTCAGGTAATCTTCTTAGACCTGCTATATCTTTAGCGGATGTTGCTGCAGCTTCAACGTTTTGGTTAGAAGCTTTAGCGCAACAAGTAACAGACCATAATTCTCATAGCATTATTATTCTTCTACAACATGCTAATAATTTTATTTGTGATGCCATCTTTGATGTCATTAGAGTTGATGTCAGGTATATGTCTCTAGCTATTTTAGCTAGAAGAGCTTTATGGCTTAAAACTTGGAATGCTGATATGTCTTCTAAGTCTACTCTGCTTTCCCTTTCTTTCCAGGGTAATAATTTATTTGGTTCTCAGTTGGATTCTATTATCTCAACTGTTACTGGAGGGAAAGGAACTTTTTTACCACAGGATAAAAAATCTAAAGGTAAATTTAGGTCTAATAATCGTTTTCGTTCCTTTCGTCACAACAAGTAACAAAAGCCTGATCCTTCATCCTCAGGAGCGGTATCAGTTTGGAAACCATCTCCAGTCTGGAATAAATCCAAGCCTTTTAGCAAACCAAAGCCAGCTCCCAAGTCCACATGAAGGGTGGCCCTCATTCCAGCTCAGCTGGTAGGGGGCAGATTACGTTTTTTCAAAGAAATTTGGTTCAATTCCGTTCACAATCTCTGGATTCAGAACATTGTTTCAGAAGGGTACAGAATTGGCTTCAAGATAAGGCCTCCTGCAAAGAGATTTTTTCTTTCCCGTGTCCCAGTAAACCTAGCGAAGGCTCAAGCATTTCTGAAATGTGTTTCAGATCTAGAGTTGGCTGGAGTAATTATGCCAGTTCCAGTTCTGGAACAGGGGCTGGGGTTTTATTCAAATCTCTTCATTGTACCAAAGAAGGAGAATTCCTTCAGACCAGTTCTGGATCTAAAAATATTGAATCGTTATGTAAGCATACCAACATTCTAAATGGTAACTGTAAGGACTATCCTGCCTTTTGTTCAGCAAGAGCATTATATGTCCACAATAGATTTACAGGATGCATATCTGCATATTCCGATTCATCCAGATCACTATCAGTTTCTGAGATTCTCTTTCCTAGACAAGCATTACCAGTTTGTGGCTCTACCGTTTGGCCTAGCTACAGCTCCAAGAATTTTTACAAAGGTTCTCAGTGCCCTTCTGTCTGTAATCAGAGAACAGGGTATTGTGGTATTTCCTTATTTGGACGATATCTTGGTACTTGCTCAGTCTTCTCATTTAGCAGAATCTCATACGAATCGACTTGAGTTGTTTCTTCAAGATCATGGTTGGAGGATCAATTTACCAAAAAGTTCATTGATTCCTCAGACAAGGGTAACCTTTTTAGGTTTCCAGATAGATTCAGTGTCCATGACTCTGTCTTTGACAGACAAGAGACGTCTAAGTTGATATCAGCTTGTCGAAACCTTCAGTCACAATCATTCCCTTCGGTAGCTTTATGCATGGAAATTCTAGGTCTTATGACTGCAGCATCGGACGCGATCCCCTTTGCTCGTTTTCACATGCGACTTCTTCAGCTCTGTATGCTGAACCAATGGTGCAGGGATTACACAAAGATATCTCAATTAATATCTTTAACACCGATTGTACGACACTCTCTGATGTGGTGGACAGATCACCATCGTTTAGTTCAGGGGGCTTCTTTTGTTCTTCCGACCTGGACTGTAATTTCAACAGATGCAAGTCTGACAGGTTGGGGAGCTGTTTGGGGGTCTCTGACAGCACAAGGGGTTTGGGAATCTCAGGAGGTGAGATTACCGATCAATATTTTGGAACTCCGTGCAATTTTCAGAGCTCTTCAGTCATGGCCTCTTCTAAAGAGAGAATCGTTCATTTGTTTTCAGACAGACAATGTCACAACTGTGGCATACATCAATCATCAAGGAGGGACTCACAGTCCTCTGGCTATGAAGGAAGTATCTCAAATTCTGGTATGGGCAGAATCCAGCTCCTGTTCAGTTTCTGCGGTTCATATCCCAGGTATAGACAATTGGGAAGCGGATTATCTCAGCCGCCAAACGTTACATCCGGGTAAATGGTCTCTTCACCCAGAGGTATTCCTTCAGATTGTTCAAATGTGGGGACTTCCAGTAATAGATCTGATGGCCTCTCATCTAAACAAGAAACTTCCCAGGTATCTGTCCAGATCCAGGGATCCTCAAGCGGAAGCAGTGGATGCATTGTCACTTCCTTGGGAGTATCATCCTGCCTATATCTTTCCGCCTCTAGTTCTTCTTCCAAGAGTAATCTCCAAGATTCTGAAGGAATGCTCGTTTGTTCTGCTGGTAGCTCCAGCATGGCCTCACAGGTTTTGGTATGCGGATCTTGTCCGAATGGCCTCTTGCCAACCGTGGACTCTTCCGTTAAGACCACACCTTTTGTCGCAAGGTCCTTTTTTCCATCAGGATCTCAAATCCTTAAATTTAAAGGTATGGAGATTGAACGCTTGATTCTTAGTCAAAGAGGTTTCTCTGACTCTGTGATTAATACTATGTTACAGGCTCATAAATCTGTATCTAGGGAGATATATTATAGAGTCTGGAAGACTTTTATTTCTTGGTGTCTTTCTCATCATTTTTCCTGGCATTCTTTTAGAATTCCGAGAATTTTACAGTTTCTTCAGGATGGTTTGGATAAAGGTTTGTCTGCAAGTTCCTTGAAAGGACAAATCTCTGCTCTTTCTGTTCTTTTTCACAGAAAGATTGCTAATCTTCCTGATATTCATTGCTTTGTACAAGCTTTGGTTTGTATAAAACCTGTCATTAAGTCAATTTCTCCTCCTTGGAGTTTGAATTTGGTTCTGGGGGCTCTTCAAGCTCCTCCGTTTGAACCTAGGCATTCGTTGGACATCAAATTACTTTCTTGGAAAGTTTTGTTCCTTTTGGCCATCTCTTCTGCCAGACGAGTTTCTGAATAATCTGCTCTTTCTTGTGAGTCTCCTTTTCTGATTTTTCATCAGGATAAGGCGGTGTTGCGAACTTCTTTTAAATTTTTACCTAAGGTTGTGAATTCTAACAACATTAGTAGAGAAATTGTGGTTCCTTCATTATGTCCTAATCCTAAGAATTCTAAGGAGAGATCATTGCATTCTTTGGATGTAGTTAGAGCTTTGAAATATTATGTTGAAGCTACTAAGAATTTCCGAAAGACTTCTAGTCTATTTGTTATCTTTTCCGGTTCTAGGAAAGGTCAGAAGGCCTCTGCCATTTCTTTGGCATCTTGGTTGAAATCTTTAATTCATCATGCTTATGTTGAGTCGGGTAAAACTCCGCCTCAAAGGATTACAGCTCATTCCACTAGTTCAGTTTCTACTTCCTGGGCGTTTAGGAATGAAGCTTCGGTTGATCAGATTTGCAAAGCAGCAACTTGGTCTTCTTTGCATACTTTTACTAAATTCTACCATTTTGATGTGTTTTCTTCTTCTGAAGCTGTTTTTGGTAGAAAAGTACTTCAGGCAGCTGTTTCAGTTTGAATCTTCTGCTTATAATTTCAGTTTTTTTCATTATAAAATTTAAACTTTATTTTGGGTGTGGATTATTTTTCAGCGGAATTGGCTGTCTTTATTTTATCCCTCCCTCTCTAGTGACTCTTGCGTGGAAAGATCCACATCTTGGGTAGTCATTATCCCATACGTCACTAACTCATGGACTCTTGCTAATTACATGAAAGAAAACATAATTTATGTAAGAACTTACCTGATAAATTCATTTCTTTCATATTAGCAAGAGTCCATGAGGCCCACCCTTTTTTTGTGGTGGTTATGATTTTTTTGTATAAAGCACAATTATTCCAATTCCTTATTTTTTATGCTTTCGCACTTTTTTCTTATCACCCCACTTCTTGGCTATTCGTTAAACTGATTTGTGGGTGTGGTGAGGGGTGTATTTGTAGGCATTTTGAGGTTTGGGAAACTTTGCCCCTCCTGGTAGGAATGTATATCCCATACGTCACTAGCTCATGGACTCTTGCTAATATGAAAGAAATGAATTTATCAGGTACGTTCTTACATAAATTATGTTTTTTTATTACTTAAGACATCTCAGCTATGGTTTGGCACTTTATGTATTTAAATAAAGTTATAAATATATGTATTGTACTTATATTTGCCATGAGTCAGGTTCATGAATTTCCTTCTGCAGACTGTCAGTTTCATATTTGGGGAATATAAACATTTTTTTTAAAGAAATTTATTTCTTACCTGGGGTTTAGTCTTTTTTCAATTGACTACTTCTTGCAAATAGCGGGTGGTATTAGGCCCGCAGGTGCGTCAAATGCTAAACTTTATTGCGTCATTCTTGGAGCGAAAATATTTTTGGCGTGAAAAAATACGCCTATGACGCAACTTCGTCATTTCCGGCGTCATACTTGACGCCGAGACCTTTCACACGGTTGCATCATTAGTGACGCGAGTGTGTCATTTCCGGTTATTTTTGGCGCCAAAAAAGTTTAAGTTACGTTGTGCGCCATACTTGGCGCCAAACTTTTTCATTATTTCAATACCCAATTGATGTTTGCCTCTTGCCTTTTTCTCTATCAGAGGGCTATGCTATTTGCATTTTTTCCCATTCCTGAAACTGTCATATAAGGAAATAGAACATTTTGCTTTATATGTTGTTTTTTCTCTTACATTTTGCAAGATGTCTCAATCTGATCCTGCCTCAGAAGTTTCTGCTGGAACATTGCTGTCTGACATCGGTTCTACCAAAGCTAAGTGCATTTGTTGTAAAATTGTAGAAATTATTTTGCAGAATGTCATTTGTAATAGTTGTCATGATAAACTTTTACATGCAGATAGTGTTTCTATCAGTAATAGTACATTGCCAGTTGCAGTTCCTTCAACTTCTAATGTGCATGATATACCTGTAAATTTTAAAGAATTTGTTTCTGATTCTATCCTGAAGGCTTTGTCTGCATTTCCACCTTCTAATAAACGTAAAAGGTCTTTTAAAACTTCTCATTTAGTTGATGAAATTTCAAATGACCAACAATATAATAATTTATCCTCTTCTGATGAGGATCTATCTGATTTAGAAGATCCTTCCTCAGACATTGACACTGACAAATCTACTTATTTATTTAAAATAGAGTATATGCGTTCTTTATTAAAAGAAGTGTTAATTACTTTGGATATTGAGGTAACCAGTCCTATTGACATTCAGTCTAATAAAAGTTTAAATGCTGTTTTTAAACCTCCTGTGGTTTCTCCAGGGGTTTTTCCTATTCCTGAGGCTATTTCTGATATGATTTCTAAGGAATGGAATAAGCCAGGTACTTCTTTTATTCCTTCTTCAAGGTTTAAAAAATTGTATCCTTTACCAGCAAAATCTATAGAGTGTTGGGAAAAAATCCCCAAAGTTGATGGGGCTATTTCTACTCTTGCTAAACGTACCACTATTCCTATGTAAGATAGTACTTGCTTTAAGGATCCTTTAGATAGGAAGCTTGAATCTTATCTAAGGAAGGCCTATTTATATTCAGGTCATCTTCTCAGACCTGCAATTTCTTTGGCTGATGTTGCGGCTGCATCAACTTTCTGGTTGGAGAATTTAGCGCAACAGGAATTGAATTCTGACTTATCTAGCATTATTCGCTTACTGCAATATGCTAATCATTTTATTTGTGATGCCATTTTTGATATGATCAAAATTGATGTTAGATCCATGTCTTTAGCTATATTAGCTAGAAGAGCTTTGTGGCTTAAATCTTGGAATGCTGATATGACTTCTAAATCTAGATTACTATCTCTTTCTTTCCAAGGTAATAATTTATTTGGTTCACAGTTGGATTCTATTATTTCAACTGTCACTGGGGGAAAGGGAGTTTTTCTGCCTCAGGATAAAAAACCTAAGGGTAAATCTAAGGCTTCTAACCGTTTTCGTTCCGTTCGTCAGAATAAAGAACAAAAACTCAATCCTCCCCCCAAGGAATCTGCTTCCAATTGGAAGCCTTCCTCAAATTGGAATAAATCCAAGCCATTTAGGAAACCAAAGTCAGTCCCTAAGTCCGCATGAAGGTGCGGCCCTCATTCCAGCTCAGCTGGTAGGGGGCAGATTAAGGTTTTTCAAGGATATTTAGATAAAATCTGTCCAAAATCAATTAATTCAGAGCATTATCTCTCAAGGGTATTGAATAGGATTCAGAGTAAAACCTCCTGTGAGAAGATTTTTTCTCTCACGTATTCCAGCAAATCCAGTAAAAGCTCAGGCTGAAGTGTGTTTCAGACCTGAAGTCTTCAGGGGTAATCATGCCAGTTCCTCTTCAGGAACAAGGTTTGGGGTTTTAGTCAAATCTATTCATTGTTCCAAAGAAGGAAAATGTATTCAGACCAGTTCTGGATCTGAAAATTTTGAATTGTTATGTAAGAGTACCAACTTTCAAGATGGTGACTATAAGGACTATTCTGCCTTTTGTTCAGCAAGGACATAATATATCCACAATAGACTTGCAAGATGCATACCTTCATATTCCGATTCATCCAGAACATTATCAGTTTCTGAGATTCTCTTTTCTAAACAAGCATTACCAATTTGTTGCTCTTCTATTTGGCCTAGCAACAGCTCCAAGAATCTTTTCAAAGGTTCTGGGTGCCCTACTCTCTGTAATCAGAGAACAGGGTATTGCGGTGTTTCCTTATTTGGACGATATCTTGGTACTAGCTCAGTCTTTACGTACTGCAGAATCTAACACAAATCAACTAGTGTTGTTTCTTTGGAAACATGGTTGGAGGATCAATTTACCAAAAAGTTTCTTGATTCCTCAGACAAGGGTCACCTTTTTAGGCTTCCAGATAGATTCAGTGTCCATGACTCTGCCCCTAACAGACAAGAGACGTTTAAAATTGGTTGCAGCCTGCCGGAATCTTCAGTCTCAGTCATTCCCTTCAGTGGCTATGTGCATGGAAGTTTTAGGTCTCATGACTGCAGCATCAGACGCGATCCCCTTTGCTCGTTTTCACATGAGACCTCTTCAGCTTTGTATGCTGAATCAATGGTGCAGGGATTATACAAAGATATCACAATTAAAATCCTTTAATCCCAATGTACGACACTCTCTGACATGGTGGATAGATCACCATCGTTTAGTTCAAGGGGCTTCTTTTTTGTTCAGCCAACCTGGACTGTGATCACAACAGATGCGAGTCTTTCAGGTTGGGGAGCTGTTTGGGGATCTCTGACGGCACAGGGGGTTTGGAAATCTCAAGAGGCGAGATTACCAATAAATATTTTAGAACTCTGTGCAATTCTCAGAGCTCTTCAGATACTTGTCCAGTATCCAGATCCTGTCTAATCTCTGCGATGCATATCCCAGGTGTAGACAATTGGGAGGCGGATTATCTCAGCCGCCAGACTTTACATCCAGGGGAGTGGTCTCTCCATCCAGACAAGAAACTTCCCAGATACCCGTCCAGGTCCAGGGATGTTCAGGCGGAAGCAGTGGATACGCTGACACTACCTTGGTGTTATCATCCTGCTTACATTTTCCCGCCTCTAGTTCTCCTTCCAATAGTGATCTCCAAAATCATCATGGAACAATCATTTGTGTTGCTGGTGGCTCCAGC
Source organism: Bombina bombina (assembly GCF_027579735.1). Taxonomy (NCBI): domain Eukaryota; kingdom Metazoa; phylum Chordata; class Amphibia; order Anura; family Bombinatoridae; genus Bombina; species Bombina bombina. The sequence continues at coordinate 569,768,199 of NC_069501.1, forward strand.
ATGGCCACACAGGTTTTGGTATGCGGATCTGATTCGGATGTCCAGTTGTCCGCCTTGGCCACTTCCGTAATGGCCAGACCTACTATCTCAAGGTCCGTTTTTCCATCAGGATCTCAAATCATTAAATTTGAAGGTATGGAAATTGAACGCTTAGTACTAAGTCATAGAGGTTTCTCTGACTCAGTGATTAATACTATGTTACAAGCTTGTAAATCTGTCTCTAGAAAGATTTATTTTAGAGTTTGGAAGACTTACATTTCATGGTGTTCTTCTCATAAATTCTCCTGGCATTCTTTTAGAATTCCTAGAATTTTACACTTTCTTCAGGATGGTTTGGATAAGGGTTTGTCTGCACGTTCCTTGAAAAGACAAATCTCCGCTCTTTCTGTTTTATTTCACAGAAAGATTGCTATACTTCCTGATATACACTGTTTTGTACAGGCTTTATTTCATATTAAGCCTGTTATTAAATCAATTTCTCCTCCTTGGAGTCTTAATTTGGTTCTGAAGGCTTTACAGGCTCCTCCATTTGAACCTATGCATTCTTTGGACATTAAACTACTTTCTTGGAAAGTGTTGTTCCTTTTGGCCATCTCTTCTGCTAGAAGAGTTTCTGAGTTATCTGCTCTTTCTTGTGAGTCTCCTTTTCTGATTTTTCATCAGGATAAGGCAGTTTTGCAGACTTCTTTTCAATTTTTACCTAAGGTTGTGAATTCTAACAACATTAGTAGAGAAATTGTTGTCCCTTCCTTATGTCCTAATCCTAAGAATTCTTTGGAAAGATCCTTACATTCTTTGGATATGGTAATAGCTTTGAAATATTATGTGGAAGCTACTAAAGATTTCAGGAAGACTTCCAGTCTATTTGTTTTATTTTCTGGTCCTAGGAAAGGTCAGAAGGCTTCTGCTATTTCCTTGGCTTCTTGGTTGAAACTTTTGATTCATCAAGCTTATTTGGAGTTGGGTCAGGCCTCGCCTCAGAGAATTACAGCTCATTCTACTAGATCAGTATCCACTTCGTGGGCTTTTAAGAATGAAGCTTCAGTTGATCAGATTTGCAAAGCGGCAACTTGGTGCTCTTTGCATTCATTTACTAAATTCTACAGTTTTTATGTATTTGCTTCCTCGGAAGCAATTTTTAGTAGAAAAGTTCTTCAGGCAGCTGTTTCAGTTCGATTCTTCTGCTTTTGATTTAAGTTTTTTTCTTTCAAAAATGAAAATAAACTTATTTTTTTGGGTTGTGGACTAATTTTTTCAGCGGAATATGGCTGTTTTTATTTTATTCCCTCCCTCTCTAGTGACTCTTGAGTGGAGATCCACATCTTGGGTATTGCTATCCCATATGTCACTAGCTCATGGACTCTTGCCAATTACATGAAAGAAAACATAATTTATGTAAGAACTTACCTGATAAATTCATTTCTTTCATATTGGCAAGAGTCCATGAGGCCCACCCTTTTTATGGTGGTTATGATTTTTTGTATAAAGCACAATTATTTCCAAATTTCCTTTGTTGATGCTTTCTACTCCTTTCTTTATCACCCCACTGCTTGGCTATTCGTTAAACTGAATTGTGGGTGTGGTGATTGGTGTATTTATAGGCATTTTGAGGTTTGGGAAACTTTGCCCCTCCTGGTAGGATTGTATATCCCATATGTCACTAGCTCATGGACTCTTGCCAATATGAAAGAAATGAATTTATCAGGTAAGTTCTTACATAAATGTTTTTCCTCTTTTACACCTAGTTGAGCTAGGTGTAAATTTTTTCAATATAACAACAGCCTACAACAGTGTATTAACGTTTTTCGCTTTCATTGGAAATCTGGTATAATTTATAGATTAACGGCTTCTAATACTTTCTATGGGGCACAAAAATGTTTTCGGCAGCAGAAATTGAGGTAAAACACGCCATTGGAAGCAATCGATAAAATAAATTGCTTCCGACAGCATATTTATCGGTTTGCAAGCGGACGCAAACTCAATTACGGCTCAATGAAAGCAAGCCCTAAATTGGGAAAAGAGCACTTATGACTTGTTTAACACTTGAAGCTTAAAGGGACAGTCTAGTCAAAAATGTAACTTTCATGATTCAGATAGAGCATGCAATTTTAAACAACTTCACTTTTATCATCAAATCTGCTTTGTTCTCTTGGTATTCTTAGTTGAACGTTAAACCTAGGTAGACTCATATGCCAATTTCCTAAGCCCTTGAAGGCTTCCTCTTATCTCAATGCATTTGACAGCTTTTAACAGCTGGAGGGCATTAGTTCATGTGTGCCACATAGATAGCATTATGTTCATGCCCATGGAGTTACTCATGAGAGGGCACTGATTGCCTAAAATTCAAGTCTATCAAAAGAACTGAAATTTTGGGACAGTCTCCAGATGGTTAGATACAAGGTAATCACAGAGGTAAAAAGTATATTAATAGAACAGGGTTGGTTATTCAAAACTGGGGAATGGGTAATAAAGGGATTATCTATCTTTTTAAACAATAACAATTCTGGAGTAGACTGCCCCTTTAAAATTGTCTTTGACTTCCCTGACTTGCCTGTGTTGGCTTAGGACTTGGCTTGAGACTTGAATGCAAAAACTTGAGACTTGAAAAATAATTACTTGCAAAGCTTTACTATGCAAATGTCATATTAATTACAAAATGAACCCCTTCACTACTAAACTTTATTCTGACCCCTGTGCAAAGCCAATTATGAGTGTTTTAACTGCTTACATTTATATACATTATTGGGGACCTATTTATCAAAGCGTCAACCAAAAATACCCTGGAATTCGGCGTCATTATTTTCGCGAGATTGAACCGACGTAGTTATCAAAGCGCCAAGATCGGCAAATGTTGAAATTTGTGACCTAGCATACGATCCCTTGATCTCAATCCGACGCAGATCAATGCGAGTTGAAAACCTGTGGAATTCAAGTTTAATCGTGTTCATTCGCCCTCCTATTCAACACTATTTGAAGCTCTCATGAAGTTATTAAAAATTATTTTCCGACTTGTACCGATCCTTGAGGTCGCGGATGCCATAGAACTAAATGGGAGTCGGAAAACACAGAAAGCTTTATTAGATGCTGCAAGAGAATGAAGCATATGACATAATTAAAGTAATTAAGAAATTGTATTAAAGATGTATACACTTCAAAATTCAAACTAAATTATTGCTACACATTTGGTGCACTAGTAGATATATTGATAAAAATTATAAATATATTACTACTTATGGATTATGCTACAAGTTTGTCTCTCATTACAAAACAACCGGACAATATCCAAATTTATTTTAAATTTTTTTTTTTTTTCTCTAATATTTTTATTGAGGGAAAAGTGTTGGCAAACAAGTTAAACAATTGAGCATTGTACAGCCATCTTCAGAAATTGACAGTAACAAGGTATCATATACAATTTACATTATAGGCTGCATAAACCAAGGTTAATAACAACAATTGTACTATTGAAAGACATAATATGTAAGTGCCAATGATCGTTAAAACCTTCTGTGCAAAAGTAGGAGGCCACTCTTGGACCTCAACCCACGAAAAGGGAGAATTAACATTTGTAGAAGGCTGCCTAGAATAGAAGTGATCACTCAGGGATCCCTTAATATTCACCTCAAATTTTACATTTTTATAATGTTACAACTGGTGACTAATAATGTAGTAAAACTATTTTTGCGATTTATAAACAGTATAGTATGTTGCGTTGCAAAATATTTTACTATAGTAAGATGCGGCATAGGAAAGATAAGCCGCATGAGTAGCCCTCCTAAATAAGGAGGTACATTATTGGGGGGGGGGGAGAGGAGGTAGGTTGGAATATAGTAAGTGGTATGTATAGCTAAGGAGACTTTTGAATTATAGAATAACCATACCCGCCTAGTAAGGTTTTATTGAAACAGCTTATTCCATAATGTCCTGGAGTACCCATAAGACTAAGCTAAGGAACATTACTCAGTATACTAGTATATTTAATGTCAAGAAGCAGTGAAGTGCAGACTAGATTATATAAAATACATGAAATAAATAAATTTAAATAAAAATAAGTGAGAGAAAGAATGCCACTGTAGGACACAAAGCTTAACACTGCAAGCACAGTGGCACTGAATCACCACCTCTTTGGTGCATGTGAACTAAATAAACCAGACCTCAAAAAAAGACCATGGCATATTAGAAGGTGTCTACACACTAGACTTGGGTAGATGTTGGTAATAACACTAGCTAGAAAGTGGGCGGGGTAAGCAAGGTGCAGGCCGTAGTCCTCAACATAATTAATCTGCAATTGTTACTGAGAGATAGGGTATTAGATAAAGAAAGTGGATTTGAACCCAGATAGAGATAAATCAATGTGAAAGTGATTAAACCATTAAAAATTTCCCCTTCAGAACAAGGCTGCCATATCCCCTGGACGTGGGCCCCCCATCCAGGAGCAGACAATTCATAAATGGATAGAACCAAGGGAGGGGAGATTATGAATGCGTATGTTTTAATGCAGTTTGGGTTTAAGGTATGTATATAACCCCTTAACTCAGGCGTCTAAGCCTGTAAGGGGAAGGCAGCTTTAGAACAAACAGTGATCCCCATAGCTAATTGAAGGAACTACCTGCGCATTAAAAGGTTGACACCAAATTATAAGACCCAGGAGCATAAGTACATAATAGACACAGTATTAGCTGTAAGCAAAGTAAAATATGCCAAGTAGTTGATTAAACAAGATATTGAGATGGCCATCTAGACAGCCATATTGAAGAGCAAAATTAGATCGTACTCTATAAAATGGAATTAGGTTAACATGCATAAGTCAAACACCAACATTAAACCAACTTATATATATAATAGATATAAATAAGATGAGGTAACTGTCCATAACTGATATACTGTCTATTTTCTCATGAGGTGAATATTGCTGACAGCGTAGCTAACCCGCTTCACGGTAAGTTAAACTCAGCTCAAACATCTTGTCTTCATCATCCCAAAGACACTGTCTCATAGAGTACAAAAGATCGTATAAAGGCCATAATGATTCTTCAATGATGGCTATTACTGTTGTCTTGTAAGGTGGCAAGGATGTAGTCTGGGCGTGAGTCTCTGTCTGGTCTTGCGTTTGTAAAAGAACATGCTGGATGTATGTATGTACACAAGATTGCATTGTTCTCTGCGGCAGAGATCTGCCCACCTTTGTCAGTCCAGCTACTCTTTGAATCACCACCAGACCCTGAGTAGAAGTGCTTTCCCCCACGATCAGCCTCACCTGGTCTGATCCCAGGGATTCCACAGATCGGCCGTCAGTGGCGGGTTCAAGTTCCTCCAGAGGCGCGAACACGAGTGAAGTTGTAGCGCCTACCTCCCCTTGCTTGTAATCCTGTGGGGTGTCTACAGTCGGCTTTGGCCCTAGTGTCAGGGTTTGCGATCCATAAGGTAAGATCTGCCTTCAAGTTCTGAAAATGTTCGTCGATGAGCCGTCGTGTAGACTGCTCCCACGCCTCCATGCTGGTGCTGCGCTCCGTGCACAGCAAGCAAACTGCCTGCAATCTACCTGCCGCTGCTTCCAGAGATATATAAAGTAGGTTCTTTTTTAAATCTTGGGCTCTTAGGAGGTAGTAGGTAGTAGCTCGCAGGCTTCACCGTTAATTTCAAGCTCTGTTAGGATTAAGTTCAGCGGTTAAGATGGCGGTTCGTACTGTATGCCGAAGCTAGAGAGACTCAGATCTAGAATGTATCAGCTGCTTAGATGTTTGTCTCCTTTGCGCTGTCACAAAAGTGTCTCCAAACTGCTGTATGGCCAAACTGGGGAAATAAAGTACTATAATATTGTGAAGTTTTTCGAATTTTAGCCCAAAAGTCAGGAGCTCTGTTTAGAGACGTCCAGCTTCCTCGGGCGTTGGCTCCTCCCCTATTTTAAATTTTTGCACCAAACTTGTCACACTAATAGATATAGAGATAAAAATAAAATACAAAACATATAGCTAACTTCATTTTTTTATATGTTTCAAATCTATTTGCACCATGTTTAATGTTTTCTAGACGCAAAGACAAATGCTACCAACACAAACGCCTAGATTATGAGTTTTGCGGTAACAGGGGTGCGGTGCTAACGAGCCTTTTTTTCCCACCGCTCCCTTAAGACAACGCTGGTATTACAGGTTTTTTTAAACCCGGCGTTAGCCACATAAAAGGTGAGCGTAGAGCAAAATTTAGCTCCACATCTCACCTCAATACCAGCGCTGCTTAAGTCAGTGGTGAGCTGGCTAAACGTGCTTGTGCACGATTTCCCCATAGGAGACAATGGGGCTGAGCTGGCTGAAAAAAAACCTAACACCTGCAAAAAAGCAGCGTTTAGCTCCTAACGCAGCCCCATTGTTTCCTATGGGGAAATTAATTTTATGTCTGCACCTAACACCCTAACATGAACCCCGAGTCTAAACACCCCTAATATTACACTTATTAACCCCTAATCTGCCTCCCCCGCTATCGCTGACACCTACATTATATTATTAACCCCTAATCTACCGCTCCGGACACCGCCGCCACCTACATTATCCCTATGAACCCCTAATCTACTGCCCCCAACATCGCCGACACCTACATTATATTTATTAACCCCTAATCTGCCCCCCCCAATGTCGCCGCAACTATATTAAATTTATTAAGACCTAATCTGCCGCCGCCAACGTCGCCACCACTATTATAAATTTATTAACCCCTAAACCTAAGTCTATCCCTAACACCTCTCTAACTTAAATATAATTTAAATTAAACGAAATAAATGTACCATCATTAAATAAATTAATCCTATTTAAAACTAAATACTTACCGATAAAATAAACCCTAAGCTAGCTACAATATAACTAATAGTTACATTGTAGCTAGCTTAAGATTTATATTTATTTTACAGGCAACTTTGTATTTATGTTAACTAGGTAGAATAGTTATTAAATAGTTATTAACTATTTAATAGCTACCTAGTTAAAATAAAGACAAATTTACCTGTAAAATAAATCCTAACCTAAGTTAAAATTACACCTAACACTACACTATAATTAAACTAATTACCTAAACTACCTACAATTAATTACAATTAAATTAAATAAACTAAATTACGAGAAAAAAACACACTAAATTACAGAATTTTTTTTTTAAACTAATTACACCTAATCTAATCCCCCTAGTAAAATAAAAAAGCCCCCCAAAATAATAAAATTCCCTACCCTACACTAAATTACAAATAGCCCTTAAAAGGGCCTTTTGCGGGGCATTGCCCCAAAGTAATCAGCTCTTTCACCTGTAAAAAAAAATACAATACCCCCCAACATTAAAACCCACCACCCACACACCCAACCCTACTCTAAAACCCACCCAATCCCCCCTTAATAAAACCTAACACTACCCCCTTGAAGATCTCCCTACCTTGAGAAGTCTTCACCCAGCCGGGCACAAGTGGACCTTCAGAGGGGCAGAAGTCTTCACCCGATCCGGGCATAAGAGGTCCTCCAAGTGGCAGAAGTCTTCATCCAGGCGGCATCTTCTATCTTCATCCATCCGGAGCGGAGCGGGTCCATCTTCAATCCAGCCGACGCGGAGCCATCCTCTTCAAATGAAGTCCAAGTGAAGAATGAAGGTTCCTTTAACCCCTTAATGACCACAGCACTTTTCCATTTTCTGTCCGTTTGGGACCAAGGCTATTTTTACATTTTTGCGGTGTTTGTGTTTAGCTGTAATTTTCCTCTTACTCATTTACTGTACCCACACATATTATATACCGTTTTTCTCGCCATTAAATGGACTTTCAAAAGATACCATTATTTTCATCATATTATATAATTTCTGTAAGCGATAAAAATATATATGATGGTGCACAAATTATTCCTCAAATTCCAATACTCTCTAAACTGTGCTAGCTGTCCCAAATAATTTACATTACCACATAGAAAGATAGGATTGAACGATATTTTCAGTCAATCAAAGAGGGACACAGGCTGCACATAGTTTATCAGAGGTTTTATTACTATGTATCTCCAAACAAACAAATCAGAACGTCTACCCTCCACCCTTTTCCTTAACTGCAGTTATAAACCCAGTAAAATACACAGGCATTCGAACAGGCTGGCCGGCTCCCAAGATCATTGTCATTCTGATATCAATCTCACGTACAACATATACAAAATATCAACTGTTGTAATTTGCTAATCACATAGAACTGAGGGACAATAATATCAGTACGTAAGTCTATCACGGGGCCCCAAAGTTGCAGCTGTTACAATCGTTAAATAGATGTCCAATTCCAAGGCTCATAAGTGTAAAAACACGCTCTGGTTCTGAACTAAATCTTCCATGTGTTAATACGATGTTGCAGCTTGACTACAGAGTTCATAATTGTTTACTCCATAAAGTGATTTAGACCCGTGAGTGATTCAGACTCCGTCTCTTGAGAGAGAACGCACAATGTACCCTGGCAGGACAGACCAGGCTGTCAAACCGCAAGACTTTTAAGCCCAAACAAAAAACAACTTCATTGGTACCTGCCTCACAATCGAATCAATGTGAGAGTCCTTTTTGCTGCAACTGGCTTCTTCACTTGCTTACCACCATGTACGCTTCAGCGTTCTCATTAACTCCGAGTGCCACAGGCTCTGTTCTCAGCTGATCACCTTCAGTGCATGCTCAGTCATCATCATAATGAGACGGAGTCTGAATCACTCACGGGTCTAAATCACTTTATGGAGTAAACAATTATGAACTCTGTAGTCAAGCTGCAACATCGTATTAACACATGGAAGATTTAGTTCAGAACCAGAGCGTGTTTTTACACTTATGAGCCTGGGAATTGGACATCTATTTAACGATTGTAACAGCTGCAACTTTGGGGCCCCGTGATAGACTTACGGACTGATATTATTGTCCCTCAGTTCTATGTGATTAGCAAATTACAACAGTTGATATTTTGTATATGTTGTACGTGAGATTGATATGAGAATGACAATGATCTTGTGAGTCGGCCAGCCTGTTCGAATGCCTGTGTATTTTACTGGGTTTATAACTGCAGTTAAGGAAAAGGGTGGAGGGTAGATGTTCTGATTTGTTTGTTTGGAGATACATAGTAATAAAACCTCTGATAAACTATGTGCAGCCTGTGTCCCTCTTTGATTGACTGAAAATATCGTTCAATCCTATCTTTCTATGTGGTAATGTAAATTATTTGGGACAGCTAGCACAGTTTAGAGAGTATTGGAATTTGAGGAATAATTTGTGCACCATCATATATATTTTTATCGCTTACAGAAATTATATAATATGATGAAAATAATGGTATCTTTTGAAAGTCCATTTAATGGCGAGAAAAATGGTATATAATATGTGTGGGTACAGTAAAAAAGTATGAGGAAAAAATTGAAAAGAACACACTTTTTCTAACTTTGACCCCCAAAATCTGTTACACATCTACAACCACCAAAAAAAACCCATGCTAAATAGTTTCTAAATTTTGTCCTGAGTTTAGAAATACCCAATGTTTACATGTTCTTTGCTTTTTTTGTAAGTTATAGGGCCATAAATACAATTAGCACTTTGCTATTTCCAAACCACTTTTTTCAAAATTAGCGCTAGTTACATTGGAACACTAATATCTTTCAGGAATCCCTGAATATCCATTGACATGTATATATTTTTTTTAGAAGACATCCCAAAGTATTGATCTAGGCCCATTTTGGTATATTTCATGCCACCATTTCACCGCCAAATGCGATCAAATAAAAAAAATTGTTCAGTTTTTCACAAATTTTTTGACAAATTTTAGGTTTCTCACTGAAATTATTTACAAACAACTTATGCAATTATAGCATAAATGGTTGTAAATGCTTCTCTGGGATCCCCTTTGTTCATAAATAGCAGACATATATGACTTTGGCGTTGCTTTTTGGCAATTAGAAGGCTGCTAAATGCTGCTGCGCACCACACGTGTATTATGCCCAGCAGTGAAGGGGTTAATTAGGGAGCATGTAGGGAGCTTCTAGAGTTAATTTTAGTTTTAGTGTAGTAGACAACCCCAAGTATTGATCTAGGCCCATTTTGGTATATTTCATGCCACCATTTCACCGCCAAATGCGATCAAATTAAAAAAAAACTTTAATTTTTTCACAATTTTAGGTTTCTCACTGAAATTATTTACAAACAGCTTGTGCAATTATGGCACAAATGGTTGTAAATGCTTCTCTGGGATCCACTTTGTTCAGAAATAGCAGACATATATGACTTTGGCGTTGCTTTTTGGCAATTAGAAGGCTGCTAAATGCTGCTGCGCATCACACATGTATTATGGCTAGCAGTGAAGGGGTTAATTAGGTAGTTTGTAGAAAGCTTGCAGGGTTAATTTTAGCTTTAGTGTAGAGATCAGCCTCCCACCTGACACATCCCACCCCCTGATCCCTCCCAAACAGCTCCCTTACCTCCCCCACCCCACAATTATCCCCGCCATCTTAAGTACTGGCAGAAAGTCTGCCAGTACTAAAATAAAAGTTTTTTTTTTTATAGCATATTTACATATGCTGATGTGTAGGATCCCCCCTTAGCCCCCAACCTTGCTGATCCCCCAAAACAGCTCTCTAACCCTCCCCCTCTGCCTTATTGGGGGCCATCTTGGATATTGGCAGCTGTCTGCCAGTACCCAGTTGGCAAAAAAAAATGTTTTTTTTGTTGGTTTTTTTTTGTAGTGTAGCTCCCCCCCCCCCACCACAGACCAACCCCCACCACCTGACTGATGTCTTTTTTTTATTTTTTTTTTTTTTTTTTTTTTTTTTTTTTTTTTTTTTTTGAAAATTTTTTATTAACAGAAATCAAACAATTACAGTTGTAAAACAGTAATGCAATTCAGGTCTCAGTTAATTCACAGGCAATAGATTAACAATAATGTTCTAGTCCTTCAAAACTAGGCTAACTTACAGAGGTGGTATTCTTAAACAGGTTGGTGATTAAGGCATTCTAAGTTCTTTTCTTTTTTACAGCATTCAAATATTCTTCCCATAGAAACACAATAGAATAATATTCCTCCAGTTTGTTCACTAAACCATAGTGGTATTTCTCTAGGGATAATGTTAATGTGATGGAGTCTATCCATTCCTCTCTAGATGGAACATCAGTACTTTTCCATCGTCTTGGAATTAACTGTTTAGCACAATTCAGCATCATATTCAGTATTACCGCTCTGAGCCTGCATCTAATCTTGGTTGGCTTATGAAATAAACACGTCTGTGGGTCTAGGGATATGTCATGGTGTGTGGCTTTGCGAATCTCAGAGGTCACCATTCTCCAAAATTCCTGTATTTTTGGACAGTGCCACCACACGTGAAGCAGTGTACCTGTCTGGCCGCAATTTCTCCAGCATAAGGCTTGGGTGTTAGGGTAGATCAGGGATAACCTATGTGGTGTCAAATACCATCTACTTAGTAACTTCATGTTTGTCTCCCTGAATTTCATAGATGTGGTGGAAGAGTTCATGTGTTTAATTATGGTAAGCCAATCCTTTTCTGTAAGAGGGGAGTTAAAATCTTTCTCCCACTTCTCTGTATATGATGGTAGCTTGCGTGAGTGATAACTTAATAGTTGTTGGTAGGTCATAGAGAGGTGGCCCTTAGTCGCCACTTGTGAGAAGCATATATTTTCAAACGGTGTACGTGTTCTAAGAATTTGCTGTTTGTCAGGGTGTGTGTTGATATAGTGTTGAAGTTGGAAAAACTTATACCATTGTTGGAAGTGATCAATATTCAATTCTAGTAGCTCTTCTTTTGTACATAGGGACTGCCCCCTTAAAACCTTACTAAATGGAATTAGAGTGTGGATCGTGCTGTCGGTTGTACCAATACTTTTGTACTTTATTTGAAAGACAGGATTAGTGATAGTTGGGGATAAGGGGGATGGAACGGATGATATAGAAGGGAAATGTTTGAGAACATAGTGCCATGATTTAAAGGTTTCCCTTGTGAGTGAAGATATTGACGTAGTACATGTTTGTTCGGTAGGGGGTATCCAGCAGGCGCTACCAAGATTGGGGAAAGAGGCTAGTGAGTGTTCTAGTGCAATCCATTCCTTATTTATCCCATTTTTGCACCAATCAATGATACGTACCAGCTGTGTTGCTAATCTATAGAGTGCTATGTTTGGGGCCCCTAATCCCCCTCTATCTTTAGGCATATACAACGTGTGCATTGGAACCCTTATCATATGTTCAGACCAGATAAAGGAGTTGAGAGCCTTTTGTAAAGAGCGTATATATGAGTCCGGAAGTTGTATGGGGAGGGCTTGGAAAGTGTATAGTATCTTGGGGAGTACCATCATTTTTATTGAGTTTATACGACCTATCCAAGATATACTTTTATGTTTCCACTCATGTAGTTCCTTTTTAAGTTTTTGCAGTAGTGGGAGATAGTTTAATGAAAATACTAATGATTTGTTTTCAGGGATTTGAACACCTAAATATTTAATTGATTTAGTGTTATGATGATACCCAAAGTCTGTTTGTATCTTATCTACCACATTAGAGGGGTTGTAAAAGCTGATGAATTCTGACTTAGTTTCATTAACTTTGAAGTAAGAATACCTGCTATAGTTTGAGAGCTCTGACGATATCGCCTTAAGGGAGGTGGCAGGGGATGTTAATGTGAGCATGACATCATCGGCATATAATGCCATTTTATAGTGATTGCCTTGGACCTCAATTCCTTTTATCTCTGAGTTCTGCCTAATTTTGGATGCCAAAATCTCCATTGCCAGAACAAACAGCAAAGGCGAGAGAGGGCAGCCCTGTCTCGTACCATTGGCAATAGTTATTGGGGGAGTTAGGGAATCGTTTAGTCTAATTCTAGCCGAGGGGGAATTATACAATGCAAATATTTTTTCAACTATTGTTTGTCCAAATCCAAATTTATATAAAGTTGCCTTTAAGAACCTCCAATTTAGTCTATCGAAAGCCTTTTCGGCATCTATTGATAGAAATATAGTAGGTATCTCATTAACTGTGACATAGTCGAGAAGGTTAAGTAGCTTTATTGTATTGTCCCTAGCTTCCCGGGAGGGAGTAAAGCCTGCTTGGTTGACATGTATTAGTGTAGGGAGAAATTTATTAATACGGGAGGCAATAATCTTAGCGTAAAGCTTTATATCTGTATTAATTAAGGAGATAGGGCGGAAGTTTGATGGGGTTGTAGGGGGCTTATCAGGTTTAGGTAGTACTGTTATATGAGCCTCAACCATGTTTTTAGAAAATGGATTCCCCTCCCCCACCTCAATAAAAAGTTGGAGAAGAAAAGGGGACAAAATATCTTTAAAGAATTGATAGTAATTCACTGAAAAGCCGTCTGGGCCTGGGCTTTTACCCTTATTCATTTCCTTAAGTCCTCTAATAATTTCTTGATGGGTAATGGGTGAATCTAACTCAGCTCTCTGTTCGGGAGTCAGGGAAGGCAGGACACAGTTCTGTAGGTAATGTTCTAACTCTGAGTCTTCAATGGGCTTAGCGGTGGTAGGAGCTATATTATATAATTTAAGGTAGTATTCCCGGAATTGTGCACCTATCTCCGGGGTAGTTTGCACCTTTTGTTTTTGAGGGGTGATCAAATGGTGGATATATGATTTTAGTTTTCTCTTTTTAAGAGCTCTGGCCAATAATTTCCCTGCCCTATCACCTTCATAGAAAAATTTTTGTTTAACTTTATGAGTGATAGCTTGTTGTTCTTGGGCTAGGAGAGATTTCAATTGATTTCTAGTGCGCATTAAATCTTGTAATACTTGTGGGTCGGTAGGTGTTTTCTTGTGTTGTAGGTCTAATTTAGATAGTGATTCAGCCAATTCGGTGTATCTTAAGCGGGCTCTTTTCTTATTTTGTGCCCTAATTTTTATGAACTCCCCTCTCATATAGCACTTATGTGTTTCCCACAAAGTGGAGATTTCAATATCAGGGGTGTTATTGATAGTAAAAAATTCTTGCAGGGAGCGTGTCAAGGCCTCTGTGTGCTCAGTCTTGTGTAATATTGCATCATCCAACTTCCATATGAATTCAGAATTCCTGGAGTTGGGCCAGTTTAGAGAGAGTAATACAGCAGAGTGATCAGACCATGTGGTGGCTTTGATCTGGGAGTTTGAAAGGTGAGGGAGACCTACTTGGTTTACAAAAAAATAATCTAATCTGCTGTACATTTTTGTGGGGGCTGAGAAGAATGTGTAATCGATCTTGTCCTCATGGAAATATCTCCAGGAGTCATAAAGATTGTGTTCCCTTATATTTTTCCACAAAAATTGTGCGGTTTTCTTAGAAACGCAGACGTTGATATTTGAACTATCTTTTAGTGGTTGGAGAGGGAAGTTAAAGTCTCCCCCCAGGATGACAATACCTTTGGCCATGTCTAGTAGTTTCTGAAACATTTTACGAAAAAATGGGATGTGTTGAACATTTGGGGCATAGATGTTAATTAATGAGACTGGGGTTCCATATAGAAGTCCAAAGACTCCCAGAAACCGTCCTTCAGTATCTTTGGTGGTTTGTATGTGATGGAAGGCTGTGTTCCTATGGAATAAAATGCTAACCCCCCTTTTTTTTTGTAGATCAGAACTGTGGTAGTGTTGGGTAAAGTGGGAGCCTAGATATTTAGGTTCTTTGTGCCTTTTGAAATGTGTCTCCTGTAGAAACAAAATATCTGCTTTTCTCCTAGATAAGTCAAGCAATGCCATTGAACGCTTGTTAGGTGAATTAAATCCCCTAACATTTTGTGAGATTATTTGTAGTGTGTGTGTCATAGTAACATATGTCTAACATCATACCTGTCATCTGAAATCCTACCAGAATTGAAATCTTGTAAATACCAATAACCTGCTTTCCTTTGAATGTACATGAAATATGAAAAAATGGGACCCGCATTGAAAACGTAATTAAAAAAAAATACAAGTATAAATAAAAACACATGTCTTAACAGTAAACATCTAATAATTAGCATCAATTTTCTAATAACACAAACTCAGGGGTATCCTAGAGAAACCGCGAGTATTCTTATCATAATTACTATAATTAAGTAACACCAGAGAACTTAAATTGTGCCACCTAGGTGGCCAACAGGAATGTCCTTGAGTTAGTCCTGAAACAAAGTGTCTCTATAAAATTATAGAAATCTTCGCCTTAAGGCGATAAACAGAGTCATGGAATTATAGCACACATAAAATAACTTTACTCACGAATCCGAACAGTCATATTCACAGAGATTCTGGTTCTGAGTCCTCTTCATCCTTGGAAGAGGCTGGGGACCCCGACTCCCTTTGCTGTGAGGGTGAAGCAGTAGATTTCTGTGCTTGTGAGAGTCTACCTTTTTTTTTTGGTTGAATAGTGTTCCATGTTTCTTTTTTCTTCTGCGCTTGAGATTTTGCACTCTCCGACGGGCATTCCTGTTGAGTGGATGGTATAGGGGGAGGATCTAAGTCCAATAATTTACAAAACTGTGGTATTTCTTGTGGGCTTGCACAGTGGACCCATCTGTTATTATGAATAACCATGAGTTGAAATGGAAATCCCCATCTATACGGGATCCTCTTATTTCTAAGGATAGTTGTGACTGGAGAAAGTTCTTTTCTAGTCTTTTTTTTATTTTTATCCCCATTTTTATTCAGCTTTAGTACACATTTTTCTGTAGTGAAGCAGTTCCCACCCGCTC
Organism: Bombina bombina; assembly: GCF_027579735.1. NCBI lineage: Eukaryota > Metazoa > Chordata > Amphibia > Anura > Bombinatoridae > Bombina > Bombina bombina. Next base: position 569,783,891 of record NC_069501.1, read on the forward strand.
CCTCCCCATGCACGCGCCCGCCCCCCGTGCATGCGCGCGTGTCCGTGTGCGCCCCCGGCCATTCCCGCCCATGATCCTGCCCCCTCCACATCACCAGGGTCATCGATGGCCGCCACCTGCCGCTATCAGCCAATCGGAATTCAAGGGATGCCATCTTGGATAATGTCATTTAAAGGAACCTTCATTATTCCCTTGGACTTCATTTGAAGAGGATGGCTCCGCATTGGCTGGATTGAAGATGGACCCGCTCCGCTCCGGATGGATGAAGATAGAAGATGCCGCCTGGATGAAGACTTCTGCCACTTGGAGGACCTCTTCTGCCCGGATCGGATGAAGACTTCTGCCCCTCTGGAGGTCCACTTGTGCCCGGCTGGGTGAAGACTTCTCAAGGTAGGGAGATCTTCAAGGGGGTAGTGTTAGGTTTTATTAAGGGGGGATTGGATGGGTTTTAGAGTAGGGTTGGGTGTGTGGGTGGTGGGTTTTAATGTTGGGGGGGTATTGTATTTTTATTTACAGGTGAAAGAGCCGATTACTTTGGGGCAATGCCCCTCAAAAGGCCCTTTTAAGGGCTATTTGTAATTTAGTATAGAGTAGGGAATTTTATTATTTTGGGGGGCTTTTTTATTTTATTAGGGGGATTAGAGTAGGTGTAATTAGTTTAAAAAATGTAATCTTTTTTTATTTTCTGTAATTTAGTGTTTGTTGTTTTTTGTACTTTAGTTTATTTATTTTAATTGTAATTAATTGTAGGTAGTTTAGGTAATTTATTTAATGATAGTGTAGTGTTAGGTGTAATTGTATATTTGTCTTTATTTTAACTAGGTAGTTATTAAATAGTTATTAACTATTTAATAACTATTGTACCTAGTTAAAATAAATACAAAGTTGCCTTTAAAATAAATATAAATCTTAAGATAGCTACAATGTAACTATTGGTTATATTGTAGCTATCTTAGGGTTTATTTTACAGGTAAGTATTTAGTTTTAAATAGGAATAATTTATTTAATTGTAGTTATTTTATTTAGATTATTTTAAATTATATTTAAATTAGGGGGGGTTAGGTTTAGACTTAGGTTTAGGGGTTAATACCTTTAATATAGTAGCGGCGACGTTGGGGATGGCAGATTAGGGGTTAATAAATGTAGGTAGGTGTCGGCGATGTTAGGGATGGCAGATTAGGGGTTAATAAAATTGAACTAGTGTTTGCGAGGCGTGAGTGCGGAGGTTTAGGGGTTAATATATTTATTAAAGTGGCGGCAATGTCCGATCGGCAGATTAGGGGTTAATATATTTATTAAAGTCTTTCCGATATGGGGGGGGGGGGCTCGGTTTAGGGGTTAATAGGTAGTTTATGGTTAGTGTACTTTTTATCACTTTAGTTAAGAGTTTTATGTTACGGCGTTAGCCCATAAAACTCTTAACTACTGACTTTTAAATGCGGTAGGAGTCTTGACAGGAGAGGGTCTACTGCTCACTTCTTCCAAGACTCGTAATACCAGCATTAGGCAAATCCCATTAAAAAGATAGGATACGCAATTGACGTAAAGGGATTTGCGTTATGCTCGGGACGCGGAAGAAAAGTGAGCGGTATACCTGTACCTGTCTGACTCGTAATACCAGCGGACGTTAGAAAGCAGCGTTGGGACCTCTCAACGCTGATTTTTAAGGATAACGCAAGACTCGTAATCTAGCAGTATGTTATTAAATAGCATTCCCTTTCTGTCAGGTTTTGCAATGGTGATACTCTACATTATTCTTCAATTCACTATGCACTATGATTTTAAAATGGCATTCGATTTTGTGCAGGTTCACCAGCTGTAATAAATGCAGGTGTAATAAATGCAGGTGCATTGTTTGTGAAAATCAATAAATTACTTATGCACAACACATGAGTATTTAGCTATGTATGAAATCTGAACTCTGATTTTCTGTGTTTGGATGGCAGCGTCGTGGAGGCTTAAAAGGTCAGTAATTATATTTTTTGAAAAATAGCATATTAGCACTGTTTTCATTATGTTGCTATCCTGTGTTGGAAGTAGAAACCATTTTAAAGTCATTTCTATATAATTTGCATGCAACTGTTTTCCTTTGTGCTTGCAAAATACATTGAAATTACTCTAAAATTGCATTATCAATACCACAAAGGATAGCAAAACATTTTTAACAGTTGCACAAATTATTGCATATCATAATGTTCTACATTGCATTCTCTTTGTAAGTTATGTTTGGCAATGTTAATACACCACATTGTTCTTTAATATGGTATCTCAAAAACACAGTAATCACTGACCTTTTAAGCCTCCACAACGCTGCCATCCAAACACAGAAAATCAGACTTATGATTACAACCATAGCTAAATACTCATGTGCTGTGCATAAGTCATTTAGTTAATTGCACAAACAATACACCTGCATTTATTACAGCATGTTGAACTCACCTGGATAATCGAATTCCATGCATATTAATTTAGACACAACATTGTGCTCGTCACATGACGCAATAATACCGAAATTCTGTCAATCGTCGTGGTGCATAAATTATTCAATCAATTTGCTCGTCAAATGACACAATAATACCGAAATTGGTCAATCGTGGTGCATAAATTATTCTATCAATTTGCTCATCAAATGACGCAATAATACAGAGATTCTGAAAGTCATTTGTTATGTAATGTGTTGTGCATCTTTTATTCAATTGCTGAAATCATTTACACCTGTAGAACTTGGCATTATAAAAAGGGCTTTCAATCACTTAATTTCATTATTATTTTGAGCATGGACATACTAAATGCTTTACAGTTTGTCCTGTTCTTAAGGAGATGCAGGGAAAGACGGGTGTTGATGGCTGCATTTGTGCAACAATGAAGACGCCAGTGGGTGCTGAGGGTGTTCCTGCCTAGGGTTGGTCTCCATGCCCTCAGTGACTGAGGGGTGATCCGTAGATTTTGACTAAATAGGGCCTCTATTGAGAGGCTCTATGTCGAAATCAAGGACTCTCTCGAGCCACTCACTGCAAAGACTAGGGCAATCCCTGGGATGGTGAAATTACTATCGGTCCTCTATTTTTTGGCAACTGGATCATTCAAGGCTGTGACAGATCTAGACATAGGTATGAGCCAGCCAACCTTCTCACGTCATCTGAAGGTTGTCCTGAATGCCTTGCACCAATGCCTATCCCATCATGTCTGCTTCCCCAATACACCTGAGGAGTGGCATGCTGTCAAGCTCCAGTTCTATCATCTGGTTAGATTGCCAAGAGTATTGGGGGCCATAGATTGCATGCATGTATTGGTGCAGCCTCCCAGGGGTAGAGAGGAGCTATACCGGGACAGGAAGCACAACCACTTCACTGAATATCCAGGTCATCTGCGATGCCAGGTTGAGGATCATGAGCGTACGCTCTGGACTCCTTGGTTGCAACCACGATTCCTTTGCCCTCCAGAATTTTGCCATCTTCCATCGCTTCCAGGAAGGACAAATGCCAGAGGGAATCCTCATAGGTAAATATCTCTTATATACTCAAACATATGTATATTATATATTTTAATCATTCTGATTGCTAATACCAATGCACTATTTATTTTACTCAGGTGATTCTGGATATTTGTGTCTTCCGTGGCTGTACACACCCGTCCCCAACCGCAACTGAGTGGAAGAGGTGCGCTATAATGAAGCACACATCACCACCAGATCAGTGATTGAGCGCACCTTTGATGTATTCAAGAGCCGTTTCCAGTGCTTGGACATCTCCGGTGGGGTTCTTCAATACGCCCCCTCCAAAGTCTCCTTAATTTTTTTGATTTGCTGTATGTTGCACAACATTTCCCTAACAATCCCTGATATAGATCTGGAGAGCTTGGATATCCACGAGTATGGAGTATGGAGAACATCTACCTCCATTACAGGAGAATGATGCTAGGGGAGTCCAAGCTCGAGCAGACTATATTCAGGTGGTTTTTGGTCAATAATGTTGACAAGGCAACATACAGTATTTTTTTTATTCATATTTACTTTACAGTATACTTTTTAATCCAAAAGATGCTATATTTTGGATTATGTTTTTGCAAGAATTGTCATTTAAATATCTTCAAAATGATATTGTATATCATCTTGCCATTGATTGAAAGTGGTTAATTTTGTTGATCTTGCAATTGTTCAATGTAAAGTTTTTGAAAAACAGTTGTTTATTAAAATATCTTTAAATAAAACTTTTTTCAGGGCACACTTGACTGTTTTTATTTTTAAAGTTATATCAATACCATTTTTAACTATGTGTTTACCTTCTATGTAGCAAACTCTCTCTCTCTCTCTCTCTTTTTTCATTTTAGCTAGGAGATTGTGAGTGAGTTATGTACTTTCTCTGTGTGTTTCTTTAAAAATGTCTCTCTCTCTCTCTCTCTCTCTCCTCTCTCTCCTCTCTCTCCTCTCTCTCCTCTCTCTCCTCTCTCTCTCTCTCTTCATTTTAGCTAGGAGATTGTGAGTGAGTTATGTACTTTCTCTGTGTGTTTCTTTAAAAATGTCTTTATGATCTTTCAATATTATACTTGCACACAGGCCTGTCTGTGCTTAAAGAGACAGTCAACACCAGAAATGTTTAATTTTAAAATATAGGTAATTCCCTTTATTAACCATTCCCCAGTTTAGCATTATCAACACTGTTATATTGATATACTTTTTATCTCTGTGATTAACTTTTATCTAAGCATATTCTGACAGCCCCCTGATCAAATGACATTTTCTTTATTATCTATTGACTTTCATTTTAGCAAATTAGTGGAGTGTTTACCACAACCCACATGTGTGATCACAATATTATCTATATGGTTTTCATGAACTAGCTCTCCCCTGTTGTGATGAGCAAATAAACAACATGTGAGAAGAGGTTGCCTTCAAGTGTTTAGAAATTATCATATAGGTTTAGCTTTCAACAAAGAAGAGAGACAGAGAGAGAGAATGCTCTCTAGTTTAGATGCTTTGTTTTTCAAAAAAAACATAGCTAGAGAACAAATATAAATTATTAATATTTGAGAATTATATTTTTTCTTACTATTGCATGCTCTGAGTTTTCAAATTACATACATTTACACAATTTAACTAAATTTTTAATTAATATACTCTCACATGCTATTCATGACTCCTAAAATTAAAGGGACATTATACACTCATTTTTTCTTTGCATAAATGTTTTGTAAATGATCTATTTATATAGCCCATAAAGTTTTTTTAAAAAAATAAATGTATAGTTTTGCTTATTTTTAAAAAACATTGTTCTGATTTTCAGACTCCTAACCAAGCCCCAAAGCTTTATGTGAATACCGTCAGCTACCTTCTCCAGCTTGCTCCTGTTTGTGTAAAGGGTCTTTTCATATGCAAAAGAAGAGGGAGGGGGGGAGTGTCTTATTTGCCACTTGCAGTGGGCTTTCCAGCTGCCTTTTCAGCAGAGCCAAACTGACAGCTTCTAAGTAACGTTTTAAACAGTTTTATACTGGATTTTTATATCAGTATCTGCGCATCTTATTCTTTATAGTAGTGTCTATTACATGCAGTTATATGAAAATGAGTGTATACTGTCCCTTTAAAATTATCGAGTCATTAAACCTTTTAATAGAAGTGAGTTGTTTATGTCAAAGTCAAGACTATATAATTATTTTTTTTTAATTTAAACCCCAAAAATATATGGCATAGATATACCCTTTAATAAGCAGAGAAAAGTATATCTTACCCATGCATTGAATTTGAGCAACAATCATTTGAAACATTTGTATTATGTGAATAAAGTAATAACAAACAAACACATTTATTATTGTTGAATATATTTTTATTCATATATTGTCTTTTGGAAATAATAAAAAAATAATATAATAACATACATAATAAAAAATAAATTATATTTAAAACAAAATAATATACCGGAACAAAATAAAAACCCTATTCTTTTCTTTTTTTGGAGATGGAGACAGGGGGGGAGATCTCTCCCTTGTTCCACTGCTCCTGAACATTTAAAACAGTTGACAATTTAAAATCCGGTTGTTTTCATCTGCCCTCTCCTGATGATTTAGTTCTCCCTGCTCTACAGCTACCCTGACCCTATCTACTTCTAATCTCTCCCTATCAAAATTTATCCTATCACTATCCCTCTGACTTTCATACAAAATCACAAGCAACAGGTGCAGGAGGGGCACCAGGGTCCAGAGCAGCTGGGTCTTCTGGAGCAGGAGGGGCAACACAGATAAGAGCCTCTATATCCGATGTCCCCTGGAAGATTCCCTGCTACTGGAATTCTGAATATTGGGTCTCTCCCGGGGACTCCTCCTCTGACTCCACAACAGCTCTCATCTGTCGAACACAACCGGCGATCTCCTCCGAAACATTATGGGCATGTTCAATATCTAAAGAAATATTAAAATAGTATAATCCCACGTAGTGTAAAGTGATAGATTAAATGCATATGAAAGTAAACATATAGCTTCCATGATTCATATTGAGATTATAAATGTAAGACACTGTATTTTAACATGCATGATTCCGATAGTTAATGTTATCTTAAAGGGATACTCCATCAAAATTTTTAATACAAATAAATGCATCTCATTTATTAAAAACAGCATTTTAATTGTTGCTATATAAATGTTGGAACAATAGTGATTATGATAAAAGCTATATCAGTTTCTAAAGTGTATTTATGTATTCACCGTGCACCAGCATTTTCCACACAGCACTTGTTAAGAGAAACAATTTTATTTTTTTAAAACTTTTTTTTAGACTGTTTCTTAATTACTGACATGATACAAGCCCCACTGGTGCTGTGAGAAGCTTCAGTATTAGCAATGCTGTTGCGCAGAGAATATCTTTTTCTGAGCCACATGGACGTGCATGAAAAACGTTAACAATTTAAAAAAGTTATAGATATATATATAAGATAATGCCGATGTTTGTATAGGTTTGTATAGGTTAAAGGAAAATTCACAAGGGTTTAATAAACCCTCTGGGGAGACCGATAGTTTCGGGGATTGGAGGCCTCAACACCAAATTATAAGAGTATGTTGACCAAGTTTTGAAACCCATGGTGCCATGTTTGCGGTCATATGTGAGGGATACAATACACATCTTGGAACTCACAAAGGATATAGAATGGTAACAAGACTTTATTTGGGTGACAATGGATGTTTGTTCATTGTACACCTCAATTCCCCATTTGTTGGGAATTGCGGCTGTAAAGTATTTTGCTAATAAAAGCGGTTACATTAATGAGACACAAATGAGTTTTCTGGAGAAGGCCATGGAGTTCATTTTAACTAAGAACTATTTTGTGTTTGAGAACAAATATTTCCTCCAAATAAGAGGTACCGCAATGGGTACAAAATTCGCTCCCACCTTTGCGAATCTCTATATGGGGTGGTGGGAGGATCTATTTGTTTTCAACATAAATAATCCATTTAAGTGTAACATAATACAATGGTATCGTTACATAGATTACGTTCTTATGATCTGGCATGGCTCTTTTGAGGAATTGAATAGATTTGTGGAATATACAAATAAAAATCTCTTTAATTTAAAATTCACAATGGAATGGAGTAGAGATAAAGTAAACTTTTTAGATCTCGAAATTATACAGGAACAAGGCAGGGTTTACACAAATTTGTACAGGAAACCCATTGATACAAATGGGTATCTCCATGCCAATAGTGGCCATCACGATAAATGGATAAAAAACATTCCCCTAGGCCAATTTCAAAGAGCAAGACGCAACTGCACTAAAGATCGTGATTATCAAAGTAGCTGCAGGAGTAATTACAAATAGATTCCTAGAGAAGGGATATCAAAGTAACCATTTGATGAAAATTCAGGAAACCGTAGGCAAAATGGATAGGGAGAAACTCATTGGAGGTATAAATCAAAGGAAAAAGAGTAGGGATAATAGCAGAAAAAGGAATATACAATTAGTAACAAAATTTAATAGAGCCTCAAGGGAAATTGAATCCCACAAATTGGTTAAAGAAGAATACAGAGGGATTTTTTAAGTGTGGCAGAAAAAATTGTAATTGCTGTGCACATATGGAAAAGAATAACTATGCCTTTGGAAGGAAAAAAGGTGAAACAACTTTTAGGGTTAAAGGTTTAATGAATTGTAGGACGTGCTACGTTGTCTATCTTTTAAGGTGTTCGTGTGACAAAATTTATGTAGGTCGCACGAAACGTCCCGTGAAGACGAGATTTAATGAACACCTGAGAAATATAGACAATGGTCTGGATAACCATGGTGTGCCAGCACATTTTCTTGAAGCACATAGTAGGGATAGCACTGGCCTGAGTATTTTAGCCATAGAACATGTTAAAAACCCCATTAGGGGAGGAGATAGACTACTCCTCCTAAGACAGGGCGAGACCTACTGGATTCACAAGCTGGAAGCTATGGGTCCAGAGGGTATGAATCGCGATATAGATCTAGCAGCATTTTTAGATGTATGATAGAACAGTGTATACATGGGCCTTCTTCAAGTGCTTCTTCTGTGTGTTATATTCCCCTCCCCTTTAAATATATTTAGGAAGGTGTTGGTTACCTGAGGTACCCTTATATAAATAGGTACTCAAAGGGAGGAGGTTTTTGTGAAGACCTCGTACCTCTTTATAAATTAAATTGAATGAAGTGATTTTTTTATGAAGTTTATGAATTTTGCATATCCTTTTAGCCATATTAATGATCAATTGTGTGCAGGGTAATATGGGTTTTATTGATTATTTATTTACTATACAGGTATGATTAGTTAGGAATTTCTTATATTCTTCGATTTTATTAGATTTTTATGTAATATGATATATTGTGGTTTTAATGTAATTATTTGCCGTGTAATGATATACTTTTATATGTTTTTATGCATGTATTTATGTGTAATTAACTGTTTGATTAGTACCATTGATGTATATTGATAGGAGATTCTTAGTCATAACTAATGAGCAAATAGCCAAATGGAATAGCACTATTACAGATTTTGCGTATACTGAATTAGATGGCTTGAGCTCACACTGTACAATATATGAAGTCCCGTATACCGCAAAGGATAGAGAGGTGTGGACAATATAAAAAGGGCTATGAAAAGCATTGTGGGCATTGCCTCTGAAGAAGCGAGGAGGAGCCTCGCGAAACGTGTTAGGCCACGCCCACTTGACGACACGTAGGACGTACTCTGACGAGAAGGATAGCGTCTGCACTGGAGCCGGCTTTTCACAGAGCAGCGCTTATCAAATCGGAGCAGAGAGGGTCCTAATATCTATGAGAGGACTTAACCGCTAGCTATCGAATATCACAGGAGGGTAAGAGGAGGAGACCGGTGGAGAGACGCTCACTTTAAACAACATAGATGCGCATACATACCTCATATGTTTGAGGGCATCGATGTGAGTGTTCAACCTTATGTTTGGATGTTTGGATTTTTGTTTTACGATTTAAAAGCTTTTTTAATCTACACTTAGATCTTCCGTGTACTGTTTGGTGCACGGAGTTGCGCTCCTGTTCTCTTGTATCTTGACAGGGATTTTCTTCATTCTTTGTTTCCACGGAACACACCAGTGGACTTTGAGGAGCAGCAGAAAAGTGTGGACAGAGACTGTGGATTATATATTTATGCATGGACTGCAGTGATTTACTTTAACCCCTTTTTTAAACATATTATTGGTAAGAGTGCATTTATTTACCTGCTACATTACAGGGGTTTAGTGTGTTTGGCTTATAGGCTATACATTTTATTAGGATTGTAGCTGTGTTTAATAGATACCTGTATTTCTATTTGTTTAGTTTGACTTATTAATTATCATATTAGTGGGTCTATTATACACCTAGGGTGGCGCTTTGGGAATTTGTTCTTAAAGGAATATTCTATTCAAAATAGAAGGGTAATGATTGTGATAGAGCATGCAATTTAAATGAACTTTCTAAATAAATCAATTAACATTTTTCTCTTTAGATTGTTTTAAATGGATGCTTAGATATTCTGTGTTTTGTTAAGCACATAGGTAGCACTTGATGGTTGGTGTTGAAATATAAGCAAACAATCATCAAGCAATACACAGGTGATGATCCAAACCTGTGATTCCTTCTAAGTTTAAAGGGACATGAAAACAAAAAATGTTCTTTCATGATTAAGCTAGAGAATACAATTTTTAAAATAATATCTAATTTACTTCTATTATCTAATTTGTTTCATTCTCTCAGTATGCTTTGTTGAATGAGCAGCAATGCACTACTGGTTGCATGACTGAACACATTGGTGAGCCAATGACAATCAGTATATATATGCAGCCACCAATAAGCAGCTAGAACCTAGGTTATTTGCTGCTCCTGAGATTGCAAATATAAACCTTTCAGCAAAGGATAACAAGAGAATGAAGCAAAAAAATAATAGAAGTAAATTTCAAAGTTGTTAATTGTATTCTCTATCTGAATCAACAAAGTAAATGTTTGGGTTTCATGTCTCTTTAAATTATTTTTCAAATAAAGATAATAATAGAAATAAGAATATTTAACAATAGGAAAATGTATTGATGTATATATAAAATGCTTTGTCTATGTAAATGAGGAATATCATCTTTTGACTATACTATTCTTAGAAATACTATAAAAAGACAGATTATATCAACAATCAATGTAATTTAACATTTGTGTTTAAGACTGTGATATTCTTCAGTAATAACATTTTAACTTTAAAATTATGTCATTGACTGTCCCGCTAATGTGAGCACACATAACATTAATGTTTGATCTTGTTTTTGTTACCTGTGGAGGAGATCGAAGATGTTGGAGGGTGTCCCAAAGCCCTTCAGACCTCAGCTGAAAAAAACAAATGTGTATATACAGAGTTAACAATCAATTTACAATCATACGAGTAAGAGCATTTGAATTAAACAAAATCTAACATTAAAAAACATACCTGTTGTTTCGGCCAATGCTTGCTCCATCAGGGGTGCTGCACATAATGTCAGGCTGTGTGGTGGCTGAGGAGAAGCTGTGGCTGGATTCAGTATGGATATTGACAGCCAATGGGAGTGTGTCATCCCCATCAGTGGCAGCATCAGCCGTACCTGCAGCAGCAGCACTTGTAGATGCTGGAAAAAAGATAAAAACAAGAAAACATGAGTACTAATATATATCATAATGTCAATAAAACTAAAGGCCTATAATTTCCTCAAAAAATTTTGCAACATGAAGAACGCCACCTCGTCAGTATCATGCCCAACCAAATCCAGACCAAGCGTCATATTTGCCTCGTATGAAGACAACTCAGCTGTATACGGCACGCCACCACCTGTAGTACGTGCAGACTGTTTCTCCCTGGCCAGCTTGGCCTTCAAGATTCTCTTGATGTCTGAGAATCTCTTCTTACAGTGCTCCACCAATTTCGCATGAGCGCCTTCGGTGGAGACACTGTCAGCTATATCTCTCCAGATCTGCTGTTTTCTGGAGAGAGAGGTCTGTTGGGCTTTGGAACCAATTATAAAATCATAGTGCTCTAAAACCTGGGTAACTAAAATCCGATTCTGATCAAAAGTGAATTGGATATTGCGCCTGGATTTTGTCTTTCCAGACGCCATATCAAAATAACAAAAATAAAGTACAGAAATGTCGCCAGAAAAAAACACAACAAAATCACACTAAGAACTACAGCTTTCGTCAAAGCTTTGTAGGACTTAATAGACTCCATTTCCATTACCCTTTTATAGTTAGTCAATACGTAGACAATCAACCGTTAACAATTAGACAATCATCAATTAAAATGTGTTACAGTATTAGCTTTATTGACGGTTATTCAATTCTTTTAGTAGATCCTATTAATAATGCCGTCATTGGTAACGCATATAATATTAAATGTTCAGATAAGTGATTTAGTAAATGAACTTGTTTTTTTAATAACATTAATATTGTTATATAATCAATAACTTCTTCAATCAAATTAGTTAACATAGATTCAATACACTTATGTAAGTAAATATACATTTATATTTGTTTTATAAAGGATTTGTTAGGAAGGGAAAAAAAAATATTTTACAGGATATAGTTTTTATAACTTAGTCAGTGTTGATGCATATTATATAATATGATTACAGTTTCAATATGGATTACATAGCAATGGTCATGAACACATGATGAATATAATCTGCCAATAAAACAATAATTATTTTCCACTGTCAATAACCAATCAGATTGCTGTCTACTTGGGATAGTTGTGTCACACTTAAAAATTAATTTATAGTGAAATTTGAATTTTTAACTGACGGGGAATTGTTAATCCTGGTCTACGTGATGGACCGCTATTTCCTGCGGAGGATCGGAGGAGTCCGGGACATCATTCATGCGGATGCGAAGGGTGTCCAGGATCAGACGGTCACGTCGGAGTTGCCTCCGGAGGTTTTCGGACCTTCAGAGATGCGAAAACGAGCGCTACCGGGCCCTCCAATCGCTCATTAGAGCCTGTAAGTAGCATTTATTATATTGTGTATTATACTTATAAATTATGTCTATTTCAATGACGCAGGAAACTCAAAGTTTATTTCATGATAGAGCATTACATTTTAATCGACTTTGTAATGTAGTCCTATAAATTTTATTTCATTCTGTTAATATCTTTATTTGAAAATCCAAGAATATAAGTTTAGTTGCAGGCCCATTTTAATTTCAAAACATGGGTTGTTTTTGCTGATTGGTGGCTTAGTGGCAGCCACCAATTTTATTTCAGCCACCAATAAAAAAGTTATGTACATGGTCATTAAACTAAAATTGGCTGCCTCCTTAGCTTATATAAATTATTTTTAAATAAAAAGTCATAGAAAGAAAAAAAAAATTATAATACGAGTACATTTGGTTGATTAAAAATTCATACTCTATCAGAATCATGAAAAAAAACATAAAATAAATATATATAAATATATATATTTTTTATATATATATATATATATATATATATATATATATATATATATATATATATATATATATATATATATCTATATATATATATATATATATATATATATATATATATATATATACAGTGGGGAAAAAAAGTATTTAGTCAGCCACCAATTGTGCAAGTTCTCCCACTTAAGAAGATGAGAGAGGCCTGTAATTTTCATCATAGGTATACCTCAACTATGAGAGACAAAATGTGGAAACAAATCCAGACAATCACATTGTCTGATTTGGAAAGAATGTATTTGCAAATTATGGTGGAAAATAAGTATTTGGTCAATATCAAAAGTTAATCTCAATACTTTGTTACATATCCTTTGTTGGCAATGACAGAGGTCAAACGTTTTCTGTAAGTCTTCACAAGATTTTCACACACTGTTGCTGGTATGTAGGCCCATTCCTGCATGCAGATCTCCTCTAGAGCAGTGATGTTTTGGGGCTGTCGCTGGGCAACACGGACTTTCAACTCCCTCCAAAGGTTTTCTATGGGGTTGAGATCTGGAGACTGGCTAGGCCACTCCAGGACCTTGAAATGCTTCTTACGAAGCCACTCCTTCATTGCCCGGGCGGTGTGTTTGGGATCATTGTCATGCTGAAAGACCCAGCCACATTTCATCTTCAATGCCCTTGCTGATGGAAGGAGGTTTGAACTCAAAATCTCACGATACATGGCCCCATTCATTCTTTCATGTACACGGATCAGTCGTCCTATTCCCTTTGCAGAGAAACAGCCCCAAAGCATGATGTTGCCACCCCCATGCTTCACAGTAGGTATGGTGTTCTCTCTCCTCCAAACATGACAAGTTGTGTTTCTACCAAACAGTTCTACTTTGGTTTCATCTGACCATATGACATTCTCCCAATCTGCTTCTGGATCATCCAAATGCTCTCTAGCATACTTCAGATGGGCCAGGGGACACGTCTGGCACTGCAGGATCTGAGTCCCTGGCAGCGTAGTGTGTTACTGATGGTAGCCTTTATTACGTTAGTCCAGCTCTCTGCAGGTCATTCACTAGGTCCCCCCGTGTGGTTCTGGGATGTTTGCTCACCGTTCTTGTGATCATTTTGACCCCACAGGGTGAGATCTTGCGTGGAGCTCCAGATCGAGGGAGATTATCAGTGGTCTTGTATGACTTCCATTTTCTAATTATTGCTCCCACAGTTGATTTCTTCACACCAAGCTGCTTGCCTATTGCAGATTCAGTCTTCCCAGCCTGGTGCAGGTCTATAATTTTGTTTCTGGTGTCCTTCAACAGCTCTTTGGTCTTCACCATAGTGGAGTTTGGATTGTGACTGTTTGAGGTTGTGGACAGGTGTCTTTTATACTGATAACAAGTTCAAACAGGTGCCATTAATACAGGTAATGAGTGGAGGACAGATGAGCCTATTAAAGAAGAAGATACAGGTATGTGAGAGCCAGAAATCTTGCTTGTTTGTAGGTGACCAAATACTTATTTTCCACCATGATTTGCAAATAAATTCTTTCCAAATCAGACAATGTGATTGTCTGGATTTGTTTCCACATTTTGTCTTACTTACTTACTTACAGGCCTCTCTCATCTTCTTAAGTGGGAGAACTTGCACAATTGGTGACTGACTAAATACTTTTTCCCCCACTGTATATATATATATATATATATATATATATATATATACTGCATGTATATACTGTATATATATTTAGAAATATATATACTGCAAGTAAATATATATATATATTACATGGATTATAAAGAAAGAAAAAAATCCTGAAAAATATATATCAGGATAAAAGACAGGGAATTCAGCACTCTTTTATCAAAAAAAGTTTATTTAGCTCATCAAAGTATAATAAGGAGTATACAAAATAGAAGCTTTAGTGGCAACAAGAGAGGACAATCTCTGGCACTAGAATTTACAAGACTTTATTGTCTATACTAACACTATGCAATATTAACAAGCAATCCTTTACTTTGCATTATGCTTGTCATCCTTTCATGAACTTTCCATTCTCATGCATTAAAGATCTCTTGCAAGGGACTTCTACAGCGACTAACAGAATAATACGCTACTACCTGCTTATCACTCATTCCTGCTGAGTAACTTTCCTTGCTCACTTTTATGCTGCTGCTTGCTTAACTACAGACGATTGTACATATTTTGAGACACATTATCATTAACTACTTAGATCCCATCACAATACCTGCTCGGCATTAGGCCTTATTTAATAAGGTGCCGAACGCAGCAGGGTGTAGTAGTTGGATAATTGTTTCTCACTAATATATCTCTGCTAATATATGTATGCACATTGCCAAGATTATGCCTTAAATGTACTGCCCTTATTTGTACTATATTTTGGGGCGCATTGTCAGTAACTACTTAGATCCCATCTCTATACCTGCCCGGCATTTAGCCTTACATTTGAAGGTGCCGTCTGCAGCAGGGTGTAGTAGTCTGACAAAGGCTTCCTATGAAATATATTAACATTGCTGTTCATACAGTGAGATATTTATGTCTGTCATGATATAAAGACAGCAGGTTAAGCTCTCTGCTGTAATATTGTTATATCTTTCTAACTTTTGGTTAGTTAATATATCAGGCTCATGCATTCACATTTACCCCTGACCGGTCAGGTTTGTATATTATTTTTGTGTTATTCAATTTCCTTTTTAAATATACACTAATTGGTCAATTGTATACCGACTTACTGTATGTATATATCTGAGACAATAAAGTCTTGTAAATTCTAGTGCCAGAGATTGTCCTCTCTTGTTGCCACTAAAGCTTCTATTTTGTATACTCCTTATTATACTTTGATGAGCTAAATAAACTTTTTTTGATAAAAGAGTGCTGAATTCCCTGTCTTTTATCTTGATATATATATTTTTCAGGATTTTTTTCTTTCTTTATAATCCATGTAATTTATTTCAAGGGTCTGCACCACATAATTGTTTTATTCAAGGCCATACCAGTATTTGTTTATGAACTGGAGGGCCATTCTCTATTAGCTCCCAGCAGCTGCGTCCCCTCCGTTACTTTTCTCCTATATATATATATATATGTTATTTTAAATAGGTTGTTATTTTCATCAGAGGAAATAAAGATTACATGCATTACAGCTGCAGATACATTACACAAAAGAAACATCACATGGATCTAATGTTGACATACAACTTTATATTTCACAGATCTCAGGCGGCCGAGAGAAAGAATCCCCAGGTACGTCAGGCCAGTGTCAATGGCTACCCCTAGGAGCAACCGCTCTTCTCCCCCACTGCCATTGACACTGCTTGAGGGTCGTCCAGACGATGACTCAGGGACAGATTTGGACGTCCCTGATATCCAAGGTAATTTTCAAGTAGAATACTATGTTTGCAGTATTTTATATAAAAAATGTTTTTTTTTAAACAGGTTCATTCAGGGTGCAGGTTAATGTAATGGATTGTATATTTAGAATTAAAATGTTTGTACGTTTTTTTCCAGAACAATTTTGTGTATAATATAGGCCTTGTCACATATTCCTCATACTAACAATGATTTGTGTTTGTGCTTCTTCTCTAACAGACGACCAAGTATTGGGGGAGGATCCTGCCCCAGCCTTTTCACCGGCGCTGCCAGATAAGGAGGTGGCTGGAGTAGAATGTAAGAAAAATTAATATTAGGTTTTAACAATTGTATCTTAATAATGAATTTGTAGAACATATTTTATTTTGTCTTTCTATAGATCGCAATCAAGGGACACAAACAGAGCCCTTCCTTCGGGATCTATTTAAACAACTGGCGGAGGGGCTACAAAGTGTCGCCACAGGAGGCCATGCTACATATATTATAAAATATTTTATTTCTTTTAAAAAAAAAATCAATAGTTTTATAATAAATATATATTTAATCCAAATTATAGTCTAGCTGTATTCATTTAAATATTATTTTGAAAGGACATGAAAGCAAAATATATGTTGAATGATATATAAATAGCATGCAATGTGGTAAAATATTCTTTTTTTTATATATATATACTTTTTATCTATATTTTATTTCTCTTCATCTTTTAAATATACTTGAATGAAGAGCATATTTAGATAAACTATGTAGCTGATGATAGATAACTGCACATAGATGACTCATATGATTGGCTTGCACATGTACATTGCTATTTCTACTAAAAAGGATATCTGAGGATTAAAGGAACACTGAACCCAAATTTTATCTTTCATGATTCAGATAGAGCGTGCAATTCTAAGCAACTTTCTATTTACTCCTATTATCAAAATGTCTTCATTCTATTTGTATCTTTATTTGAAAATCAAGAATGTAAGTTTAGAAGCAGGCCCATTTTTGAAGAAAAACCTGGGTTGACCTTGCTGATTGGACAGCACCAATAAACAAGTGCTGTCCAGGGTGATGAAACTGAATTTGACTGGCTCCTTAGCTTAGATGCCTTCTTTTTCAAATAAAGATAACAATAGAACGTAGAAAAAATGATAATAGGAGTAAGTTAGAAAGTTGCTTAAAATTGAATGCTCTATCTCAATCCTGAAAGTTAACAATTGTGTTTAGTGTCCCTTTAATAAAAGTTCAAGGGTAATGTGGCTTAAAATGTTCTTTTATATTTTAATAATAATATTTCTGATATGATTTTGTTGTCTCTTTAAGTTCAGAAATAACATATTTTTTTTAAAAAGATAAAATTAATAAATATATATATATACATATATATCTATATCTATATATATACATATATATTTACATGTATATAGTTAAATATGTACATACATACATATAAATATATATATATATAAAGGATGTATGTACAATATTATCTGAATATTATCTGAATTTAAAAAAGTGGCCCACTCGCTTTTGGGGGTTATAATATAAACTAGGTGGGCCCCCTTGTACCAGTGAAGGCAGGGCCGTTAATAAACTCAATATACAGGTTCAATTCATATATTTATTCAAGCGACGACTTGCACACTATGAAGTCAATTTTAATGGAGGTCTTTAGACATATCAATTTTATTTGAGCTCACAATAAAGACCTCTTTCTCAGGAAAACCTGGTGTTCTGTACTTTTTACTTTTTGGGGGGGCTTTCCAAGACTACCACCATTTCAAATACAAAATAATTTTGATGCTTGTCAATCTTTGTATGTTTCAATTTTATACAAAGAAATAAAATTGTTGGTTTAGACTCTGAATTCTCTTTAAAATGATGGGTCATGGAGGGCTGTGGCTAGTAAGGGAGCTGTGATTGAGGGTAGATTTGACCGGATTCCTTTTAATTATATTGTGTACTGCAGAAGGTGAAATGACCAAAATCCTACCGATTTGTCTTTGGGGAATGTTGTTCTCAAAGTGTTGGATTATTCGCTGACGCATCTGTTGGCAGGTTGGCGAGCCTCACCCCATCCTTGCTCTTGAAGGACTAGGCTTTCTTTAGAGGCTCTTTATATACTATGATTACACAATTGCCTCACCTGTTTCACATCACCTTCTTATTTCAACTTGTCACCTCAATATTAGTCCTAAATTGTCCCTGTCCCAACTTTTTTGGAACGTGTTGCAGTCATTAGATTTTTTTTTTTTCAAAAATACATTAAATTCATAAAGTAAAACATCAAATCATTTGTTAATAATGTGTTTTCAATATAGTACAGGGTGAATTTAATTTTCAAATGACTCTTTTTTTTTTTTTTTGCAATTGCCATACTGTCCCAACTTTTTCGGAATTGAGGTTATGCATTCCAATGTTTACACAGGGGCCCATTTATCAAGCTCCGTACGGAAAGACCGCTGCTCCATAACCTGTCTGCCTGCTCTGAAGAGGTGGACAGAGATCGCCTCAATTCAACCCGATCGAATATGATCGGGTTGATTGATACTCCCTGCTAGCGGATGATTGGCCGCAAATCTGCAGGGGGCGGCGTTGCACCAGCAGTTCACAAGAGCTGCTGGTGCAATGCTGAATGCGGAGAGCGTATTGCTCTCCGCATTCAGCGAGGTCTGTCGGACCTGATCCGCAATGCCGGATCATGTCTGACAGGCCTTTCATAAATAGGGGCCATAGTATTTACATAGTAGAATATGTTCTTTGTATTTTTAAATATATATTCCTATATATATCTGTATACTGTATATCTATGCCTGTATATAATTATATAGATATATAGGCATAGATATATATTTTTTGAAAAATAATTATATATATATATATATACAAAAATTTACAGAATATTTAAAAAAGTAACATTTTCTTCTATGTGAAGAGCATTCGGATGTAAAATATTCATAACTACCTTCGAATTTAGAGCTCTAGGTCTAAGGCGGTGTTGGGTTAGAGCTGAGCGATGTGTTAGCTATTGAAGTTAACGCTGTTGCAATATCCGAAGCCCTGAAGTTAGCGTTCATCTGGATTCGCTCATATGCAAACATTTTACTTTTAACTTGTAATACACATGCTAACCTGCGCACGTTAAAAGTTTACTTCCAGCGGTGTTTGTGCGCACGCCACTAGTAATTCAGCCCTTAGTAAGCCGTGTTATCAGTGCAGACATTCTTACTCCTCAAGTGCAAATATAAATGGTAAATGTAGTGAAACACCAGAGCACCTAGGGTTAATATTCTATGTTATGCTCTGCTGTTCTCAGCATTTTTTAGGGATGTGGATTATAGCCAGGGAATTCCAGACGTTGCAGAATTGAAGCTTAAAAAGCTTTGGACACAGGCTTTGGACGCTGTTAAGTAAAAACAATTTTTTTGGTCATCAAAAAAGCATTTTTTATTTTTTTTCCACTTTGCTTATTTAAAATCTGATAATCTCCTATAGGCACAAAGCCAAAAGCCTGACCCCAACATGAAGAGAAATCCAGAGTTAAGCTCAATGAATGAGTGAATGTAGTGTAAAGACAACCAGACTGTGATACACCGTCAGAAGCAGTGGAGAGAGGGATGCAGAGTAAAGAGAAGAAATTTATTTTACAATGAACCTGGAAAACTGGGTATTCGTTGTAATTTGTTTCTGGTTATTGGCTCACCCAGTGTGTTCACCAAGCTCCCAGTAATGCATTGTTGCTTTGGAGCTGACTTTAAGTATGTGTTTAATTCTTTTGCAAGGGTGAATACATGTGTATTTATGTTGACAAAAATGGTGTAGATAGACTTGCTCGAAACAGGGTTGCCACAAACATTTAATTTGTAAAAAATGTGATATCTGCCAAACATGATAAAGCGAAGCGCAATAAAATGAATTATGTCTGTATATGTATATGCATAGAGACACATATAAACACATATATGCACATATATATGCACAATGGAGCCCTTTCCAGTCAAATATCTGAAAACAATACAAATTATTTTTTATTAAATTGTAATATTTAATAATGTGTTTTACTGTGTATTTACTGTAAATATTTTACATTCCATTGTAATTCACATAGAAAGAAATGTTCTATCTATTTTTAAATAGATATTCCTATATACCGGTATATCTGTATATACCTGTACCTATATATATTTATATAGATATATACCTATGTGTATGTACAGTATATACAGTATATATATATATATATATATATAATTATATATATGTGTGTGTGTGCTTTTTTCAGTTTGCACACTCCATTGAAGTCTATGGGGAGAAGAAGAGTGTACGCGATATCCAAAGTCCTCAAGTTAGTGGCTTTTGCTCGCTTGCAAACATTTTACATACAACTTGTAGTATGCATGCTAACCCATGCACCTTAAACGTTCTGGCGGTGTCTGCATGCGAGCAAAAGCGCTAAATTGCGCCACTTGTAATCTGGCCTTTTATTGGTTACTGTTCAGCATTATTTTAGTACTATGACATATATGCAACAGGCAATAAGAAGCGTAGATACCACGTGATAAAATCCAACATTTATTTGCTGCCAAAGTTGTGCTGAAAAGGAGTATTGAGAAGGAGGCCTAGAAGGTAGTGATGCAAACTGCGGTTTGTGGTACATGAAGCAAAATTAATAGAAATTCAGCAAGGAGAGATGAATTGCAAAGAACAGCATAACTATTCTCATAAATAAGCACTTATAAGGGCGATTCAGAGAAAGAGCAAAGATCACCTGAGAATGTGATACAGACCTAACTGTCCTTATTTGAGAGGAAAAGTCTTAAATTCTCAGCTCTCTCCTGCTGTCCCCCCACAGACAGCCAAGATGCACCCACAAACCTCCTATACACACCCACCAACTTCCAGACACACCCACAATCCCGCCCAATAATCATCCCCTACCCAGCCCCCTCTGAACACATCCTTGCCCACAAAGCAGCGACAGACCCCCCTTCAGTCCTTAATACCCAGCCACAAATGTTGGCAGATATGGTGAAACATCATTAGAATTAAAGTGTAGTGCTGCTTGTCAGCCTGAAGCAAATTTAAGGTCTGACCCATATGGGTATGACTTGGTATGAGAGTGTGTGTATGCAACAATGTTGCATTGTGGGTGGTTCTTAAACTTACCTATTTATTTCTTACAATTTTGAGAAGGCGCCAATAATTTTGTCCAGTCCATTTTTGGAGTTTTGTGTGGAATGTGTCAGATTTGGCTTTCTTTGCTCCACTTTTTTGTGTCATACCAATACAAACAAACGGCTAGATTACGAGTTTTGCGGTATGAGTGAAAAAGCAGCGTTAAGGCTCTTTTTCACTACCGCTGGTATTACAAGTCTTGCAGGTTTAGCTGCACCGCACACTTTTTTGGCCTTAACGCAACGTAATTACCGCAGCTTTCAAAAAGTCCTTTTTCAATGGGACTTCCATAGCGCCGGTATTACGAGTCTGCCTGGGAGGCCAAAAAGTGAGTGGTACCGTAAACTGAAAGTCAGTAATTATGAGTTTTGAGCTCATAACCAAAGTGCTAAAAAGTACACTAACACCCATAAACTACCTATTAACCCCTAAACAGAGGCCCTCCCGCATCGCAAACAGTAAAATAAAAGGATTAACCCCTAATCTGTTGCTCCGGACATCGCCGCCACTATAACAAACATATTAACCCCTAAACCGCCGCACTCCCGCATTGCAAACACTAGTTAAATATTAATAATCCCTAATCTGCCGCCCCTAACATCGCCGCCACCTACCTACATTTCTTAACCCCTAATATGCCGCCCCCAATGTCGCCGCCACTATACTAAATTTATTAACCCCTAAACCTAAGTCTAACCCTAACACCCCCTATTTTAAATATAATTAAAATAAATCTAAATAAAACCTACTATCATTACCTAAATAATTCCTATTTAAAACTAAATACCTGTAAAATAAACCCTAAGCTAGCTACAATATAACTAATAGTTACATTGTAGTTAGCTTAGGGTTTATTTTTATTTTACAGGCAAGTTTGTATTTATTTTAACTAGGTAGAATAGTTACTAAATAGTTATTAACTATTTACTAACTACCTAGCTAAAATAAATACAAATTTACCTGTAAAATAAAACCTAACCTGTCTTACTCTAACACATAACCTTACACTACAATTAAATCAATTACATTAATTAAATACAATTATCTAAATTACAAAAAAAACAAAAAACACTAAATAACACAAAATAAAAAAAGAAATTATCAGATATTTAAACTAATTACACCTAACCTAATAGCCCTATCAAAATAAAGAAGCCCCCCCAAAATAAAAAAAAAACCCTAGCCTAAACTAAACTACCAATAGCCCTTAAAAGGGCCTTTTGCGGGCATTGCCCCAAAGAAATCAGCTTTTACCTTTTAAAAAAAATACAAACAACCCCCCAAATAGGATTTATTCACCTTTAATTCCGATTGGCTGATAGAATTCTATCAGCCAATCGGAATTCAAGGGACGCCATCTTGGATGACGTCACTTAAAGGAACCTTCATTCTGCAAGAAGACTTCGATTGAAGAGGATGCTCTGCGCCTGATGTCTTGAAGATGGAGCCGCTCCACGCCAGATGGATGAAGATTGAAGATGCCGTCTGGATGAAGACTTTTGCGGGCTTGGATGAAGACTTCGGCTGCTTGGATGAAGACTTCTGCCGGCTTCGATGAGGACTTCTGCTACTTCTTGAGGATGGATGTCGGGTCTTCAAAAACTGTAAGTGGATCTTCAGGGGTTAGTGTTAGGTTTTTTAAGAGTTTATTCGGTGGGTTTTATTTTTAGATTAGGGGTTTGGGCACTTGAAAAAGAGCTAAATGCCATTTTAAGGGCAATGCCCATCAAATACCCTTTTCAGGGCAATGGGGAGCTTAGGTTTTTTTTAGTTATGATTTTATTTGGGGGGGTTGGTTGTGTGGGTGGTGGGTTTTACTGTTGGGGGGTTGTTTGTATTTTTTTTTATAGTTAAAAGAGCTGATTTCTTTGGGGCAATGCCCCGCAAAAGGCCCTTTTAAGGGCTATTGGTAGTTTAGTTTAGGCTAGGGTTTTTTTTTTATTTTGATAGGGCTATTATATTAGGTGTAATTAGTTTAAATATCTGATAATTTCTTTTTTTATTTTGTGTAATTTAGTGTTTTTTTTGTTTGTAATTTAGGTAATTGTATTTAATTTAGGTAATTGATTTAATTGTAGTGTAAGGTTAGGTGTTAGTGTAAGACAGGTTAGGTTTTATTTTACAGGTAAATGTGTATTTATTTTAGCTAGGTAGTTAGTAAATAGTTAATAACTATTTAGTAACTATTCTACCTAGTTAAAATAAATACAAACTTGCCTGTAAAATAAAAATAAACCATAAGCTAGCTACAATGTAACTATTAGTTATATTGTAGTTAGCTTAGGGTTTATTTTACTGGTAAGTATTTAGTTTTAAATAGGAATTATTTAGGTAATGATAGTAGGTTTTATTTAGATTTATTTTAATTATATTTAAGTTAGGGGGTGTTAGGGTTAGGGTTAGACTTAGGTTTAGGGGTAAATAAATTTAGTATAGTGGCAGCGACGTTGGGGGCGGCAGATTAGGGGTTAATAATTGTAGGTAGGTGGCAGCGATGTTAGGGGCGGCAGATTAGGGGTTAATAATATTTAACTAGTGTTTGCGATGCGGGAGTATGGCGGTTTAGGGGTTAATATGTTTATTATAGTGGCAGCGACGTTGGGGGCGGCAGATTAGGGGTTAATAAGTGTAAGATTAGGGGTGTTTAGACTCGGGATTCATGTTAGGGTGTTAGGTGTAAACATAAATTTTGTTTCCCCATAGGAATCAATGGGGCTGCGTTACGGAGCTTTACGCTGCTTTTTTTCAGGTGTTAGACTTTTTTTAAGCCGGCTCTCTCCCATTGATGTCTATGGGGAAATTGTGCACGAGCACGTAAAACCAGCTCACCGCTGCTCACCGCAGCGCTGGTATTAGAGTGCGGTATGGCGCTCAATTTTGCTCTACGCTCACTTCTTGCCTGATAACGCCGTTTTTTATAAACCTGTAATACCAGCGCTGTAGGGAAGTGAGCGGTGACAATAACTTGCAAGTTAGCATCGCACCGCTCATAACGCAAAACTCGTAATCTAGCCGAAAATAAATAAGCATGAGAATGTAAACATAAGAATGCCTAAACATTTGTAATTGCATCCTCTGACAGAAATGCAGGGGTGCCAATATTTATTATATTTTACAAAAAAAGCATCATATATATATATATATATATATATATATATATATATATATATATATATATATATACACTGCTCAAAAAAATAAAGGGAACACTTAAACAACACAATGTATCTACAAGTCAATCACACTTCTGTGAAATCAAACTGTCCACTTAGGAAGCAACACTGAGTGACAATCAATTTCACATGCTGTTGTGCAAATGGGATAGACAACAGGTGGAAATTATAGGCAATTAGCAAGACACCCCCAATAAAGGAGTGGTTCTGCAGGTGGTGACCACAGACCACTTCTCAGTTCCTATGCTTTCTGGCTGATGTTATGGTCACTTTTGAATGCTGGTGGTGCTTGCACTCTAGTGGTAGCATGAGACGGAGTCTACAACCCACACAAGTGGCTCAGGTAGTGCAGCTCATCCAGGATGGCACATCAGTGCGAGCTGTGGCAAGAAGGATTGCTGTGTCTGTCAGCGTAGTGTCCAGAGCATGGAGGCGCTACCAGGAGACAGGCCAGTACATCAGGAGACGTGGAGGAGGCCGTAGGAGGGCAACAACCCAGCAGCAGGACCGCTACCTCCGCCTTTGTGCAAGGAGGAACAGGAGGTGCACTGCCAGAGCCCTGCAAAATGACCTCCAGCAGGCCACAAATGTGCATGTGTCTGCTCAAACGGTCAGAAACAGACTCCATGAGGGTGGTATGAGGACCCAATGTCAACAGGTGGGGGTTGTGCTTACAGTCCAACACCGTGCAGGATGTTTGACATTTGCCAGAGAACACCAAGATTGGCAAATTCGCCACTGGCGCCCTGTGCTCTTCACAGATGAAAGCAGGGGCACACTGAGCACATTTGACAGACGTGACAGTCTGGAGACGCCGTGGAGAACGTTCTGCTGCCTGCAACATCCTCCAGCATGGCCAGTTTGGCAGTGGGTCAGTAATGGTGTGGGGTGGCATTTCTTTGAGGGGCCGAACAGCCCTCCATGTGCTCGCCAGAGGTAGCCTGACTGCCATTAGGTATCAAGATGAGATCCTCAGACCCCTTGTGAGACCATATGCTGGTGCGGTTGGCCCTGGGTTCCTCCTAATGCAAGACAATGCTAGACCTCATGTGGCTGGAGTGTGTCAGCAGTTCCTGCAAGACGAAGGCATTGATGCTATGGACTGGCCCTCCCGTTCCCCAGACCTGAATCCAATTGAGCACATCTGGGACATCATGTCTCGCTCCATCCACCAACTTCACTTTGCACCACAGACTGTCCAGGAGTTGGTGGATGCTTTAGTCCAGGTCTGGGAGGAGATCCCTCAGGAGACCATCCGCCACCTCATCAGGAGCATGCACAGGCGTTGTAGGGAGGTCATACAGGCACGTGGAGGCCACACACACTACTGAGCCTCATTTTGACTTGTTTTAAGGACATTACATCAAAGTTGGATCTGCCTGTAGTGTGTTTTTCCACTTTAATTTTGAGTGTGACTCCAAATCCAGACCTCCATGGGTTGAAAATTTTGATTTCCATTTTTTAATTTTTGTGTGATTTTGTTGTCAGCACATTCAACTATGTAAAGAACAAAGTATTTAATTAGAATATTTTATTCATTCAGATCTAGGATGTGTTATTTTAGTGTTCCCTTTATTTTTTTGAGCAGTGTATATATATATATATATATATATATATATATATATATATATATATATATATATATATATAAATATTTATTTAAGAATATATAGAACATAATCTTCTATGTGAAGAACATTGGCATATTAAAAATTCATAGTTCATGACGAGTTTAGTGCTCTTGAATAAACAATGTCAGGTTATCGCTCAAGTATGTGTGTTCATTAAAGTCAATTAGAGAATACATTAACGCGGTAACAATATTCGAAGTTCAACTTTTTCTGAATGTCGGTTTTTTGCTTGCTTGCTAACTTTTTACTTTCAACTTGTGATACGACCACAACCTGATGCGAGTAAAAAGCCTCTGTCAAGCGAAGTTAATGTGCGATTATTTAGAGATTTATTTATTTATCAAATATTTTACCAGGAAGGATATATTGAGATTTCTCTCATTTTCAAGTATGTCCTGGGATCAAAATTAGACTTTCATGATTCAGCTAAGATCAAAATTAGACTTTCATGATTGAGCTAGAGAATACAATTTTAAACAACTTTTTATATTCCTAAGACTAGGTGGACTGATAGGAGCTTAGGAGCATGCACAAGTCTTTAGCAGTTTATTGCAGTTAGTGTGTGTAACTATGTATAACATTGCTATAACCAATTTTGCAAGCACTGCTGTCAGATGGCTTAAGACACTTGCACAGTCCTGAGCTTACATAGGATTACTCTTTAACAAAAGAAACCAAGAGAACTAAGCAAAATTGATAATAAAAAAAATTGGAATTTTTTTTAAAATATCATGCTCTATCCTTTAATCGTGTTATTTTTTTCACAGCCACAACCAATGTAGTAATCATAAATTGTCACACAAAAAATTATTTTATTAATATTTTGTTTTCTAATTAGCTTGAATCCAATGAATACATCTCCAATACTAGTATCTGTGGCTTGTAAATGTTTACACTTAATATTACTCTACCCAATGTTTTGAAAGAAAATAAAGAATGGTTGTTTATTGCCTCAACAGCCACTAAATTATCTGTTTAGTAAACAATATTTTTGTTTCAATATAAATTAACCCTAATTAGTACATGAAACAAATGCTAGTTCCGCAGCCACTGGGTATATCATTTCTAGAAGACAATAACAGCAATAAACAGTGGTATTTCTGATTAAATACAACCATGAGATTCCAGATATGGATTCTATTAAATGCTTCCTAGAAAGCTTGCTGGAATGTTCAATTATCTCTCGATTACCCTATTTTTCAGCCTAAAATGAGGATGTGGTTTGGTCAGCCACAGATGGGATTCTAATTTCCACCAAACATGAAAAATTTGGACAGGCTCAGCAATGGCTCTCTGTTAATGTTATAGATATGTATACAAGTGTGGGAAACCATAAGGAGTATATGTAGGCCTAGGGAACATCTAGTTAAAGGGACACTGAACCCAAATTTTTTCTTTTGTGATTCAACATTCTAATTTACTCCTATTATCATTTTTTCTTCTCTCCCTTGCTATCTTTATTTCAAAAAGAAGGCATCTAAGCTTTTTTCTTGGTTCTGCCCTCTGGACAGCAATTTTTATTGGTGGATGAACTTATCCACCAATCAGTAAGGACAACCCAGGTTGTTCACCAAAAATGGGCCGGCATCTAAACTTACATTCTTGCATTTCAAATAAAGATACCAAGAGAATAAAGAAAATTTGATAATAGGAGTAAATTAGAAAGTTGCTTAAAATTCCATGCTCTATCTGAATCACAAAAGAAAATTTTGGGGTTCAGTGTCCCTTTAAGTCAAAATTGGACATTTGGAATGTGAAAATTTTATAAAATGCAGCCGTGTTAAGAAAAATTGTCATGTCACTCCAAGGTACCACTTTTTGCAAAAAATAATCCTTAACCCCCCCCCCCAAAAAAAAAAGGTTTCTAGTTATGGGTATCCTAGGATGTTCTTAAGAAGACTGCTCACCTATTTTTACATCCAGGAAATGTAGCTAATAAAGATTCTAGTGCGCCTATAAAGTACATTGTACACAAGTGATTGCAAAACTGATGAGGCTGTATTATTTTATTTTATTTCTTTTAATTGCCTATCATTTTTGTGCATATGTGAAAGTGGATCATTTTAGTAAGGGATTTTTTTTTTTATTTGTTTGTTCTATAAGGTTTTGAAGGTTTTTTTGTGATTTGGATATTCTTCAAAGTAGAACTACCTGAGAGCTACTAAACGGTTATGAGACAAATGCTGCTTCATTGATTATAGAAGAGAGTGACTCTCAACTCATATATGTGACAAGGAATGGGCACAAGTCTTTATGAATTTTCCAAATGATGAATTGCTATGTTCGTGTGTTTTTTTTTTCTTAACACATTAGTTTCACAAATTGGTTTTACTCAATGTCGGCACATGCAAATAAATGATATAAGAATAAAATTGTTGCCCAAAACTTTCTTTAAACTGGGGCAAAAGTGAGATCCTGAGCTTTTCTTGCATTTCTTCTAATCATGTAATCATTTGTTTGGAGTATTTTGTGCACACATAGAGCCTCCTTGCTCCAGTGAGATATTCTAAAATGATCCTTCAGCATTGCAAGATCCCTAGTGACATTCTCAAAAGGCAGATTTTGCTTTATTTCTCCAAGGAGAGTTCCCGGCATTTCTGAATGTGGAGAGACAAGCCCAGTGCAGTATAGCACTGCATGACATGACAGTTCTGCTGCATTTACACTTTATGCTTCATATCACTTTACTTTTCATATTAAGTTTCATTACATTTAAACTTAGCACTTTATATTTTATATTTTGCTTTGTATTTAGCAGTGTATTTATGATTGAGATTTTACAAATTCTGATTATGCTTTCACAGTTTCTGTGTAACTTTAACAAATTAGGCTCATACTTTGGGGCCAATTTATCAAGGGCTGAATGGCCCCTGATACCCCTGTTTCCGCGCAAGTTTTCAGACTTCCCGTAAACAGCAGTTATGAAGCAGCGGTCTTAAGACCACTGCTCCTTAACTGGTTCACCTGCTCTGAGGCTGCGGACATCAATCTGCCTGATCTCATACGAACTGGCTGATTGACACCCCCTGCTAGCGGCCGATTGGCTGCAAATCTGCAGGGGGCGGCATTGCACAAGCAGTTCACAAGAACTGCTTGTGCAATGATAAATTCCAACAGCGTATGCTGTCGGCATTTATCGATGTCGTCCCCTTTGTATATTATTTATGTGTATCTTTTACAAATTGCATTGCACCTTGTGTTTATTCAGTTTCCCAGAGAGCTTCATTACTTTCTATGGGCCCGATAAGCAAAGATTCTTTAGTTTGGAGAGAAATTATAGTGCAGACTTCACACTCTCTGAGATACAGAATTTCACAGCAGAGAGGTTATCAGGAGAACCCCTGGGGCTGATATAAAGTTTCAGTATGCAGCACATGCAAATTAAACTGAAATGTTTTCACTACTATTTTTGCAAGTAGTTTAGTATATTTTACTTTTCTGTCAGTATATATCAGTGTATTGTGATTTTTGATCCAACTTTACCTGCATACAGGTGGTGAGTAAGGATGGGCAAATGTGGCACTGGTTAAAGTGTAATTTGCTTGGTAGAACGAATAGTCCTCTAGACATTCGTTTTGGACAATCGAATGTCGATAAGAATGAAAATCCTTTAAAATTCGGTAATCAAATGTTGTTTCCAATTTTCGAATGTTACTTTCATTTCTTGAATAATTATAATTAGATTGAATATCTACATTCTATTTAACAAATACTATTCAGAAGTTAAATAATTCATGTGGTATGGAATGTAGTAAATTGATACATAATAAATCAAATATATCAATTTGAATTTTTCTTTTTCAAATTATTGCATACTTTGAATATTACATTTAAAGAGAGCATTCAAATACTGCACGACTCCATGGTCACTTTGTTAGTAATGTCTTCTCTTGGTTATCATATTTTCCTCTGTACCACTACATATTTATAGATTGTGTCTTTACTGGTACAACATCCATGTGTGCTTTGTGTAACAGTTGGCAGTGATTATATATGATTACTAAAGAGGGGCAGAGTTTTCTATTTTGGTTTCAAGGCCACAACATATTGGGTTATCTTTTAACAGTTTTTCTCCATTATCTCTTTTTTTATGCACAACATTTTGTTATTGTCTCACTTCTATCCCCCTAATCATTCTTTTCATGTTCTTTATAATTTTCCCCTCCTTACACTTTCTACTCAGTTTCTATTTTTTTTCTCCTAAATTGCGTCCATTCTTAAATTTTCTAGAAATCTCACTTTTTCAATTAACTTAATTTTCAATAAATGTAAGGGCAGAGTATCTATCAGAGATAGGCAATACCAATTATACAATAACAAAACAGTTGCATTTACATTAATTATTAATGTGTCCCTAAAGGGACAGTCTACACCAGAATTGTAATTGTTTAAAAAGATAGATAATCCCTTTATTATCCATTCCCCAGTTTTGCATAACCAACACAGTTATATAAATACACTTTTTACCTCTGTGATTACCCTGTATCTAAGCCGATTCTGACAGCCCCCTTATTTCATTTCTTTTGACAGACATCTATTTTAGCCAATCAGAGCTGGCTTACTGGAACTCCATGTGCGTGAGCACAGTGTTATCTATATGAAACACATGAACTAACACCCTCTAGTGGTGAAAAACTGTCAAAATGCCCTGAGAGAAGAGGCGGCCTTCAAGGGCTTAGAAATTAGCATATGAACCTCCTAGGTTTAGCTTTGAACTAAGAATACCAAGAGAACAAAGCAAAATTGGTGATAAAAGTAAATTAGAAAATTGTTTAAAATTACATTCTCTATCTGAATCATGAAAGTTTATTTTGAACTAGTCTGTCCCTTTAAGTAGAGGTATTAGGGGTAGGGGAGTTCATGAGTACATTTTAATTTTGAAAAATGCTTGCAAAAAAGTAAAAGCTATCACTGTTTAAACAGCATAAATCATTTGTTACAAGTGCCTGTTCAGGGAGCCATTTTGTCTTTCTAATCTCTCATTTCCCCTTACTGCTGTTTAATTTGTTATTCACATATTGCTACTCTCTTACCTCCCATACTACTCTCTCATTTTCCCTTACTGCCTCTCTTATTTCTCTTTATTAAATCTCCCAGTTCCCAAACCAGACTTTAATTTCCCCTACTTCTTTCTCATTTGTCCTTACTAGTCTCTGATTTGCTCGTCCTACTCTCCAAATAAACCATTTATACTCTCTCATTTCCCATGTCTCTTTCCTTTTTTTCTTACAGCTCTGTCATTTATCTTTATCGTTTGAACCACACTCTCACCCCCTGATGCTCTCATTTACCCGTACCCTTACTGCATCTCTTATTTACCTACACTACACTCTTATATCCCTTACTTATTTGTCCTACTACTCTCTCATTTGCTATTAATATTTTCTCACTTCCAAACCTACTACCTCCTTTTCTCTTATTGTATCTATTATTGTCCAAACCATACTCTCATTCACTTTTCTTCTCTCTCGCTTGCCCTTACTACTCTCTCCCTTGCCCATACTACTCTCTCCCTTGCCCTTACCACTCTCTTACTTGCCCTTACTACTCTTCCTCTTGCCATTACCACTATCTTACTTGCCCTTTCTCATCTCTTACTTGCCCTTACTCATCTCTTACTTGCCCTTACTTATCTCTTACTTGCCCTTACTCATCTCTCACTTGCCCTTACTACTTTCTCCCTTGCCCTTACCACTCTCTCACTTGCCTGTACATTTACCTCAGCTGATACTTCCTGTTTTCCTTCCCCACCCCTAATTTCTTTCTCATATATTTCTACACTCTTTTTCTCTCCACTCTCTGTATTTTTCCTTCCTGTTCCCTCTCTCATTTTCTCTCTGCATTCTGGTTTATTCATCTCTGTCCACCCCCTCTCTTTTTTCAGACCTCATTCCTACCAAAGCTTTTTTTTTTCTTTCCCCTTCACTAATCCTCTCTTTCTATTCTGCTCTTGCTCTCTCCTTTTCTATGATTTTTCTTTCCCCTTCCTCAGTTATCTGCCTTTGACAGCTTTACACTCCTACCATCCTGAGCACAAATTCAGGGAACTAGTTAAGCATTTTTTTTCTCTTGGCCAAAGAATGAAAAGTCTGTTTAGCATTAAGAACGCAGGAAATAGGTCTGGAACTGTGACGCATAAAAAGCCAAAAGCTTGGAAGATTGACCCCTTCACTGCCAGAAAACCAATGCTAAGCATTAGGTTTCATTGTAGACAGAGACACACTGTATATAGTATACATAGTATATAACATTATATATATAGTATATATACCTTGTTATAATAAAAGTTATTTTCAAATTTATGATACATGTCCAATTAAAATATAATGCTGCCCAATACTCAAATGAATCATTCAAACGTTTCGGATTAATGTACAAACTATAAAATGGAGAAAAAATCATAATAATGAAATTATTCTCATGCTAATCTTTACTTTAATACATTAATATATCTTGATATTCTTGAAATCCACCACACAGTATTGGTCTTTACCACCTCTATAGGAAGTTTATTCCACAAATCAACTACCCTTTCTGTGTTGCAAATTACTCCTGAGCCTATTACCCTTCAGCTGGTGTTGCTCTTTTTGTGAAAAACACTTTCAGGCTCAGTTTTATTAAGTCCCTTAATATACGTAACACTTTGTATCATATCCTTCTCAGAGCACAAAATTTATGTTTGAGACTTTTAGGATATCTTTCTTTGAACCTTACCAATTGGGGCTAGATTACAAGTCAAGCGATACTGATAGCATACAGCACCCTGACTTGAGGTCAGCCCCACACAATCAAATCAGGCATTGAAAGTAATTAATTTAAAAAATGTAGCCAAAGGCTTGTTTTGTGAGTGCATCTAAAATAGCTTGTCCCATATTTATAATACTCATTACTATTGAAACCAAATATACAATAATATTACAAGTTGAATATTGCATGTATAATGCAGTGTGTGCATTGGTAAGGGGGTCCTACATTGGGGCATCCAAGATGGCGTCTCTTCAATTCCGATTGGCTGATAGAATTTTATCAGCCAATCGGAATTAAGGTAGAAAAAATCTGATTGGCTGATGCAATCAACCAATCAGATTGAAGTTCAATCTGATTGGCTGATCCAATCAGCCAATCGTATTGAACTCGCATTCTATTGGCTGTTCCGATCAGCCAATAGAATGCGAGTTCAATACGATTGGCTGATTGGACCATGCAATCGGATTGAACTTCAATCTGATTGGCTGATTGTATCAGCCAATCAGATTTTTTCTACCTTAATTCCGATTGGCTGATAGAATTCCAAGCGGCAAAGAAGAGGTCTTCCATCCGGGCGATGTCTTCTTCCAAGCTGCATCTTCTTTCTTCCGGATCCATCTTCATCCCGCTGACGTGGAGGATGTTCCACGTAAGCAGGATGAAGATGGATCCGGAAGATAGAAGATGCCGCTTGGAAGAAGACATCGCCCGGATGGAAGACCTCTTCTTTGCCGCTTGGATCAAGACTTCGCCCGGATGGAGGACCTCTTCTTTCCTCTTGGATCAAGACTTCTACCGGATGGAGGACATCTTCTTGCTCTGCTTGGATGAAGAATTCGGCTTGGCTGCGGTGAAGACGACTCAAGGTAGGGAGATCTTCAGGGGGTTAGTGATAGGTTTTTTAAGGGGGGTTTGGGGGGGTTAGAGTAGGGATATGTGGGTGGTGGGTTGTAATGTTGGGGGGGTATTGTATTTTTATTTTCATGCAAAAGAGCTGATTACTTTGGGGCAAGGCCCTGCAAAAAGCCCTTTTAAGGGCTGGTAAAAGAGCTGATTACTTTTGTATTTTAGAATAGGGTAGGGAATTTTTTATTTTGGGGGCTTTTTTATTTTATTAGGGGGCTTAGATTAGGTGTAATTAGTTTAAACTGCTTGTAATTTTTTTTATTTTTTGTAATTTTGTGGGGGTTTTTTTGTATTATAGAATAGTTTATTTTATTGTATTTTATTTTAGATAATTGTAGGTAATTTATTTAATTAATTTAATGATAGTGTAGTGTTAGGTTTAATTGTAACTTAGGTTAGGATTTATTTTACAGGTAATTTTGTATTTATTTTAACTAGGTAGCTATTAAATAGTTATTAACTATTTAATAGCTATTGTACCTAGTTAAAATAAATACAAAGTTGCCTGTAAAATAAATATAAATCCTAAAATAGCTACAATGTAATTATTAATTATATTGTAGCTATATTAGGGTTTATTTGATAGGTAAGTATTTAGTTTTAAATAGGAATAATTTAGTTAATTATAGGAATATTATTTCGTTTAATATAAATTATATTTATGTTAGGGGGGTGTTAGGTTTAGGTTTAGGGGTTAATAACTTTATTATAGTAGTGGCGATGGTGCGGGCGGGAGATTAGGGATTAATAATTGTAGGTTGGTGGCGGCGATGTTAGGGAGGGCAGATTAAGGGTTAATACTATTTATTCTAGTGTTTGCGAGGCGGGAGTGCGGCGGTTTAGGGGTTAATACATTTATTATAGTGGCGGCGAGGTCCGGTCGGCAGATTAGGGTTTAATAAGTGTAGTTAGGTAGCGGCGACGTTGGGGGGGGGCAGATTAGGGGTTAATAAATATAATATAGGGGTCGGCGATGTTAGGGGCAGCAGATTAGGGGTTCATAAGTATAATGTAGGTTGCGGCGGTGTACGGAGCGGCAGATTAGGGGTTAATAGTATAATGCAGGTGTCAGCGATAGAGGGGGCGGCAGATTAGAGATTAATAAGTGTAAGGTTAGGGGTGTTTAGACTCGGGGTACATGTTAGGGTGTTAGGTGCAGACTTAGAAAGTGTTTCCCTATAAAAAACAATGGGGCTGCGTTAGGAGCTGAAAGCTGCTTTTTGCAGGTGTTAGGTTTTTTTTCAGCCAGAAATGCCCCATTGTTTCCTATGGGGATATCGTGCACGAGCACGTTTTTCCAGCTTACCGCTACCGTAAGCAACGCTGGTATTGAGGGTTGAAGTGGAGCTAAGTTAGGCTCAACGCACCCTTTTTTGAGCCTAACGCAGCCCCTCAGACAACTCTAAATACCAGCGTTGTTGGAAGGGTGCGTTGGCAAAAAAAGCAGCGTTAGCTATGCGGCTTTTTACCGACAAAACTCTAAATCTAGCCGAAAGTAAACTTTTTTCGCTCTTCGGGTTGCGCTGGTATAATGAGTTGAAAGTATAAAGTTTAGCTCTCGCGCTAAACCCAAAGAGCTCAAGCAGCTTACACATAGCGCAATTAGACTGTCACACAAACCTTTTCCCCCATAGAAGTCAATGGAGAAAAAAAAGTGGGAAAAAAAACCTAACACCCTACTCGCGCGCAAACCCGATCGCATGTTCTCATATGCGCATACCCGACATGAAAATATGAATATTTGACATTACAATGTTCTGCACATAGCAGAATGTGTTCTATGTGTTCATACATGCCTATCTATACTTAAAACATATTCTGCTATGTGCAGAACATTTGAATGTGAAATATTTACAGTAAATACACAGTTTAACACTTTATTAAATATGAATATTGCATAAATATGATTTTACATGTTTTTTTCTACATAACTGCAAAGCGCTCCAATGCACTTATATATATATATATATATATATATATATATATATATATATATATATATATATATGTCTATATGTGTGTATATATGTGTTTATATGTGTATATAACAGTACTATGCAAATGTATTAGGCCACCATTAGATTTGTTGTTTTAGCAAAGTTTTAATGACAATCCATATTTATTTTTTGGTCTCTTTATTAAGATACAAACAGAAAATACAGGAAATATATATAAGAAAACACAATTTTAAGAACAAAATGGCTTATTCAGGCAAAAGTCAGTATTTAGTGTGACCTCCCTTGGCACTAAGCACATCTTAAACTCTTTTGGGGACACTGTCCTGAAGTTTTCTGAAGTAATCTTCTAGTACATTATACCAGGCTTCTTTCAGCACTTCCCAGAGTTCTTCTTTAGATTTAGGTTGTCTTTTATTTCTTTCTCTATCCAGGTGATCACATACTGCCTCTATAATATTCAGGTCTGGACTCTGTGGAGGCCAGTCCATGACTATCAGTGTTTTATTAGCTGTTTGTCTCTGCAAATATGATTTCACTGCATTAGCAATGTGCTTGGGATTGTTATCTTGCTGAAAAATAAAATCATTCACAATCAGGTGCTTTCCAGAAGGAATGGCATGATGAATTAAAACCTCTCTGCATCAGTGGGTAAAAAAGGGTATTACAGTGATGCCTCAATATTGAGGCATCACTGCAATACTCTGAAAGCGTCTGGAAGCGATCACCATCGCTTCCAGAGCTTGAAACCTCAGAGGACGTGTCAGGCACGTCCTTGGTCCTTAACTGTATTTGTTTGTAGGACGTGCCTGACACGTGCTTGGTCGTTAAGGGGTTGAACCACTTTCCAATTTACTTTAATCACCTATTTTGCTTTGTTCTCTTGGTTTTCTTAGTTGAAAGTTAAACCTAGGTAGGCTCATATGCTAGATTCTTAGACCTTGAAGGCCGCCTCTAATCTAAATGCATTTTGACAGTTTTCCACCACTAGAGGGGTTTTGTTTGTGTGTGTGATATAGATAACATTGTACATGAAGTTTCCTAGGAGTCAGCACTGATTGGCTAAAATGCAAGTCTGTCAAAATAAGTGAAATAAGGGGGCAGTTTGCAGAGGCTTTGATACAAGGTAATTACAGAGGTAAAACCTGTATTATTATAACTGTGTTGGTTATGCAAAACTGGGGAATGGGTAATAAAGGGATTATCTATCTTTTTAAATAACAAAAATTCTGGTGTTGACTGTCCCTTTATGTTCTGAAAAGCATTTTCCTCCTTTAGCCTAACTACTGCAAATGAACTAAAATATTTTGGTGCATGCATTTAATCATTGTGTTTTTGTTTTTTTTCTAAAGGACCTTCATTTATCATTCTTGGAGTAATACATATAGAAAATAAGGTGTGTTTTTTTTTACATTCAAATCGTTTTTAGTACCTATAATCTGCTCTCTGTGTTTTCTCTCAGTAAAAAAATAAAATGAGCAAATGTTTGCCAGTTAGAAAATACTTTTGTATTCTGTTTCTGCTATAAGTAACATTATTATGCCACACATCTGTATAGTAGATAAAGCTCTGCTAAACAACTGCAGTCAAATCGAATTTCTATTTGCGGCCATTCACATTCATGTCTTGTGGCAAATATTTGTTCTAATCTAATAATAACATTGCAAACCATTGTAATGATAATTTGGGATTCAAATTAATTCACAGCAGATGTTACTGTAAATAAGAGTTTAACTAATGTCATATCTCAAACTATTAATGCCAAAAACCTTTGTTAAGTAGAACACATATTCCTTTACTTGGCTAAAAATAATCTGCTTGTTCCATGTCTTTTTCTAGGTATATTTACTTTAGGAAAGTATATAAAAACTCAATAAAGTTTACAATTATGCTGTTTACATGTGCATGAGGATGTGTAACTATAAATAACTTACGGCCAGATTACGAGTTTTGCATTATGAGCGGCTCGGTACTATCTTGCAAGTTATTTCCACCGCTCACCTCCCTATAGCGCTGCTATTACAGGTTTGCAAAAACCCGGCATTAGCGGGCAATATGGCAGCGTTGAGCTCCATACCACACTCAAATACCAGCGCTGCTTTAAGCTGGTTTTACGTGCTTGTGCACGATTTCCCCATAGACATCAATGGGGAGAGCCGGCTAAAAAAAAGCCTAACACATGTAATAAAGGAGCGTAAAGCTCCGTAACGCAACCCCATTGATTCCTATGGGGAAAGAAAATGTATGTTTACGCCTAACACCCTAACATAAACCCTGAGTCTAAACACCCCTAATCTGCTGCCCCCGACATTGCCAACACCGACATTACACTTATTAACCCCTAATCTGCCGCCCCCAATGTCGCCGCCACCTACCTACACTTATTAACTCCTAATCTGCCACTCCGACATTGCCACCACCTACATTACACTTATTAAACCCTAATCTTCTGCCCCCAATGTCGCCACCACCTATCTACACTTATTAACCCCTAATATGCTGCCCCCAATGTCGCCGCCACTATACTAAAGTTATTAACCCCTAAACCTAACCCTAAGTCTAACCCTAATGTAACCCTAAACCTAACCCCACTAACTTTAACATAATTAAATTAATCCCAAATAAAAATTACAATTAATACCTAAATAATTCGTATTTAAAACTAAATACTTACCTATAAAATAAAACCTAACCTAGTTACAATATAACTAATAGTTATATTGTAGCTGTCTTAGGTATTATTTTTATTTCACAGGTAAATTTGTATTTCTTTTAACTAGGTAGACTAGTTATTAAATAGTTATTAACTATTTACTAAATATCTAGTTCAAATAAATACAAACTTACCTGTAAAATAAAAGCTAACCTGTCTTACACTAACACCTAACATTACACTACAATTAAATAAATTACATTAATTAAATACAATTAACTAAATTACAAAAAATAAAAAAACACTAAATTACACAAAATAAAAAAGAAATGATCAAATATTTAAACTAATTACTCCTAATCTAATAACCCTATCAAAATAAAAAAGCCCCCCGAAAATAAAAAAAAACCCTAGCCTAAACTAAACTGCCAATAGCCCTTAAAAGGACCTTTTCCGGGGCATTGCCCCAAAGAAATCAGCTCTTTTACCTGTAAAAAAAAAAATACAAACAACCCCCCAACAGTAAAACCCACTTCCCAGACAACCAAACCCCCCAAATAAAATCCTATCTAAAAAAACCTAAGCTCCCCATTGCCCTGAAAAGGGCATTTGGATGGGCATTGCCCTTATAAGGGCATTTAGCTCTTTTTCCTTGCCCAAACCCTAAACTAAAAATAAAACCCACCCAATAAACCCTTAAAAAAAACTAACACTAACCAATGAAGATCCACTTACAGTTTTCGAAGACCGGACATCTATCCTCATCCATCCGGGAGAAGTCTTCATCCAAGCGGGCAGAAGTCCTCAACGAAGCCGGGAGAAGTCTTCATCCAAGCAGCAAGAAGTCATCCTCCAGACGGGCAGAAGTCTTCATCCAGACGTCATCATCTATCTTCATCCTTCTGACACGGAGCGACTCCATCTTCAAGACTTCCGGCGTGGACCATCCTCTTCTCTTGACGGCTACTGAAGAATGAAGGTTCCTTTAAGGGACGTCATCCAAGATGGCGGCCCTTGAATTCCGATTGGCTGAAAGAATTCTATCAGACAATCGGAATTAAAGGTGAAAAAATCCTATTGGCTGATGCAATCAGCCAATAGGATTGAGCTTCAATCCTATTGGCTGATCCAATCAGCCAATAGGATTGAGCTCGCATTCTATTGGCTGATTGGAACAGGGACAGCAGATTAGGGGTTAATAAGTGTATGTAGGTGGTGACGACTTTGGGGGCAGATTAGAGGTTAATAATATTTAACTAGTGTTTACGATGCGGGAGTGCTGCGGTTTAGGGGTTAATATTTTTGTTATAGTGGCGGCGATGTCTGGAGCGGCAGATTAGGGGTTAATATTTTTATTATAGTGTTTGCGATGTGGGAAGGCCTCAGTTTAGGGGTTAATAGGAAGTTTATGGGTGTTAGTGTACTTTGTGACACTTTAGTTATGAGTCTTATGGTACAGCTCTGTAGCATAAAAACCCATAACTACTGACTTTCAGTTTACGGTTCGGATCTTGTAGTTATAGGCTGTACTGCTCACTTTTTGGCCGGACAGGCAAACTCATAATACCAGCGCTGTGGAAGTCCCATTGAAAAGGATATTTTGAATATGATCATTATATTTCATAAACGTTATGCTTAAAAGGATACTAAACTCAAAATTAAACTTTCATGGGTCAGATAGAGAAGGCAAGTCTTAAAAAACTTTGCAATTTGACTTCAATTATCAAAATGTGCACATTATTTTTAAATGCACACTTTCCATTTTTGACATTTTGTTATTCTCAAATGTATTTCTGCATATTGTTTTTGGATTACTGATCCTTATCTACAATGGGCCAAGTTACAAGTTGAGCACCAAATTACAAGTGGCATGGAACACTAATAATCCTTGTGTGCAGTCCATACTGTTTGCAACTGTGAACTCAAATTCAGGGCCGGACTGGGAAATCAGACATTAACGGCACGTTTTTTTAAAAAGACCAGCGAGTGCAAGCTATTGTTTATTGCTATTTGTTTCCTGTTTGCACCCTGGCAGGTTGGTTTTAAAGTGAGGGTGCTGTCCATCTGCTAAATTATATATATATATATATATATATATATATATATATATATATATATATATATATATATATATATAAGGACAGAAACTACAATGTCTGATGACAAGGTAAGGTATATGTTTTAGGCTGATAGCCTTCTGATGTTACGGATCACAGCTAGACTGTAAATTATAGAGTGTCTATAACTTGGATCTTTAAATCTACAATCAGGACCTTTGGTCTATAATTAGGAGCTATGCTGTATTGATACCTCATATTTTTGGGGTTAAATATTGTGAGTTTGCAATTTAATAGTTTGTTTTTTATTTGCACCTTAATAAAACAATATAACACTATTAGCCCCTTCTGGCTTTGTGTTTCTCTCCATGGTTATTGAGCCACCAATGATTGGAATATTGAGGGTGTTATCATTGGAGAGCGTTTGGAGGTGTTTGGAAGTTTCTAAAACAAAAGACAGCAATACCTGAGGATTGTGTGCAATACACAAACTACTGGATCCATACTCTGGGAGGCGATCGTTTATACACCATCTAC
The DNA here is from genome assembly GCF_027579735.1 of Bombina bombina. NCBI lineage: Eukaryota > Metazoa > Chordata > Amphibia > Anura > Bombinatoridae > Bombina > Bombina bombina. The sequence continues at coordinate 569,824,996 of NC_069501.1, forward strand.
TTACCTCATATGGATTGAGGTCCTTGAAAGTAAGTGCACATCTGATTGGGTGCAGGAGTACCATTTGCTGGAGGTTTTTTCTATTATTCATTGGGACTAAGAACTCTTTTAAGAAGGGTCTAAAAAAGGACTTTTATTATATTTTATTATATTTTAATTTTCATATAATAATTTTAATATACACACTTTTTACATATACACACATATATACGTTTTTATCGCTATTTAACCTTGTTATTGTTTGTACCTATACTATATAGTTGTGTTTACATGTTTTATACAAAAATAGCATATATGTATTATATGTGTCTGTCACGGGTACCGGGCTGCAGGGTTTGAACTCTTACCCCCCTTTTTTGGTTGGAGTATAAGGTGACAGCCCAATTCAGTATTGCCTGTCCCACCCCCCCCTAGACTCAGAATGTTCGAGATTATTGCAACCTCTTGCTGTTATGTGTCTGTACATTCCCCGCGTCAATGACCTCTTAGATAGAATTGCCAGAGGTCACTTCCTAACTACCCTTTACCTCTGCAAGGGGTAATGGCAGATCCCACTAGACCCTGAATCCGTTCCCAAGTCCGCCTTCATTACCCCTTTCGGCCTCTACCAGTTTAAGGTCATGCCGTTTGGGATGAAGAATGCTCCAGCCACCTTTCAGAGGATGGTGGATCACCTGCTGGATGGCCTCCAAGAATATGCCTATGCCTACTTGGACGACATTGCCATCTTTAGCGACACCTGGGAGGACCATTTGATCCACCTGGGCATCGTTCTAGATCACCTCAGAGCCGCCAAGCTGACCCTGAAGCCCGACAAATGCACCATAGGCTGCTCGGAAATCCAGTACCTGGGCCACCGAGTGGGCTGCGGACAGCAGCGGCCGGAGCCGGCCAAGGTTGAGGCAGTGGCAAACTGGCCCACTCCTCGAACCAAGACCCAGGTCTTAGCCTTCCTACACAGGAGGAAAGGGATTTGGGGGTAGTAATAGATAACAAGCTAAAGATGGGTGCACAATGCAGGGCAGCAGCTTCAAAGTCTAATAAGATACTAGCATGTATTAAAAGAGGCATTGACTCAAGGGAGGAAAGCATAATTCTGTCACTATATAAAGCCCTGGTAAGACCTCACCTTGAGTATGGAGTGCAGTTCTGGGGACCAATCGCAAAAAAAGATATTGCAGAGCTAGAAAAAGTTCAAGAAGCTAATAAGGTAATTGGAGAATTTAACCTATGAGGAGAGGCTAGCCAAACTGGGTCTGTTTTCTTTAGAAAAAAGGCGCTTAAGAGGTGACATGATTACTTTATATAAATATATTCAAGGCCCATTAACTGAGATGGCAGAAGCTCTGTTTATTCCAAAAAAATTGTTTGTGACCAGAGGTCACAATTTAAGGTTGGAGGAAAGGAGATTTAATCTCCTGCAATGGAAATTTTTTTTCACTGTAAGAGCAATAAAATTGTGGAACTCATTACCAAAGGAGGTAGTGAATGTCAATACCCTAGATACATTTAAAAATTAATTGGATACATTTCTGTCTATAAACAAAATTCATGGATATGATTGCTAGTATTAAATGGGTCACCTTTTAGTGGGATTATTTAAGTTTAACTGGAGCTTTTTGTATATATTTTAGATTTGTATAGGTTGAACTCGATGGACTTCGGTCTTTTTTCAACCTCATCTACTATGTTACTATGTTATGTTACTTGGAACCGTCGGCTATTACCGAAGGTTCGTCCCCAATTATAGCACCCTTGCCAAACCCCTGACCGACCCGACTCGTAAAAGACTGCCCCAACAGGTACTGTGGTCCCCAGAATGTGAAAACACCTTTCAGAGCCTCAAGTCTGCCTTGATCTCTGCCCCCATCCTGGCCACACCTAACCCCACCAAACGTTTTTGTGTCCACACAGATGCCTCCATGTTTGAGTTGGGAGCAGTGTTAAGCCAGATGGACGAGGAAGGGCATGACCACCCCATAGCCTACATCAGTAGGAAGCTGCTGCCCAGGGAGGTAGGCTACATGGCGGTGGAGAAGGAATGGCACAGGTATGGGCCCTCAAAAAATTACAACCGTACCTATATGGAAGACCTTTCACTGTGCTCACCGATCACAACCCCCTGGTGTGGCTTAACCGAGTGTCGGGAGATAATGGACGTCTAAGATGGAGTTTGGCCCTGCAGCCCTTTAATTTTGACGTTCAGTATAGGCTGGTAAAGGACAATGGGAATGCCGATGGACTTTCCCGGCAGACTGAAATAGAATGCTCGTCAGACAGCCCCAAGTAGACCCGTGTGGATCTAGCCGGGTCTGCCGAACTGGAAGGGGGGAGTTGTCATGGATACCGGGCTGCAGGGGTTGAACTCTTACCCCCCTTTTTTGGTTGGAGTATAAGGTGATAGCCCAATTCAGTATTGCCTGTCCCAACCCCCCCCCCCCCCACCTAGACTCAGAATGTTCGAGATTATTGCAACCTCCTGCTGTTATGTGTCTGTACATTCAGTCTAGGTGTGAGACACAGAGCAGGAGATTACACACAGCACAGACAATTGAATGCTGAGACCTCCTGCTGTTATGTGCCTTGTTTGTCTCATTGTATAATATTTGTTATAACTACCCCCCTTTTCTGTTGGAAATGTATAAAAGCTGTTATTTCTGTAAAATAAAGCAGTTCTTACTTCACCTGAATGCTAGTCTGTCTAGTCATTTACGTGGGCTCCTGCTAGAATCATTTTCTTGGGCTACATAGCTGGAGTCACCAGGGAGGAAGAAGGACCCCTTTGGCAGAGCAACCCAGTCAGGGTAGCCGGGGTATCCGTCACAGTGTCCATTTTAGCATAACACATCATATATGCTGTTGATTCCTTGTTAGTGATAAGTAGCACCTATAAGGACATCATAAGGCCCAGATTTTCCTAAATTACTTTAATTGTCTACAGCTCATGGAAATGAGCTGTTTATAGTGCTATCTTATATCTTTTGTACTAATATATATATATATGTGTATGTATGTATCTCTGTGTTAAAGCCCTTTGCCTTTTTTTCCTCTAACACTATGTGCAATAATTTGTTTTAATATTTTTTATTAGATAGTGTTATTATGAGTGTAACTGTACTTTGTAATGCATTTTTGATGTATTTTTATGACACTTTTTTTTTGTTTTGCAAAACAGTTAACCAGAGCTCTAATCATTCTAGTGTAAAATGTGATTGCACTCATGCGTTTGCATTTACTTTCAACTTGTAATACAAATGCCATTAAACGGGAAAATCCAATATTGCTCCACTTGTAATCTGGCCCATTGCCATTATTTTTGAGGTCCAGGTCAAAGTTGAAAATAAAGATTAAATATAGAAATTAAGACACTACCATGGTCAAACTTCTAAGTGTATTGAAATCTAATTATACATTTTTTTTAAATTTAAAATCAGTCCTAGCAGCTTTAGTTCCTGATTTATGTTTTATAATTAATGTTGGCACTGTATGCTAATGAGCATGGCTGGTATTTTTTCCAGAAAAGGTGGAAACCCTATTTATAGATCATACTGCAGCCTGGCTCATTCACTTTCTTTCATGTAACATTCCTACACTTATTTATTTAACCACCTCATTCTGTATTTCTCAATTGCTTACCCTCCACTTATATTTTCTTTGTAATCTCTTTGGTATCTCAAAAGTTTTTTTATTTCCCATTCTTTCTTTATGTTATGACCCTCATTTGCAAATATTTTGTTTCATTTTACATAAAGGCCTCTTCTCAAGAATCAGTTTCCTCTTCTGCCTTCCTGCACATCCACCCACTGCCATCTACTTAACCCCTTCACTACCGGGACTTTCAGAGAAGAACTTGCCCAAAATACTGGAGCATTTTTAGCATTTTTGCTATCACTCCTTTTAAACAGAAATAGAGCCTTATTTTTTATTTACCTGTCAAAATTATATATATATGTTTTAAGCAGACAACCCAAGGGATTGATCTAGGTCCATTTTAGTATATTTCTTGCCACCATTTCACCGCCAAATGCGATGAAATAAAAAATAGTTTTTCCACAAACTGGGTTTCTCACTTAAAGGGCCATGATATCCAGATGTTGAAACACTTGAAAGCGATGCAGCATAGCTGTAAAAAGCTGACTAGAAAATATCACCTGAACATCTCTATGTAAAAAAGAAAGATATTTTACCTCAAAAATTCCTCAGTAGCCACATCCCGTTGTAAAGGACTTCTAAGCAGCAAATCAGTATATCTGTCCTGGGACAGCTAAGGGAGTGAGCTTACGTGCACACTCATCTTATTTCCCTATTAGTTTAAGGAAGTTTACTATGAAATCTCATGAGATCACAGTAAAAGAGTTCATGACCTCAGCACTGTTGATGCTGATTGACTGCTGTTCATTTCTTCATTTTTAAAAAAATTTTTTTTACCTGCAGCTGGATAGCAGCTGAGTATAACTTTTTACACAGAACTTACTTACTCTGCTGAGCTGAGGAAATTGTGAGGTAAAATATCTTCTTTTTTTACATAGAGATGCTCAGGTGATATTTTCCTGTCAGCATTTTACAGTTATACTGCATCAGTTTAAAGTGATTTAGCATATGAGTATTATGTCCCTTTAAATAATGTACATCCCTCTAGTGCAATCATGGCACAAATGATTGTTAATGCTTCTCTGGGATCCCCTTTGTTCAGAAATAGCAGACATACATGGCTTTGCCATTGCTTTTTTGGTAATTAGAAGGCCACTAATTGCAACTGCGCACCACACTTTTATTATTCCCAACAGTAAAGGGGATAATTGGGTAGCTTGTAAGGTTAATTTTAGCTTTAGTGTATAGATTACCCTCCCACCTGACACTTCCCACCCCCTGATCCCTCTTAGCTCTCTTCCCTCCCCCACCCGCACTGGTCACCACTATCTTAGGTATTGCCAATATGATGTTTGAAGGAGAAAATGTTTTCTATTTTCTACAGTGAAGGATCCCCCTTACCCTCCAACCTCCCTGATCCCTCCCAAATAGCTCTGTAACCCTCCCCCCTCTAACAAGTGTCCACCACATTAGGTACTGCAGCTGTCTGCCAGTACCAATAAAATATCTAAATATACTGTATATATTTTTAATTTTTTGTGTAGTTTTATGGGTCCCCCACCTCCCCCTTTTCCGGCAGTCATTATTTAAGGCTCCTGAGCTTACATCCCTGCTTTTTAACAAAAGATACCAAGAGAACAAAGTAAACTTGATAAAATAAGTAAAATAAAAAGTTATTTACTATTGCATGTTCTATCTAAATCGTGAAAGAGACTTTTTATTGCATATCCTCAGGATCAGTATCTACACGTGCCCAAGCTGGGGGTATTTGACCCTTCCTGCCTTCCTTATGGGCACCAATGTGCCTCACGTCTGTAATCAGCATTCCTGTTAGTGCTCCACTTGTAATCTGGCCCTTTATAAGACAAGTCAGTATGCCTCCTTGTCATTTAGGGTCGGATTGCAAGTGGAGCGGTATTAAATAATCCTGCTCGAGCTTCAACTCCGCTAGAAGAAGGCTTTTTGCCCATCAGGTCAACAGTCCTTGCGCACTAAGCCGACACGCATAAAAAGCTGAACTTAAAATTTTGCGCATGTGATAACCTATTCCCCCATAGGAGTCAATGGAGCAAAATAAGTAGAAAAACACCCTACTAGCACGGAAACTCGATCTCATATTCTCAAGTGTGCTAACCCGACATGAAAATATGAATATAGAATAGAATATGTTCTATGTATTTATAATAATACTTTATATTAGATGGTGTTATTATGAGTGTAACTATACTTTGTAATGTATTTTTGATGAGTTCTGTGACACTTTTTTGTTTTGCAAAACAGTTAACCAGAGCTGAGGTTGCGCTATCCAGACGAGCATTAACTGCAATTGCGCTTAAAGGGACATGAAACCCACATTTTTTCTTTCATGATTTAGAAAGAGAATGCAGTTTTAAACATTTTTCTAATTTACTTATATTATCTAATTTGTTTTATTATCGTGATATTATTTGCTGAAAAGCATATCTAGATATGCTCAGTAGCTGCTGATTGGTTGTGAACATAGAAGCCTCGTGTGATTGGCTCACCATGTGCACTGCTTTTTCTTCAACTAAGGATATCTAAAAAATTAAGCAAAATAAATAATAGAAGTAAATTGTAATGTTGTTTAAATTTATATTCTCTATCTGAATCATGAAAGAAAGATTTTGGGCTTAGTGGCCCTTTAAGTGATCGTGTTTACTTTCAACTTGTAATAGAGGTAAAAACCTGACACGTACAAACACCCATGATAAACCGCCTTTCACTCCAGAGGCGTAACTAGAAACCACAGGGCCCAGGTGCAAGAATCTTAGAAGGGCTCAAATTTCTAACATTACATTTTACGAGTTGTTCGGTTTGGTGGATTTTTTACAATTTTAGGAAAGTTTTTAGTTAACTTCTATTACCAAATTTGCTTTGCTCCCATGGTATATTTCTTTCATGTAATTAGCAAGAGTCCATGAGCTAGTGACGTATGGGATATACATTCCTACCAGGAGGGGCAAAGTTTCCCAAACCTCAAAATGCCTATAAATACACCCCTCACCACACCCACAATTCAGTTTTACAAACTTTGCCTCCGATGGAGGTGGTGAAGTAAGTTTGTGCTAGATTCTACGTTGATATGCGCTCCGCAGCAAGTTGGAGCCCGGTTTTCCTCTCAGCGTGCAGTGAATGTCAGAGGGATGTGAGGAGAGTATTGCCTATTTGAATGCAGTGATCTCCTTCTACGGGGTCTATTTCATAGGTTCTCTGTTATCGGTCGTAGAGATTCATCTCTTACCTCCCTTTTCAGATCGACGATATACTCTTATATATACCATTACCTCTGCTGATTCTCGTTTCAGTACTGGTTTGGCTATCTGCTATATGTAGATGAGTGTCCTGGGGTAAGTAAGTCTTATTTTCTGTGACACTCCAAGCTATGGTTGGGCACTTTGTTTATAAAGTTCTAAATATATGTATTCAAACATTTATTTGCCTTGACTCAGAATGTTCAACTTTCCTTATTTTCAGACAGTCAGTTTCATATTTGGGATAATGCATTTTGATTTAACCATTTTTTCTTACCTTAAAATTTGACTTTTTCCCTGTGGGCTGTTAGGCTCGCGGGGGCTGAAAATGCTTCATTTTATTGCGTCATTCTTGGCGCGGACTTTTTTGGCGCAAATATTCTATTTCCGTTTCCGGCGTCATACGTGTCGCCGGAAGTTGCGTCATTTTTTGACGTTATTTCGCGCCAAAAATGTCGGCGTTCCGGATGTGGCGTCATTTTTGGCGCCAAAAAGCATTTAGGCGCCAAATAATGTGGGCGTCTTATTTGGCGCGAAAAAATATGGGCGTCGCTTTTGTCTCCACATTATTTAAGTCTCATTTTTTATTGCTTCTGGTTGCTAGAAGCTTGTTCTTTGGCATTTTTTCTCATTCCTGAAACTGTCATTTAAGGAATTTGATCAATTTTGCTTTATATATATGTTGTTTTTTCTCTTACATATTGCAAGATGTCTCACGTTGCATCTGAGTCAGAAGATACTACAGGAAAATCGCTGTCAAGTGCTGAATCTACCAAAGCTAAGTGTATCTGCTGTAAACTTTTGGTAGCTATTTCTCCAGCTGTTGTTTGTATTGATTGTCATGACAAACTTGTTAAAGCAGATAATATTTCCTTTAGTAAAGTACCATTGCCTGTTGCAGTTCCCTCAACATCTAAGGTGCAGAATGTTCCTGATAATATAAGAGATTTTGTTTCTGAATCCATAAAGAAGGCTATGTCTGTTATTTCTCCTTCTAGTAAACGTAAAAAATCTTTTAAAACTTCTCTCCCTACAGATGAATTTTTAAATGAACATCATCATTCTGATTCTGATGACTCCTCTGGTTCAGAGGATTCTGTCTCTGAGGTTGATGCTGATAAATCTTCATATTTATTTAAAATGGAATTTATTCGTTCTTTACTTAAAGAAGTTCTAATTGCTTTAGAAATAGAGGATTCTGGTCCTCTTGATACTAATTCTAAACGTTTGGATAAGGTATTTAAAGCTCCTGTGGTTATTCCAGAAGTTTTTCCTGTTCCTAATGCTATTTCTGCAGTAATTTCCAAAGAATGGGATAAATTGGGTAATTCATTTACTCCTTCTAAACGTTTTAAGCATTTATATCCTGTGCCGTCTGACAGATTAGAATTTTGGGACAAAATCCCTAAAGTTGATGGGGCTATTTCTACCCTTGCTAAACGTACTACTATTCCTACGTCAGATGGTACTTCGTTTAAGGATCCTCTAGATAGGAAAATTGAGTCCTTTCTAAGAAAAGCTTATCTGTGTTCAGGTAATCTTCTTAGACCTGCTATATCTTTGGCTGATGTTGCTGCAGCTTCAACTTTTTGGTTGGAAACTTTAGCGCAACAAGTAACACATCGTGATTCTCATGACATTATTATTCTTCTTCAGCATGCTAATAATTTTATCTGTGATGCCATTTTTGATATTATCAGAGTTGATGTCAGGTTTATGTCTCTAGCTATTTTAGCTAGAAGAGCTTTATGGCTTAAAACTTGGAATGCTGATATGGCTTCTAAATCAACTTTACTTTCTATTTCTTTCCAGGGTAACAAATTATTTGGTTCTCAGTTGGATTCCATCATTTCAACTGTTACTGGTGGGAAAGGAACTTTTTTACCACAGGATAAAAAATCTAAAGGTAAAAGCAGAGCTAATAATCGTTTTCGTTCCTTTCGTTTCAACAAAGAACAAAAGCCTGTTCCTTCATCCTCAGGAGCAGTTTCAGTTTGGAAACCATCTCCAGTCTGGAATAAATCCAAGCCAGCTAGAAAGGCAAAGCCTGCTTCTAAGTCCACATGAAGGTGCGGCCCTCATTCCAGCTCAGCTGGTAGGGGGCAGGTTACGTTTTTTCAAGGAAATTTGGATCAATTCTGTTCACAATCTTTGGATTCAGAACATTGTTTCAGAAGGGTACAGAATTGGTTTCAAGATGAGACCTCCTGCAAAGAGATTTTTTCTTTCCCGTGTCCCAGTAAATCCAGTAAAAGCTCAAGCATTTCTGAAATGTGTTTCAGATCTAGAGTTGACTGGAGTAATTATGCCAGTTCCAGTTCAGGAACAGGGGATGGGGTTTTATTCAAATCTCTTCATTGTACCAAAGAAGGAGAATTCCTTCAGACCAGTTCTGGATCTAAAAATATTGAATCGTTATGTAAGGATACCAACGTTCCAAATGGTAACTGTAAGGACTATCTTGCCTTTTGTTCAGCAAGGGAATTATATGTCCACAATAGATTTACAGGATGCATATCTGCATATTCCGATTCATCCAGATCATTTTCAGTTCCTGAGATTCTCTTTTCTGGACAAGCATTACCAGTTTGTGGCTCTGCCGTTTGGCCTAGCTACAGCTCCAAGAATTTTTACAAAGGTTCTCGGTGCCCTTCTGTCTGTAATCAGAGAACAGGGTATTGTGGTATTTCCTTATTTGGACGATATCTTGGTACTTGCTGAGTCTTTACATTTAGCAGAATCTCATACGAATCGACTTGTGTTGTTTCTTCAAGATCATGGTTGGAGGATCAATTTACCAAAAAGTTCTTTGATTCCTCAGACAAGGGTAACCTTTCTGGGTTTCCAGATGGATTCAGTGTCCATGACTCTGTCTTTAACAGACAAGAGACGTCTAAAATTGATTGCAGCTTGTCGAAACCTTCAGTCACAATCATTCCCTTCGGTAGCCTTATGCATGGAAATTCTAGGTCTTATGACTGCTGCATCGGACGCGATCCCCTTTGCTCGTTTTCACATGCGACCTCTTCAGCTCTGTATGCTGAAGCAATGGTGCAAGGATTACACGAAGATATCTCAAACAATATCTTTAAAACCGATTGTTCGACACTCTCTAACATGATGGACAGATCACCATCGTTTAATTCAGGGGGCTTCTTTTGTGCTTCCGACCTGGACTGTAATTTCAACAGATGCAAGTCTCACGGGTTGGGGAGCTGTGTGGGGATCTCTGACGGCACAGGGAGTTTGGGAATCTCAGGAGGTGAGATTACCTATCAATATCTTGGAACTCCGTGCAATTTTCAGAGCTCTTCAGTTTTGGCCTCTTCTGAAGAGAGAATCGTTCATTTGTTTTCAGACAGACAATGTCACAACTGTGGCATACATCAATCATCAAGGAGGGACTCACAGTCCTCTGGCTATGAAAGAAGTATCTCGAATTTTGGTTTGGGCGGAATCCAGCTCCTGTCTAATCTCTGCGGTTCATATCCCAGGTGTAGACAATTGGGAAGCGGATTATCTCAGTCGCCAAACGTTGCATCCGGGCGAATGGTCTCTTCACCCAGAGGTATTTCTTCAGATTGTTCAAATGTGGGAACTTCCAGAAATAGATCTGATGGCGTCCCATCTAAACAAGAAACTTCCCAGGTATCTGTCCAGATCCCGGGATCCTCAGGCGGAGGCAGTGGATGCATTATCACTTCCTTGGAAGTATCATCCTGCCTATATCTTTCCGCCTCTAGTTCTTCTTCCAAGAGTAATCTCCAAGATTCTGAAGGAATGCTCGTTTGTTCTGCTAGTAGCTCCAGCATGGCCTCACAGGTTTTGGTATGCGGATCTTGTCCGGATGGCCTCTTGCCAACCGTGGACTCTTCCGTTAAGACCAGACCTTCTGTCACAAGGTCCTTTTTTCCATCAGGATCTGAAATCCTTAAATTTAAAGGTATGGAGATTGAACGCTTGATTCTTGGTCAAAGAGGTTTCTCTGACTCCGTGATTAATACTATGTTACAGGCTCGTAAATCTGTATCTCGAGAGATATATTATAGAGTCTGGAAGACTTATATTTCTTGGTGTCTTTCTCATCATTTTTCTTGGCATTCTTTTAGAATACCGAGAATTTTACAGTTTCTTCAGGATGGTTTAGATAAGGGTTTGTCCGCAAGTTCTTTGAAAGGACAAATCTCTGCTCTTTCTGTTCTTTTTCACAGAAAGATTGCTATTCTTCCTGATATTCATTGTTTTGTACAAGCTTTGGTTCGTATAAAACCTGTCATTAAGTCAATTTCTCCTCCTTGGAGTTTGAATTTGGTTCTGGGAGCTCTTCAAGCTCCTCCGTTTGAACCTATGCATTCATTGGACATTAAATTACTTTCTTGGAAAGTTTTGTTCCTTTTGGCCATCTCTTCTGCCAGAAGAGTTTCTGAATTATCTGCTCTTTCTTGTGAGTCTCCTTTTCTGATTTTTCATCAGGATAAGGCGGTGTTGCGAACTTCTTTTGAATTTTTACCTAAAGTTGTGAATTCCAACAACTTTAGTAGAGAAATTGTGGTTCCTTCATTATGTCCTAATCCTAAGAATTCTAAGGAGAAATCGTTGCATTCTTTGGATGTTGTTAGAGCTTTGAAATATTATGTTGAAGCTACGAAATCTTTCCGTAAGACTTCTAGTCTATTTGTTATCTTTTCCGGTTCTAGAAAAGGCCAGAAAGCTTCTGCCATTTCTTTGGCATCTTGGTTGAAATCTTTAATTCATCTTGCCTATGTTGAGTCGGGTAAAATTCCGCCTCAGAGAATTACAGCTCATTCTACTAGGTCAGTATCTACTTCCTGGGCGTTTAGGAATGAAGCTTCGGTTGACCAGATCTGCAAAGCAGCAACTTGGTCCTCTTTGCATACTTTTACTAAATTCTACCATTTTGATGTATTTTCTTCTTCTGAAGCAGTTTTTGGTAGAAAAGTACTTCAGGCAGCGGTTTCAGTTTGAATCTTCTGCTTATGTTTTTCGTTAAACTTTATTTTGGGTGTGGATTATTTTCAGCAGGAATTGGCTGTCTTTATTTTATCCCTCCCTCTCTAGTGACTCTTGTGTGGAAAGATCCACATCTTGGGTAGTCATTATCCCATACGTCACTAGCTCATGGACTCTTGCTAATTACATGAAAGAAAACATAATTTATGTAAGAACTTACCTGATAAATTCATTTCTTTCATATTAGCAAGAGTCCATGAGGCCCGCCCTTTTTTTGTGGTGGTTATGATTTTGTATAAAGCACAATTATTCCAATTCCTTATTTTATATGCTTTCGCACTTTTTTATCACCCCACTTCTTGGCTATTCGTTAAACTGAATTGTGGGTGTGGTGAGGGGTGTATTTATAGGCATTTTGAGGTTTGGGAAACTTTGCCCCTCCTGGTAGGAATGTATATCCCATACGTCACTAGCTCATGGACTCTTGCTAATATGAAAGAAATGAATTTATCAGGTAAGTTCTTACATAAATTATGTTTTTTGTTGAAAAGATACCTGGGTATGCATCTATTATTATTATTATTATCTGAAGCACTACATGGCAGAAAATAGTGCTGCCATCTAGTAAATGGATAACCTTCTTGCAAAACTGCTGCTATATAGTGCTCCAGACACATTTACGCTTCCAAGCGTATGCCCCTATTTTCAACAAAAGATACAGAGAGAAAAGAAGAAAATGTGATAATAGAAGTGATAATAGAAGTAAATCAGAATTACATGTTCTATCTGAATCATGAAAGAAACATTTGGGTTTCATGTACCTTTAAACTTAAAAAGGTTAAAATATTAGCTAGTGCTTCAGATGAGTCAACAACAGAAGTGAAGCTTACAATCTGGCTCAGGATGGAATCAATCAAGCGACCCTTTCCCACCTGCAGGAAACAAAGGAAAGAAGTAACTTATTTTTTGCTGCATAATCATTCATTTCATATAGCAAAATTTGTGATTTAATCACCTACAGAGAAATGTGATAATATTGACTAAAATAATTATTAGAATTATTGTGTATTCGTAAAGTGCCACTAAATTCCGCTGACCGTATTCATGTAATATTTAATGGGTCTTGAGACAATAAAGCAAAACAAGTTCAGCATATCCTGCATCCAAGTACAAACTAATATACAATATTTCTCAAACAACTAAGGGCCAGATTATGAGTGGCTCTCTAACTGTTGCGTGCAAGCGATATCGTGATTACCGTGGCTGTTTGCGTGGGTCAGAAGTAGCGCGCATATTACAAGTTGAAAGTAAATGCAATTGCTCAAATGCAATTGAATTTAATGCAAGCCGGGATAGAGTGACTTCAGAGCTCTGGTTAACTGTTATGTTCGAATAAAAAGTTGCACAAAACATATCAAAAATATATTTATGTTTAAATAATTTTTATTGGATATTGTAACAAAAAAGAAAAATAAACATATGAACCTTGGTAGCATTCTAAAGAGTTATGCTGATTATTACAAACGTTTCCAGTCCCTTCCCAGGGATTGACTGGGTAGGTTGAGATCACCTGACCTCAAGAGTACAATTTGGGATAGGAGTTCAATCAAAGTCGAAGAGTCTCTTTTACCTAGGTCTCGCCTGTTGACTTCCATTCTTTGGTTGCCTTTAGAAGTCTCTAGGTTATGGCTTATGGCTTCATGATTGCTCTCCTCCCTGTTTCTATCCTTCAATGGATATTTCAGTACCAGCTAAAACATAGTCTTGAACAGTATAACATGTAAACCATTATATTATATAACTAAGTTTTAATTATATGGGGGTAAAATGGAGATAAAAATGCTGATAAGGAAGTGTGGAGAAAATAATAAATAATAATAAAAAAGACGGGGGGAGTAAAGATAAGGGGAGCGATAGGGAGAGACCTAGTAAGGTACAAATGTCATGTATTATAAATTTGTATATCTTGTTTAATTGAGTCGTTTAGGATGTAATCAGTTGAGTTAAGCGATATCTTCCCCCTTCCTTTAAGCTAAATAAACCAACCTTTTTGTGTTATTCCCTGTAGGTACTCCTCTAGTCACATTATCTCCCTTCATAATCCAGTACAACCAGATTTTTTGTATCCATTATCCAGGATGCTGACTCATACATCTTATACGTTAAGCTTATTTTGTTTCTAACTTCTAACCATTCAGGTGCCCCTGTTTTCCAGTACTTGGCAATACAAGTTCTGATCATCGTACACAATAGTTTAATAAACGTGTTAATAGAACTATTGAATCTGCTAATTTGCTCATGTAGTAATGCCTGACTGATACTAAGTTTGATATGTTCATCTAGTAGTGTACTAATTAGATTTGACAATAGTCGCCAAATATCCTGGATATCCCTACACTTCTATCACATATATTTGTAAGTACCGTTTGCCCCACATCCTCTGTAGCACAGTTTGGTGTTCTCTTGAGATATGTGTGATATCCTCTCTGGTATAAGGTACCATCTAAAAGCAGTCTTGCATTTTCCCTTAAGTCAGCGCTGAGTAGTCCCTTAGTAATTGACCCAAGTATTTTGTCCCATGTTTGTTTTTCTATGTGCACATCCAAATCCTTCTCCCATTTGAGTATCATTGGAGATTTTACTGTATTGTTAGATAATTGGATAGCTAAGTATACTCTGGATATGGCCTGTTTCAGTCTAGTGTGTGAACTATACAAGTGTTCTAGTATAGATTTTGTTTGGAATACTACTTAGTACTACAGTATTTTTGTAGTGATGATATTAGTTGAAGATATAAATACAAATGGAATTTTTGCAGGGCTATTTTATCTTGTAGTTGAGTGTAGGCCAATATCCTTTTATTATCTATTGTGTCTGCCACCCTGTATAATACTTTGTTTGCCCATTTATCTATTTCTCTTGTAGCTTCAGTAGATACAAAGTACCTTATGGGTTTCATCAAAGAATATCTGGGTATAAGACTGGGGTGTCTCATTATAAATGATTGAATTTGTATCATGGAGTCTGATATAACAGATCCCCATGTGTGTGAAGGAGTTTTTTTAAATTTGGTACCCCATACTACCGCATCAATATATATCGATCCCCTTAATTCAGCTTCTATTTTAGTCCACAAGATATCCTTAGAATGTCTACCCTGAAGTGCATTTTGGGCTACTCTTGCTGCTCTATATTAGTCCAATAGATTAGGGATTCCCATCCCTCCCACTGTCTTATGTTTGGTTATCGTAGCTGAAGATATTCTAGCTATTTTATTGCCCCTAATATATATCAGTAGTTATACTTGCAGTGTGTTTAACTCTGGAATCAGAATTTTTATTGGGAGGGCTCTAAATAAGTATAATAGCCGGGGGAATATATTAATTTTTACTGCAGACATTCTTCCATACCAGGAGAAGTTGTATGCTTTCCATCTCTTGATATCTTGTCTTATGGTTTTATAAAGTGAGGTATAATTTTGTTTATATAATTGGCTAGTTTGGGATGTTAAGTTTATACCTAGGTATTTTAAGGATTGCTTTGCCCATTTTATATCAGAATTAATCTCTATAGTTTTTTGCGTGTGGGATGGAAGTACTACTGGTAATGCTTCACATTTGACTAAGTTGATTTTATATCCAGATATTTTTGAGAAGTTGTCCAATAAGTCATAAAGGATGGGGAGAGTCAAAAGTAATTGTCAGTAAAATGTCATCTGTGAATAGAGTCAGCTTGTAGTCGTTGTCAAGGATCCATGCACCTGTGATGTTAGGGGATAATCTAATTTTAGCTGCTAGAGGATCAATACATAGGGCACCCCTGTCTCATGCCACTGAGTATGGGGAATGTTTTGGATCTATAACCTGCCGATGAAACCTGTGCTGATGGTTATAGAGTAAATCGTCTGTATGGCTGTATTAAAGGGTCCCTTAAATCCCATATGGTCTAATAATGACATCATATATCCCCAATCTATTCTATTGAATGCCTCCTCCACATCCAAGGATAAGAGCAGAGAAGGCATCCCTGTTTTGTTTAGATGATCCGGGATGGCAATCATCCTTCTAATATTATCTGGGGCTTCTCTATCTATTATGAAACCCACCTGGTCTGGGTGTATGATGGAGGGTAGGATCAATTTAAGTCGGTTTGCCATGATTTTGGTAAATATTTTGAGCTCCTGATTTATAAGGGAGATGGGAAGGTAGTTGGAACATAACTTAAAATTTTTACCTAATTTAGGAATTACCACAATTTTGGCTTGCAAGAGTTCATAAGGGTTCTCATAATCTTTTAATATATAATTACAAAATTTAAAGGGACACTGAACCCAATTTTTTGCTTTCGTGATTCAGATAGAGCATGTAATTTTAAGCAACTTTCTAATTTACTCCTATTATCAAATTTTCTTCATTCTCTTGGTATCTTTATTTGAAATGCAAGAATGTAAGTTTAGATGCCGGCCCATTTTTGGTGAACAACCTGTGTTGTTCTTGCTGATTGGTGGATAAATTCATCCACCAATAAAAAAGTACTGTCCAGAGTTCTGAACTAATAAAAAAAGCTTAGATGCCTTCTTTTTCAAATAAAGATAGCAAGAGAACAAAGAAAAATTGATAATAGGAGTAAATTAAAAAGTTGCTTAAAATTGCATGCTCTATCTGAATCACAAAAAGAAAACAATTGGGTTCAGTGTCCCTTTAACAAGATGGGGATCAAGGACGTTTTTAAATAATTTATTATATTCTCCTGGGAAGCCATCCGGGCCTCACAGCCTTCCCAGGTTTTAGTTCTTTTATGACCTGAATTATTGCTGTTATCGATATATCTGCATCTATCGATTTCTGAGATGGTGGGTAATTGTGCTTCTGTGGAAGTTTCTCTTAAGTCAGTCAGTGTCAGATGTCTGGCGGACCTTTTTACCATAATATAATTTGCAGTAATAGTTTGCAAATTCGTCAGCTATTTCTTGGGGGGGGGGGGGGGTGAGGTTAAAGAGCCATCCTCTTTTTGTATATTAGAAATGGCCAGAGTTTTGCATATTTCTCTTATTTTGTGGGCTAAGTTTCTGTCTGGTTTATTTGCATATACGTAGTATTGTGTTTTAAGTTTTTGTATGATTCTAGTTGCGTCTGTAGTCATGAGATTTGATAATATTTGTCATTTCTGCTGCAGATTGTTAAGTACTAAAGATACAATATACAGTGCTAGATGGAAAAAACACTTAAATGTAACAACAAGAACTGATACTCTCCTTTTAGATAAGACCGCAGCCTTCTTACAGTCTCTCCTCTATGACTGTTTTGAACAAATGGGAAATGGCAGATAGATGGCGCTGGTCTGTAAAGTGATATTTCTCTATGTAACAAAGAGAAAAAAGGGCTTGAGGTGTGTGTAGAATCCAATTGATATAAGTGCAGTATACTCACTCCATAAGAAGTGGGAGTTCAGCTGCGGTGTAATGTGTCTCCAGAGTAATGTGATTCCCCGGGATAAGGTATGGTATCAGAATCTCTCCAGAACCTGTTATTAGGTCTGCAAGCAAATGGAGACTCAAAATGACCAAAGGTGTTCAGTAAATCAAGAAAAAACAAAATAGTAACTTACTCCATAAATAGGAGAACCCGGCTTGTCTCAGCAAAGAAGGATATCAGCAGTCTTCCAACTTTGATAAAAAGAAATTTATTTAAGCTCTTTTTTTTTTTTTGATAAAAAGAAATTTATTTAAGCTCAACGCGTTTCAACTTTTAACAAGTCTTTTTCAAGAGCAATATAAAATCAATAAAAGCAAGTAGCTGTGTATGATTGCTGTGTTCACAAGCCGGTTTATATACAGAGATGATGCTATCAAATTTCCTGTGTGTGACAGGAAGTTGGATTTACAATGTGCAATGCATTACAAACAAAAATAAAAATAAAAATAAAGAATATGGATTGGTGGCAGACTAATTATATACTTAGATTATTGTTAAAATTTCAAATGCCGATATTATCTTGATACATTTGTAGTTAAAATACATAGTCTGGCGTCAATCCGATTTTTAACCAATCAGAAGAGGTATCTATAAGTTAACCAATCGGGAGTGGTTTGAGATTTAGTCCTCAAACAGGTAGTCTGTAGTGTGTAAGTTCCTTTTCAGGTCCGGTTGAAGTCATGTGATTCAAGCAGCCAATCCGTGCGAAGTTGTGTAGTAAACGAAGACGGCCAATCTGTATGGAGTTTGCAAAGCTTTTCAGTATGCAAGGGAGTTGTTGATGGGTCCATATTTGTAAGGGGAGGATCTTTTAACATTTGCTTATTGTGTCCTTAATATCGGAGTTAAATGCATTTAAATTGTCTAGAAAAAAGCGGAAAAGACATGAACAGTATTTGTTCTTTCTCATACATATAAAATATGATATAATATAAAATATCAAGATGGTTTTCATCATATATTATCATATGTAACTTTGCTCTACATTGTGTTGGATTTATTACATTCGTAAAGGAACAACATTTATAGCTAGACAACATATATTTATATGGCATTATGATATATATATTCTCACTGCAGTAACAATAAAGATGATTCAAATCCCTATTTAATACTTTTGATAGAAGTATATGATTTATATGAAACTGAAAGCTTAATAGTTGTGTGTCATGAACCTATAGTTTGAATAACGGATCCAGAGATTACTTCATTAATAATTTCATTAATAATTAGGGTTTGTTGTAGAGAACCTCTTTTCTTATATTCCACTTAAAGATGGTAAAAAATAATAATAAAAAATATTAATAAAAAGTGCCATTTTATTAAATAAAAACTTAAAAAATGTGTGTATAATTTCTATCGTAGATATATATAAACTGTGAGCTATGATGCCCACTTGATCTTCCTTTGAAAAATGTGACATAATGTGAATACTTCTAACTTTCGGAAGTGATATTTACAACAATTACATAATCTATAAGTGTTCTTATGAGGATACGTAGTAATAGCTTAAATAAATTTCTTTTTATCAAAGTTGGAAGACTGCTGATATCCTTCTTTGCTGAGACAAGCCGGATTCTCCTATTTATGGAGTAAGTTACTATTTTGTTTTTTCTTGATTTACTGAACACCTTTGGTCATTTTGAGTCTCCATTTGCTTGCAGACCTAATAACAGGTTCTGGAGAGATTCTGATACCATACCTTATCCCGGGGAATCACATTACTCTGGAGACACATTACACTGCAGCTGAACTCCCACTTCTTATGGAGTGAGTATACTGCACTTATATCAATTGGATTCTACACACACCTCAAGCCCTTTTTCTCTTTGTTATATAGAGAAATATCACTTTACAGACCAGCGCCATCTATCTGCCATTTCCCGATTGTTAAGTACTGTTTGTTTTTGAGTTAATCTATGTTGTTTCTCAAGGTGTTCTATTTCCGTGTGGATTTGGGTTATTTGACGTCTTTTCTGTTTGATATATGTGGATTTACCTTGTATCAATAGTCCTCTAATATATTCTTTGTGTTTTGCCCAGGTAACAAATGGATTAGGTGTAGAGTCAGTATTTAAACTCCATAACTCAGCTAAATATTTTGATATCTGTTCTTGACCTAGGTTTTTTTTTAAATAACCTGGATCATAGGTCCACGACTTTACTCTGGATCTTTTTCTGTACCTCATCCAGGGCAAGGCCATTGAATGATCCAACCAGACACATGTGTGGATGGCGGAGGATAGCAGTATTGGCTGCAATATCTGACTAATATATATGTAGTCTAATCTAGTATAGGTTCTATGGGCTGCTGAATAGTATGTGGTATCTGATGTAATTCCATATAATGTTTTCCATGAGTCTATAAGAAAATGTGGTGCCAACTGTTCTTGGATTAATTTAAATAAGCTGTTATGTCTCTGGGATTTGTTTGAAATAGTACCTAATTTGGGGGCTTTTATCTGTGTCATGTTGATATTGAAAAGCCCTGCTAATATTTTTTTGCTGTGAGACCATCGAGTCAGTAATTATGAGATGTGTCTGAAGAATATCTCCTGTTTCTCATTTGGGGCGTAGATGTTGCAAAGGGTTATATCTGCCCCCTCTAATTTTCCTCTTACTATTACATATCTACCTTCCTCATCTGCTGTTGTGGATTCGTGAATAAATCCAAGAGATGAGTGAATCAATATAGATACCCCTCTCCTCTTAGTATTTGCTGTGGCATAAAAGTGTTGTGTAAAATGTTGTGACCCATATTTGGGAATACGGTTTTTAGGAAAGTGAGTTTCTTGTAAGTATAATAGGTTGGCCTGTAGATTAGTGTATTGTGATATGGCTATTTTGCGTTTAACATCTGTATTCAACCCTCTCACGTTATGTGAGATCAAATTAATTTGTGACATCACTTGTTATAAATCCTATTGAGGTATGACATCTGGAAACCTAAACAATGAGAAACATTTATAAAAAGATTCATATTGTGTAACCCGGAAAAGGGAGGGTTCCTGTGACTCGACCTTAGTGATAACATATTGTACCATTAAAAAAGAAGAACAAATAAAAATAAAAATAAACAATAACTTTCCCCTAACAAAGGGGTTGAAAACATAAACTTACTTAGTATCACACAATTGAGGGGTGTGATGCCGCTATGTACGTATATCTAATTAATAACATCTTACCTATAACAGCTACTGTTTGAATTAAGGTTTTTTTTTTTAAAAAAAATAGATTTTTTATTGAGGTAATGCACATTAACATGTAAGCAAAACATATGTCCAGACATAAAACAGGTCTGTGGATGAAGATATAAACTGCTTAAGGTAATCAAACCATAAATCCAACATGGAGAGAATAAATTCTGGCTTAGGGTACAAAATTATGTCCAAAATGTGGGTTGTAAGATACATAGCATATAGGAATGGAGGTAGAGATATGAGACTTACATGAAGCTGAGATGGTTAACTAGAACATATGATGTAGAGACCTCATTTTATGACCTTTAGCTTATGAAAGATAAGGATGGTCCCCATCTTACTGCGAAGACCCTAAAGTAATGTATTTATTCAGAGTGACTTATGGCAAGATGGGGTTAGCGAGAAGGTTTAATTTTGGGGAAGGGGGGGATTCAGCGGGCACAAGCCGCTCTGATTGAAAAAAAGGGGAAACAGAGGGGGGGGGGGACGTGTCTGGATGTAGAAAAGGTATGGCATGGTTATTATAGTTTAGTAGGAGCTCCAATGATCTCTTAGACTTAATTTAATGGGGTGTGCAAAAAGTTGTACTATGATGTTATGAAAGCTGCCTGTGTGGAATGCTAACTGTATACTGATCTGAGGGGTAATGGGACCATGGAAGGGCCTAAGCTATTTTGGTGAATGACTATGTCTCTGAACCCTCGAGAAATCTATTAACTATAGAGGATTGCTAATGATCAATTATACATTGGACTTGTGGAGCTAAATATCTCTCCTTAGAGGGCTTATTATAAAAACCTAGGGGGTATAGTTTTGCTTTGGAAAATTCTACTCAGTAATAAAGACAATAGATCTAAGAGATTTCTGGGAAACGTAGAATCATGGGAACCTGCCAATATAATACTGTATGATTGTGACAGCAATTAACATTTAACAACTAATGTTTGTAATGTAGTTTAAGGGATAGGGACGAGGGTACTTACGACTGATCTAATTATGAATGTCCTTCAATCAAAATAGGGGAATAATTGCCAAATACCCAGGTATGAGTATGGAACCTACAGGTAATACTGGGCTATATTAAATTTGGGGAGACAGTATTATTTGCTTTGATAATAGCTGAGGTCTGTTAAGGATATGACGCTATGCAATATAATTGAAATATTATATTAAGCTAGGACCTTTAATCTGAGATAAGATCAGTAAATTTTGTGTAGGAACCCTCAGAATGCAGTTAGACCAAGTTAAAAACAGGAGTGAGTTCCCAAGCATTATCAATTATACATTGGACTTGTGGATCTAAATATCTCTCCTTAGAGGGCTTATTATAAAAACCTAGGGGGTAGAGTTTTGCTTTGGAAAATTCTACCTAGTAATAAAGACTATAGATCTAAGAGATTTCTGGGAGACGTAGAATCATGGGAACCTGCCAATATAATACTGTATGATTGTGGCAGTAATTAACAACTAATGTTTGTAATGTAGTTTAAGGGATAGAGGCGAGGGTACTTACGACTGATCTAATTATGAATGTCAGTCAACCAAAATAGGGGAATAATTGCCAAATACCCAGGTATGAGTATGGAACCTACAGGTAATACTGGGCTATATTAAATTTGGGGAGACAGTATTATTCGCTTTGGTAATAGTTGAGGTCTGTTAAGGATATGACACTGTACAATATAATTGAAATATTATATTAAGCTAGGACCTTTAATCTGAGGTAAGCTCAGTAAATTTTGTGTAGGAACCCTCAGAATGCAGTTAGACCAAGTTAAAAACAGGAGTGTGTTCCCAAGCATTTATGTATTGAGTTTGTGGGACTAAACATTCCTCCTCAGGAATCTTATCATAAGGGAAAGAACAAAACATAGGTAATAGTAAAACAAACGAACTGCTAGTTAGCATGCTGTGAATAGGCAAATATAGGAGCACAACAAGAGCCTAGTTATCTAAGAATATGTACATACAAACCTAAATTAACAAAAGATAACAGTGATAGTGTGTCTCAAACTTTGGGCTTGTATCTCAGAATGATACTGTCCACTTAAATATGTCCTCAAGAGTAGATGCGGTGTACCTCCCGGTTATGGGTGAATCGATCATTATATCCCACCGGGCAAGCATATCTAAGCTAGCCAACTCCACATCTATAAAGAAGCCTCGCAAATGTGGTTTTCCTGAGTCTCAACTGTGGGCTTTGATGAAATGAGGAAGTACTCTCCCTGTAGAGATCCACAGGCTTATAACCGGACACCGGGCAGTACAAGGAAGCGAGTGGCAGAGGCAGTGAGCAGGCATCGTGAGTGGTAAGCAGGGAACAACCGCTGCTCACAAATGGGGTCCGGTGCTGTGTGTGCGGTGGAGCTGGCGTGAGGTGCTGCAAAGCATACTCATCTGTGTTCTCTGTCTCCGTGACGATCGGCCGCCTCCCACCGAGTCCAGGGGTATTGCAGCATCCTCTAAGCAAAGTCCGTTTAGAGATGTCAAGGGGATCGCTCGAGCTTGGACCTCTGTAGTCTGTTCGGTGTGTTCGGCAAGGCACTCACTAGATGCATAGGACGACTGGGCTTCTCTGTCAGGCGCAGCAGCCAACCATCACAACCGCCCCCTTTCAGCCCAGGGTGAGTAGCTGGCTGGCTAGCTTCATAAGTAAGTGAGTCAAGTTCTCCATTTCGGAGAAGGCAAACATGTTGCCTCAGGTCCTCAAATTGCATATCCATGGTGCGCTCCAATGTTGCGAGGGCTGCAATGACTTGTGCCTCCATCTTAGGTTAATGCCAGGTGCGTGTTTGGCGGTGTTTCACTTCTTTCCTTCAGCCCTATGGTACTTAAATAGCCGGTGAAGCTCCATACGCTAAGGCAAGTGTGGGTTGTAGAATTGTTCAGTGGTAGTTGCAGTATTTGGCGCGCCGGGAGAGGATGATAAGGATTCTGCGCCTTTAGGCCTCTATGCTGCTGATCAGGGTAAAAGCCGGGTGGATGTCTCAGAGCTTGGTATTTTCTTGTTCAGTGCATATTCAGGTAAATAGATGTACAGTTTTAAAGATAGTGCGCTATTTGGTTCCTTATGAAATTTAAAGAAAATAGATCTCAGACAGGAGGTCTCTGGATTTACGTCCTCTCCCGGCGCTGCTTGGACACGCCCCCCTGAATTAAGGGTTTTGTTAATACACCATCGTATTGTATAGAGCAACACGACACATGCCTGGGTATAGTTCTTATAGTTCAAGTATAAAGAAATCATGACTCAGTCACTTAACAGTTCAATCAATACAAAAGGATACGTATGTACACTGCGTCCGTTGACGTGATCCTTTTCCCTTTTATATGTGCAGAGTCTATTAGGTAGTGCTTCCTCTTGCTGAATTTCATTCCCTATTATTTTTTCTTCTGCCTTTTTCTATTTATTGTAGACTATTTTGAGGATTGAACAGATCACAATGAGACTTGTGAGTTTTTATTTGTTGGAATTGGAGGATCATCCTGTACTTTAGGAGTGTCCAATCCTAGTATAGCACACACTTCAGGTATGTCTTCTTGCTTTTTTATAGTGATAGTCTTATTGTCCTTTAGAATTGTATTGTATTTGATTTTCCTAAGGAGTGAAGAGGTTGTAACAGGCTCCTTCTCTGTAGTGTCCTTAGGCTAAGATCCTGGTAGAATTGTATGACATTACCTTAAAATTTGCATGTTGGATTATTTCTTACTACTGCCAGGATTTTATCTTTCTCCTGAAATAGGAGTAGTTTCACCACACATTTCTCCCTGTGGCCCATCTCCTTTAGGTTTCGTCTTTAATGCTCTATGAGGCCTCTCAATACTGAATTCAGAACCTCCATTGTCTCCTGTGATGTGTGTGAATAGTTGCTGCAAATATGGGACAAGGTTTTTGTTAAGAATGGATTCTGGAACTCCTTTTAATCTTATATTATTCCTTCTACTCCTGTTCTCCAGTCTTCAAGTTTGTCTTGCATATCAGACACAAGCTGCTGCTGTGAGGATATAGTTTGGGGAAACTTCGGTTAAATCTTCCGTGAACAGTTCTTTATGCTCCTCCAAAGCTTCAATTCTACCGCCCAATTCTGTGATGTCAGATTTTATCTCTGTTAGATTGTTAGTTACAGAAGTGTGCATAGAATCAATTTTGTCCCATAATTTCTCAAAACTTGAAGAAATAAACTGTTGTGATATAAGAGACTTTAAGGGGACACTGAACCCAATTTTTTTCTTTCATGATTCAGATAAAGCATGCAATTTTAAGCAACTTTTTAATATTTACTCCTATTGTCAAATTTTCTTCATTCTCTTGGTATCTTTATTTTAAAAGCAAGAATGTAAGTTCAGATGCCGGCCCATTTTTGGTGAACAACCTGGATTGTTCTTGCTGATTGCTGTATAAATTCACCCACCCATAAAAAGTGCTGTCCATGGTACTGAACCAAAAAATGGCTGGCTCATTAGCTTAGATGCCTTCTTTTTCAAATAAAGATAGCAAGAGAACGAAGAAAATTTGATAATAGGAGTAAATTAGAAAGTTGCGTAAAATTGCATGCTCTATCTGAATCACAAAATTTGAGTTCAGTGTCCCTTTAAGTCTGCTTTTGTAGCTGGGGTTTGATCTGACTCTATGTCTTCTGGATCTATTTCAGAGTCCTCTTCTATCCCCATTTCACCTAGCTTTAGTTGTTTGCTGTTTTTATGAGGTTTGAAAAATGTGTTTAGTGAATAGGCCTTACTTGTCTTATCCCCTTTTAGGTTCTTTCTAGCAGACATTTTAAGCAGTAAAGTCTACAAGTGTGTAGATATGCTCTGGAGATGTGCGGTCTATGTACTTTTACCTCACAAGGAAAGACAAATTCTGGATGGGGATGTCTCAAAGTAGATTCTGTTAAATCTGATCTTTGTTAATGCGGTATATGTATGCTGCTTCTATATGATCTTAAGATTCGATGGTCTATTTATGACTGCGTCATGCTGCCCCGGCCTATTTTGCGGCCTATATTAGTTTTCATTCATGTCCTGGTCTCTCTTTACCATTTCTATCTTACCGGTGTTTCTCAACACCTTAACGAGCTGTGTTCCTCCCTACATGTGTATTATATGCGGCTATAGTTTTACTCACCGTCGGATGCTTTTGGCTAAGGCTTGGTGCGAAAACTTTCTACTTTCAACTTGTAATATGTGCTCTACCTGACGCACACAAAAAGCTTTCTTCTTGCAAAGTCAGGACGCGAGCGGGAGTGATAAATAGCACTACACTCGGAATCTGACCCATAATCAGAGGTGTTTAAAATGACATGAAGCACTACTTTTGTGATTCAGATAGATCATACAATGTTAACAACTTTCCTTCATTCTGTTGGCATACTTTTTTGAAGGCGCAGCAATACGCTGCTGCAAGCTAGATGAACACACTGGGTGAGCCAATGACAAGAGGAATCTATGAGCACTACAGATTAGCAGCTAGCTCCCAGTAGTGCATTATTGCTGGTAATCCTACTTAGATATGCTTTTTAACAAATTGTACTGAGAGAAGAAAGCAAATTAGATAATAGAAGTAAATGGGAAATTTGTTTATATGGTATGTTTTACACTTCCCTTTTTAACTTTTTTTTTCCAAACAGGATCCACACTTTTATTTTTCACTTGTGGGGCCAGTTAACAAATGTTAAATTCAAAACTAAATTTCAAATAAGGAATTTTTTAGAAAGATATATTGCATTTTTATACACCCTCCAGTGCAGCAAGTGTACACACAAGTAGACCTAGATACAAATAACTCTTCCCAGAGAAGATGTGAATAAGTCACAAAAGCAATGTTATCTATATGGCTCACATGAACAAGTGCAGTCTAGCTGTGAAACAAACTGTCAAAATGCATGAGATAAAAGGCGGCCTTCAAGAGCTTAGAAATTAGCATATGAGCCATCCTAGGTTTAGCTTTCAACAAAGAATACAAAAAGAACAAAGCAAAGTTGATAATTTTAAATGGGAAAGATGCTTAAAAGTGCATGCCCTATCTGAACAATGAAAGTTTAATTTTGAATTGACTGTCCCTTTAAGTGGTCTGGAGGGGGGACCAAGCAGTCAAAGTGATCTGGTTGGTTTGAGGGTTTGGCCACATGTTTCTTAGCAGGTTGTAGCTTGTCCCTTGGTACCCTGAATATATAAAGCGTTGGGATATCAGTTGGAGTGATTAGATTGGAATATTGACAGGAAAAGAATGATATAATAAAAAAAACCTTAAATTACATTAATGTAAGCCAAAGGGACAGTAAACATGTTGTAATAACAAGAATTTTGCAGTCTTGTGATCAATTTAATATTCTAGGTGAATGTGAAAATGCTTTGAACACATTGAGAGCTAGTTTGCTGCAATTGTTTTTCAATAGCCAAACTCCCCCACCACTTGCCTTATTTGGATTAACAGGGTTAGGCTTGTGATGTCTGCAGTGTGCAATTCCAGTTTCCAGAACCAGAAAAATACAATTTTCTGAGTTAAAATTGCCCATTTATTTTACCACGCATAATTAAACATTTTATATTACAATCTCAAAGTGGTTCATGATCCAGGGACATTCTAATGCAAAACTTGTGCATTCTAATTTATTAGGGCATGTCATTTTTACAGTACTGAGCCAGAGAGGGGTTAACCTCATTGGTAGAGTGTACGTGGGAGCTGCAAGCACTACATCTTGTGAGCAGAATATGGGTAGTCAGCCAATCAGAAATAACAGTTGTATCACCTGCCAATCACCAGACAATGCTTAGGGGGGGTTAAACACACCTAGGGTTATCTAGGGTTAGTCATGCAAAATAATCATGCACTAATAAATTAAAGCACCTAATTCTTGGCATTAGAATGCACTTTAAATTTACTTTCTTCAAATTAAAGTAATGATTTGTAGATGGCAAGTGGCAGACTAAGAAGTAATTAAAAAAAGGCCACAAAAGGGTGTTTGCTATGTGTAATCACCTTCTGGTAAGGACACATTTAGTAAAGTCTTTGAGGAATGCCTGGGGAATGGATAAAGTTCTACTGAAGAATAATTAAACCTAATCTGTTTTTTGTTGTTGTTTTTCTTTTAAAGAAAGGATAATTGGCAGACTAGACCGAGTTGCTGGACCTAATCATCCTTTATAATCTGTGTTGCTATTTATGATTCTATGGATCCCTCCCTGTCTGGTAACTAAATGGTTAAATTACTGGCAGGATGTGTGCAATCTGGAGAGGAAGGATCAGTGTGGGAGGAGAAGGCGTTAACCCACTAAGTTATTTTTGTGATCACTGGTAGGTTAGGGAAACACATTATCTTTACCCAGATGTCTATACACAAAACAGCTACATGCACACAAAGTATATGTTCCAGAACTATACATTACTCAGTTAATGGTTAACTAACATTTATTGATTTATACTTAGCTTGTGAGAATGGGTCTGTTTTCTAGGATTAAGGCTCTCTGCAAATTGCTGTCTGACTTCCAATCACAGTGTAAATGTATATTATTATATGACACACACAAAGACGATTTGTAATGTCCAGCAGTCAATTGCACTCTCCTTTAGAATATTTTTTGCAGTATAGTTATGTTAAATGCTTTGAAAAGTTAGCTACTTCAGTGATACCTTTCTGCAATGCATGTGAACTGCAACTGATACTTAGGAATGCTGTGCACGTGCTCTGATTGCTGGTGACATCACACATGAGAGCACCACTAGAAATTAGGGCTTCGTTCTCTAAAGCTTTCTAGTCTGATATAATTATGTAAGAAACCTCAGGGATTATTTTAAAGGCAATTTTTTCTTTGGTAACTGTGTATCTCATTAAGAGAAGGAGAAACACTACAATACTAATGCTTGGTAAAATAAACCAATGATTTCTGAGAATTGGTTCCTATGAGAGCGGATATGATGTTGTACTGGCAGCAGCTTTCATACATGAGAAAATGTAACAATAAAACAATTACTTTTTGTAAGATGTTTTGCAAACATAACTATACTGGAAAATATGTTGCACTTTTCAAACTCCACAAAACTGATGAAAAATGTTAACATCAGGGCTGCTGTAAAACAGAAAGTTGGAATGAACCTGCAGGTGATGCAGTATGTATTTTTCATTAGAATCCATCCTTAAAGGGACATAAAAACAAACCCTATGAATACTGAATATTATTGCAGCATGAGGTCTTTTTCTATGATTGAAGGCACATGAAAGTACAATACGAAAATGCTTGAATACGTTTTATTATTGTACTACATAGATTGTATATAACTGTGTGTTAAGCAGCCACAAAGGGGGTTTGTGGGAATGTGAATTTGGCAGTTTTGTTAGCTGTCGAATGCAAAAGAAGGCGGCCGCTAGCGGCATTTGGCTCTTTTCGGATCTGGATTTCTTCTTGTGAAAACACAACACACAAAGATCAAGATTTGCACAGACCTTAGTGTATGGCTCCAAAAGAACTGTGTTTAGCCCTCACAAAGGGGTTAAACACATAGTTAAAATCAGCTCCAGTACTTTAATTGTACCTAGCTGAACACATTAAAGGGACACTGAACACAAATGTTTTCTTTCGTCATTCATATAGAGCATGCAATTTTAAGCAAATTTCTAATTTACTCCTATTTTCAAATTTTCCTAATTCTCTTGGTATCTTTATTTAAAATGCAAGAATGTAAGTTTAGATGCTGGCCCATTTTTGGTGAACAACCACCAAAAAAATAACTTAGAGGCCTTCTTAGTGAAATAAAGATAGCAAGAGAAGGAAGAAAATTTGATAATAGGAGTAAATTAGAAAGTGCTTAAAATTGCATGCTCTATCTGAATCACGAAATAAAAAAAATTGGGTTCGGTGTCCCTTTAAGGACCCGATGATGAAAAATTCACTGGCATGAAGAGAAATGATGTAAAATCTTTGAGAATTGTTTAGACCTTATATTGCAAATCCAGAGCCATGTATAGTGAGATAAACATTTCTTAAAGTGATGATAAATCCTAGCATTTTTCAAACGCTAGGATTTACCAGTGCAACAAATAAATGGGATTTTCAGTCATGAAGTATAAAATACTTCATGCTGAATGTTCCTTTATTTATCGGCTGCATAAGCTGCCGTGGACACTTATGAGTTAAAAATGCTGCAGGGTGTGCAGGGAGGAACATGCATTGTGTTTCTGGACAGGACTATTCATATCCCTCCCTGCACACCCTGCATGTGTAACTTATAAGTGTTCTGTTCTGTATTTTAAGGGATGGGTGGCAACCCTATACTGCACTGAGCACCTCAGGCTGCCCACGGCAGAATGCTATTTTTCAGTAAGGTGATCATAGCCAATAGCGTGCTAGCTATCCTGCATAATGCCAGCTGGGCTGCACGACTATTGGCTAAGAGGTGGAAACGTCACCTCTAGGGTTGCCACCTTAGCCATGGTTTCCTGGACACTTATGAGTTACACATGCTGCAGGGTGTGCAGGGAGGAACATGTATTGTGTTTCTGGACAGCACTATTCATATTCCTCTCTGCACACCCTGCAGCATGTGTAACTTATAAGTGTTCTAAATTTTAAGGGACGGGTGGCAACCCTAGTCACCTCATTGAAAAAATAGCGTTCTGCTGTGGGTGACCTTAGGTGCTCAGTGCGGCATACGCTAAAGGCAAATAAAGGAACATTCTGCATAAAGTTTTTTTTATTCATGACCAGTGCATTCTTGCACTGGTAAATCCTAGCGTTTTACCAGTGCAACAAATGTTGTATTGCATAGATGCAGCCCAGATCGTGATGTCATCAGTGGCCGGCGCTTGGCAGCCATTTCAAAGTGACCAGAATCAAAATTCATTTTAAGGGCCCCATTACACATGCGCCGTTGCCCGCAAAAGCCGGCAACACCGGTTTTTGTGCAGGTTTGGTATCCTATATACAGTGCCGCATATAAATGCGGCACATATATTTCACCCGTTGCCTGCAGTTTTTACTCCCATAGGCTAACATGGGACCGCGTCCCAAATCGGTATCCAATATTCAGCGCAAGGACTTACGTGGCGAAAATGGAGAAATCTTACTCCATTTTTACCTCGCCATAAAAGGCAGCCATACCAAGCCTTGTGCTAAGTTTGGGAGCACCGTAACGCCTGAAAATGCCTGCTAAAATAAACTAACACCTAACGCATGCGCAATGTCTATCTACCTGTCAACCGCAATCCCCCCACCGCAATAACTAATAAAGTGTATGAACCCCTATATTCGCCATCAAACCCACACCGCGAGTAAATTAAAAAAAACATAACACTATTTTAAAAATAAAAATAAACTAAGTATAAATTGAAGAGACAGTCTAATCAAAATTCTGGAGTAGACTGTCCCTTTAAGCTACAATTACAGAAAATTAAATTTTTTTAAAAAATTATACCTAATTCCTATGAAAATAAAAAAGCCCCCCCCCCCACAATTAAAACACCCCTACTCTATTAAACTACTAGTAGCCCTTAAAAGGGCTTTTTGAAGGGCATTGCCCCAAGATAATCAGCTCTTTTACAACAAAATACAAAAAGCCCCCCTAACCGTAAAACCCCTAAACTACCATTGCCCTGAAAAGGGTATTTTTTGGGCATTGTTCTTAAAAGGGCATTTAGCTTATTTACTGTCCACCCTATCTAAATAAAATAAAAAATAAAAAAAAACCTTAAAAAACCCTAAGTCTAACCCCCAGGTTTCTACTCACTGTTCCTATAGTCCGGCGGAGAAGGTCCTGTTCCAGGCGGTGAAGTCTTCTTCCAAGCGGCGACCTCTTCTTTCTTCTTCCTGGAACATCGTTCGCAGAGCGGAGCTGAAGTCTTCGCAAAAGATGTTCGAGGAAGAAGAAAGAAGAGGTCGCTGCTTGGAAGAAGACTTCACCACCTGGAACAGGACCTTCTCCGACGGACTTCAGGAACGGTAAGTAGCAACCTGGGGCTTAGACTTAGGTTTTTTTTAAGGGTTTCTTTTTTTTTTAATTTTATTTAGATAGGGTGGGTAGTAAAAGAGCTAAATGCCCTTTTAAGGACAATGCCCAACAAATGCCTTTCATCAGGGCAATGGGTAGTTTAGGGATTTTAGTGTTAGGTTATTTTATTTGGGGGGGTTTGGTGGGGGGTTTTACTGTTAGGGGGGCTTGTGTATTTTGCTGTAAAAGAGCTGATTATCTTGGGGCAATGCCCTGCAAAAAGCCCTTTTAAGGGCTACTGGTAGCTTATTAGAGTAGGGGGTGTTTTTATTTTGGGGGGGCTTTTTTATATTCATAGGGATTAGGTATAATTTTTTAAAATTTGATAATTTTCTTTTTTATTTTATGTAATCTTAATGGCGGATTAGGGGTTAATAGTTTTAATAGGTAGTTTGCGATGTTGGGGTTGGTGGATTTAGGGGTTAATAATTTAGTTATTACTTGCAGTGTGGGTTTGATGGTGGATATAGGGGTTAATAGTTAAATTAGGCTTATTGCGTGGTGGGGGTTGTCGGTTTAGGGGTTAATACATTTATTATTAGTAGTGAGAGGGGGGGATTGCAGATAAAGGGGTTTTTACGTGTCAGGCTTATTTTTGGGAGGCGTGTTAGGCTGTTACGGGAGATTTGATATTTTCTTCACTTTTCTTGGGTGCCGGGCAGTTTCTAAAGTGTCGTAAGTCACTGGCGACACCAGAAATTTGTATTTACGCTCATTTATGGACATCGCTAGTTTATCTGACTTACGGCACTTTATGAACTGCCGGCAGGGTTTAGGTAATACCCCGTTGTGCGAGGTGAAATTAAGGGCGGCACGGGTTGCAGCGCTTGCACTGAAGCCTGCGCCGTATATGTAATCTCTCCCTAAATTTTTTTTTTTTTTTTTTTTACTGTTACTGCTGCATTATATAGAAAGGAGGACATTTGCAGCTTAATCTAAAGTAAGACTTTAAGATGGCTGTCCCTTTAATATGCAAGACAACCCCTATTTAATAATAATAATAATAATGGTAAAAAGGGGTTAACTCATGATTCTGTACTCCAAGGCCCATGTAACAGAAGGAATCTGGATAACTGCCTTAGGGGAGAGAAGCTTAAATGAACATTTTTTTTTCAGTTCAAAGTTCAGTCTCCAACCAATTTCAAAAGAATCCTGTAAGATCTTGTGCTAGTCGTCCAATGATGACAAGAAATTAGCAGCTGCCACTTAATTTATCTGGCATTTTTTGAGACTCCAAATAATTGCAGTTTACTGTGACACTTAAAAGTCATACACAAGTCTGCATGCTGTGGAAGTAATCAGTGCTCTTGATAAGTAGGTTGAAAGAAATTTAAAGGGATATTAAACAGTAAATACATGCTAGATATAATGGTGTGTTCAAAGCAGAGCGCTGGTGATAACATGCAGACGTATTTTTTGTAAATGATGTTAGTTGTTTCAGTACTGAAGAAATAAGTGTAAAGTCTAAGTTTATATGAAATACTTTTGTTTCTATAAAGGAATATTGGCATATTTATGTCTCTTTTGCTCAGGACAATTGGGGACAAATATAAAACAGACAATAAAGGGCCAGTGGAGCGCTACTGTTTGCGTGCAAGCGATATTGGGTTTTTGCGTTCGTTTGCGCGGAAATTAAATTGTGCTCATATGACAAGTTGAAAGTAAATGCAAACGTGTGAGTGCAATCGCGATTTACACTAGAATGATTACCGCAACCTAAGGGCTCTGGTTAACTGTTTCGCAAACCAAAAAAGATTTACAAAAGACATCAAAAATACATTACAAAGTACAGTTACACTCATAATAACATCATCTAATAAAAATTATATAAAAAAAATTATTGCACACTAAAGTTATAATTTATAAAGGCTCAAAGATATGCACTTTAACATAGAGGTACATACATATACATGTCTAAAGATGGATATCTATGTGTGTGTGTGTATATATATATATATATATATATATATATATATATATATATATATACATAGACTAAAAATGCTACCTATGCTGTTTGTTTCAACCTTCTTTTAATTTTTGCAAATAAACTTGGACTTTTTATACGAAGATTGTGCCGGCTTTTTCAAAAAAATCTTATATATATATATATATATATATATATATATATATGTAAACATATATATGTCTCTAAATGTCCTTAAAAAAAGGTTTTAATATGGCATCATCCATCACAAAGTACACAAAGGGGACAAAATACACATAATTAAACATTTTATATTACATTCTCTAATTACTCAATGTTCCTTTAATATACCAATAAAATCTCTACACATTACTGCTACTTAATTCTAGGTGTACTTACAGTATATATATGTCTTATAACCTGATGATCTAAAGATCTCCCCTCTGAGATTATCTAAGAACTCTCTTCAGTACTGTGAGGGCCCTCACATTATTTTAGAAAGGTCAATTTTATCTTGAGAGTCGTTTACCTCCAAAGATTTTGTGTGATTTTTCTTCATGCTGGCAAGTTTTTTTTTTTGATCATAGGACCCTTAAACTTGACCAAATACTTTATAAACAGAGATACTATAACCAATACTTATTGTGTAGTTTTATTTATATAATTTAAAGGGGCAGTATACACTAATTTTCATATAACTGCATTTAATAGATAATACTATATAGAAGAATATGCACAGATACTGATCTAAAAATCCAGTATAAAACCTTTTAAAAACTTACTTAGAACTTCTCAGTTTAGCACTGTTGATGAGATAGTCTGAGACACCCACTGAGAGGGGCTGGGTAAACAAAAAGAGCAGACTCTACCCACCTCCCCCCCCCTTCCCTGCATATGAAAAGACAGATAACATAAACAGGAGCAAGCAGTAGTCTGTAAACGTGTGTATACATCTGGCACTGTGGGGCTTGGTTAGAAGTCTGAAAATCAGCACAATGTTATTAAAAAATAAGCAAAACTATACATTTTTGTAAAAACTCTACCAGATGGGCTATATAAATGGATCATCTACAAAACATTTATGCAAAGACAAATCTAGTGTACAATGTCCCTTTATACTGTTCTAAAGAAAATATCTTAGTTATGGTGAAATCACTAATATGATTTAGTAGTTTTGCCAATATAAATATATAATGTTTTTCCAGTAAGGTAACCTGCAGTTCTGAGGCAGAAGATGATTTGTTGCATCTGTTGGGTTCACTAGTGTCTGAGGTCTTCATGTTGTGACTGGGTTGTTATGTTATTTCCGGGGCATCTGGATTTTGCTTATGAAGAGGACAGAACTGACTGACAATCTGAAATATTTCTTAATCCTTTACTAAAGAAATTAAGTATCTAAATGTGACAAGAGTTATCTAACGGCTAGATTACGAGTTTTGCGGTATGGGTGAAAAAGCAGCTTTAAGGCTCTATTTCACTACCGCTGGTAAAAAAACCTAAGCTCTGCATCGCCCTGAAAAGGGCATTTGTATGGGCATTGCCCTTAAAAGGGCATTTAGCTCTTTTTAAGCCCAAACCCTAATATAAAAATAAAAGAAGTCTTCATCCAAGCGGCAAGAAGTCCTCAACGAAGTTGGGAGAAGTCTTCATCCAAGCCGGCAGAAGTGGTCCTCCAGACGGGCAGAAGTCTTCATCCAGACGGCATCTTTTATCTTCATCCTTCCGATGCGGAGCGGCTCCATCTTCAAGACATCCGGTGCGGAGCATCCTCTTCTGTCGATGGCTACTGAAGAATGAAGGTTCCTTTAAGTGACGTCATCCAAGATGGCGTCCCTTGAATTCCGATTGGCTGATAGAATCAGCCAATCGGAATTAAAGGTGAAAAAATCCTATTGGCTGATGCAGATAGGAATGAGCTCGCAATCGGAATTCAAGGGACGCCATCTTGGATGACATCACTTAAAGGAAACTTCATTCTGGAAGAGTCGTCGTAAGGAGAGGATGCTTCACGCCGGATGTCTTGAAGATGGAGCCGCTCCGTGCCGGATGGATGAAGATAAAAGATGCCATCTGGATGAAGACTTCTGCCCGTCTGGAGGACGGTTACAGTAGAAGGAATTCTGCAGCAGCATACAAGTAAACAGTAATGGTCAGCAGACACAGTGGAAAGTGTAGTCAGAGGGTGACAATGGCAGGAATTGTCTAACAGGCTACAAGTTACAGGTAATGTTTATCAGACGGAGTAAAAGTTTTACAGAACAGGTGACAATTGCATATGTTGCCAAACATGATACAATCAGCATATAATAGTCAGCAAGTACAGCAGAAGGATCAGCTAGCAGGACACAGTAGTAGGAAGTGGCCAGCAGGTACAATGATACAATCATGACAGCAGAAAGTGGGCAGCAGACGACATTATGCAGCAGTTTTCTAGCAGGAGTACAATATGCAGATACTAGCCAGCAGGAACATAGGCTTCACAAGCCTAACCCTTCCTCATATCTGTCCCTAAGGTGCTGGTTGATATAATTTCTGTTGAAGCCAAAGAATGGGGATTTTTTAAACATAATGACAGTGGTAAGTCTTGTCTTCTCCAGAAACAAGTTAGGATTGGCTCCTCTAAATAAGGAATGTAATGGGTGGCATTTGGCTATTGAAAAACAATTACAGCAAACAAGGTTTTCATCTGTTCTTTTATATGATTTTTATTGAGGTAAATGAACAAAGCGTTACAGGCAAGTCAAATAGTATTTTTCAATACAGTGTAACATTGAACAGCATACCAGTGTCATGGTTAAGACTATTATAAATCTTGGAGAATTAAGAAACAGTACAGAATATGCCTGTAGATCACACTAAGAAGTCAACCTCAGAAATTCAACTTTTTCATATTATATAATCCCCAAGATGTATTTAACACTGTAAGGAAAAGGATATCCTCAATTGAAAAGTACAGATCTCTCTTGGGCCCCTAAACAATGATTTAAAACACAGAGGGGGAATCCACTTTTAAAATAGTGTTCTATTTATCAAAATCTGAACTATATATCAAATAATTAATACTAGTTAATGAATCTAATGTACAATAATACTGGTGTGACCACTCCACAAGGGGGTTTAGGAAGAAAGATAGTAAGATACTAGACAGATAAAATACACAGAATACAACTATAAATGTGTGTATACTATGTGTGTATACTATGTGTGTATACCTCATTAGGTGCTTCCTAAACACAAACGTTAGCAAACAAATACAATAGGAATCAGAATATAAGTATACTTGTAGTGAGGTGTAAACACTTAGGGCTCCATTTATCAAGCTGCTGGTGCAGCTTTGGAGCACCTTTGGTGCAAGCTTGCAGCTGATAGTAACGAATCAGAGGTCATCAGACCACTGCTTGCTAATTTATATGCGAGCTCTGAGCTAGCAGATTAAAATCACCCCAGACTAATCCGACAGGGGTGATTGACAGACCCTGCTCTTCCACAATTGGCCACACACAAGCAGGGGGCACCAGTACACAAGGAGACAATTGTGCAAATTTGGGTAGTATATTGCTGCCTGCTGGTCATGATGCCAGGCTCACAAGTCCTTCTGGCTATTCTTAAAAGGGACCCTTAATATTTCAAGTAACAAGTAAAATAGGGTAAACATTGCAAATATTGTTAAGCCTTGTGTTATTTACACCTATATAAGTGGCTGCCATGAAACTTTAAACACCAATGTAAGCAACTGAGGTACTTACATAGGAGCAGGATTCATGCCAAGGAGAGCACAGGTGAGATCCGGACTGGCATCAGGGGAAGACAGGGCATGCGGCGATGATGTCATCGCCATGCGCCTGAAGCAACCGCTGCATTCATGGAAACAGCCATAACAACGGATCGGAGCGGCAGTTGGGACCTGAGACCGGAGGAGCGGCTTGACATGGCCCCTCACTCAAGGGTTCCTTCTGGGAACAAGAGTTGGTGTCAAAGGATGAGCAGCATAAAAATTTGGAGACCAAAGATGGAGCATGCACATCACGGGCAGGGACCCAGGAAAGATCCGCCACAAAGTAACCCTTCCAGTGAACAAGGTATTGGAGTTGCCTGCGCCTGAGTCTGGAGTCTAGGATTTTAGTGACCTCATATTCTGGTTCACCATGAAGCAAGAGTGGAGGAGGTCTGAGTCGAGTATATCTGTTTGTGATGTAAGGCTTGAGCAGGGATATATGGAAGTCTGGGTGTATGAGCAGGGTTCTGGGCAAAGCCACTCTGTAGGCAACAGGATAAAGTCTTTTAAGGATCTTGTATGGGCCGATATACCTAGGCCCTAATTTATGACAGGGTTTACGTAAATGTCGGGTAGAGACCCAGTTCACCTACTGAAAAGGCACAAACAGTAGCTTGATGATGATCGGCAAACCTCTTGTATCTGAATACAGCTGAACGTAACTGAGAGCGAATAAGTTGCCAATAAGTAGTGAGGTCAGTAAAGTGATGTTCTGCAGCAGGAACCCCTGTATGCTGAGCAGAAAGAGGAAAGAGACGAGGTTGATAGCCTGCAGTGGCTTTAAATGGAGAACATCGTAGAGAGGAGTGCCAGTGAGTTTTCTTTGCCAGCTCGGCCAGAGGCAACAATTCAGACCAATTGGTATGTAGAGAATTTACATAATTTCTAAGATGTCTCGAGATTTGATTTTATGGTACATTTAATATCACCTTCTTTACAGGGTGCTATTTATTATAGTCACTAT
Organism: Bombina bombina; assembly: GCF_027579735.1. Taxonomy (NCBI): domain Eukaryota; kingdom Metazoa; phylum Chordata; class Amphibia; order Anura; family Bombinatoridae; genus Bombina; species Bombina bombina. Next base: position 569,863,151 of record NC_069501.1, read on the forward strand.
TTGCCATTGAAATATAACCTTTATGAGATTACCATAGTTCATAATTTAGAATATTACTGATTCTTCCTTTTCTAAGTTTAACTTATATACAGTTGCATTGTACGTTAATACACTGTCTATTTTACAGTTATGGATATAGAGAAGTAATTAGACATGTGTGATTCATTTCGGAACGATTCGGAAATTTGGCCGAATTCGTAAAATTCGGGATTCGGATCGATTCGGATTTCCGAATTAAAATAGTGCCGAATTTACTGAATAAATCCGAATTAGTTCGGATTTATTTGGATTTATTCGGTAGATTCGGATGGCCATGGATTACACTAGTATTGTACAGTATATTAGGTTATATCACTCTGCTATGGGTTACACCTAATATACAGTACATAATACTAGTCTAATACACAGCACATCCCACCTAACACTTACCGAAATTCCGAATTACCGAATCGAATCAAACCGAATCCAGCCGAATTTATTCAAATCCGAATGAATCCGAAACGAATCTGAACTGAATTAATTCAATTTTTTCCGAATTCGAATCGATCCGAACCGAAATTAAAAAAAATCTGAATCGAACCGAACTGAACCAAATTTTTTCGCCATGCACATATCTAGAAGTAATATATTTTGTATAAGTAAGATTAGTACTTTATACTGATATAAACAATTACAATATAGTGTGGGGGCTGTTTCCTTGGGATTTAATTAGTAATTATCACTCAGCTGTGAATTTTTGTTTTTAACCAATGGCTGTTTAGGTTAGGATATAAGTAGTGTGTTTTTCACTCTTAAGGTTAGCTACGATTACGGCTTTTTAGCTGAAACGCGTAAGCACTTCTACACAGCTGTTTTTGATTTACTGTTTTATCATTGTTGGTGTGGATTATGGACTTTTTATATATCCTTTTTTGGACACAATAAATGCTAAGTTTTATGTAAACGGATATTGCTCTGCCTGCATAGAGCATATATCCACCCTTGCCATTACCCGTGTGAGTTTAAGAGCCCACTAAGCCTGCTTGGAGCTGATGCAGTTTGGGGCTTTCTACTACACACATTCGAATGCACTCCGTATTTGAGGAACTTCTTCTGCTCCACTTCTGGGAATACGTGTGTTGCTGACAGGCGGCTGAACGGCCAAGTTTTGCCTTACCGCAACACACTAACCGGAGGAGGTTACAGCGGATTGGCCGGCAAAGCACACACCGGTGACACGCCCATGTTTTGGCGTTTGGAGGAGAATTGGCATGCAACAGTACTGGGAGAGCCTGTAGCAGAGTGACTGGTACAACACATACCTGAGATACGCCCACCCTTGGCGTCGGAGGAAAACCGTCTGGAAGAAGTGACACTGCCATACTGCATATCAGAGGATCCTGGGTCATATCAGTTGAAGGAGTCATCATCTCAGCAATCGAAGAGGTGAGAGATAGACCCGGAGGTACATTGAGGGGCACACCCAGCAAGCACATCTAATCTGGATGTTGCTCTTGTTTAGCTGAATGCTGCATTTCTATGTACATTTTATATGCATGCCCCCATTCAGAGGTCTCTCCATATACTGACATTGCTTTTTATATATTTACTGAAATATTTATTTGTTCAAGCACTGGTTGATGTGGACTCCTCCCATGAGTTTTACACACAGTACAAGTTTCAAGAATTAAGCCTTCATTTAAGTTATACATTTGAAGGATATCCCAGGCTCTGCAATTCTTTTTGAACTGTAAAGGCCTTAACATAATCCTGAGAGTCAGACTTCATAGTAGGCCATCATACATGTCGGAAAAGAAGTTTAAAGGTTCTTGTCATACCAGGATGTCTTGATAGTTTGCTGTGATGAGCCCAGTATAGCAAGGGAGTGCGAAGGTTCGGAGGTACAAAGAAGATATCAGGAGCCGGAGGGGCTTCATGAGGGTTAGACTGGGCATGTTGCAGTCTTAGAAGAATAGAAGTGTTAAGGTGAGCAAGCACACAGGACAGAGGAATGATGTTTTCGATAGGTGTTTCAGAAGAGTAATTAGACTGAGGAAACTGATGGGAAAGAGCATCAGCCTTTTTATTTTTGGTCCCAGGAAGATAAGAAACTCTGATGTTAAAATGAGAAAAGAACAAGGCCCACCTGGCCTGTCGAGGACTGAGTCGATGAGCAGACTCTAGGTACGTCATATTCTTGTGGTCAGTGGAATCTGAATGGGGTTGGAGGTACCCTCTAGCCAATGACACCATTCAGTCAGGGCCACCTTAATGGCTAAGAGTTCATGATTACCCACATCGTAATTCCTCTCTGCAGAGTAAACCGTATGGAAAAAAAGGCTACATTGTTCAACTTGGAGGTTAAAGGGTCCCTTTGGGCTAAGACTGCACAAGCTCCTATCTCGGAGGCATCAACCTCTAGCGTAAACTGTAGGTTGGGATCAGGATGGCGGAGCACAGGAGCAGAACAAAAGACCTTTTTCAGATGAGAGAAAGCACCACAGCTACAGGAGGCTAATTCTTGCAGTCTCTGTTTCGTTTAGTCAGCTCAGTGAGTGGAGCAACAATCTGGGAAAAGTTCTTTATAAACTTGTGATAATAGTTGGAAAAAAACAAGAATCTCTGTAGTTCCTTTAATGAGGGGTAGAGGCCACTCCAGAACTGCGGTTAGCTATGTACGATCCTTGGCAAAACCCTCCTTTGAGATGACATATCCAAGAAACTGAATCTAGACTTGAATTGTTTCTGAGGTGAAGAAGTACCTGTTTTACATGATGCTCTTCAAGGGTAAAAGAGAATATGAGGATGTCATCAAAATACACAATGCGTTTAAGGAGGTCACTGAATACATCATTGACGAATGCTTGGAAGACAGCAGGGGCATTGCATAACCCAAAAGGCATTACGATTTATTTGTAATGCCCTGATCTCGTGTTGAAGGCAGTCTTCCACTCATGTCCCAGGAAGATACTAATGAGATTGTATGTCCCACATAGATTTAACTTTGTAAAGTAGCAAGCATTTTTTGAGCGAATCATATAATTCAGTGATCAAAGGAATAGGATAACGATTCTTGACTGTAATGTTGTATAGGGCTCTGTAGTCGATACAGGGTCTGAGACCACTATCCTTTTTACTGACAAAAAAGAAGACAGCCCTGGCAGGAGAGGTAGGAAGGGTGAATAAAGCCTTTAGCTAGGTTCTCTTGGATATATTCCTTCATTGCCTTGGTTTCTGCTTTGGAAAGCAGATAACTCCTCCCTTTAGGAAGTGGGGATCCAGGAAAGAGGTACATTTTGCAGACGTAAGGACTGTGAGGTGGCAGCACTTCAGCTTCTTTCTTTTAAAAGACATCCATAAATTCTGCATATACTGAGGAAAAGATTAAAAGGGGTCAGAAGGCTGGCTATAGGAATGTGATGCAATGGAGTAACCTTAGCCAGGCAGGAGTGAAAACAGGATTTACCCCAGGAGGCCAACTGTTTTTCAGTCCAGTCGAATTGAGGATTGTGATTATGTAGCCAAGGAAGACCAAGGATAACTGGTTGTGCAGGAGAATGAATGACATCGAACTGCAACTGTTAGGTATGTAGGACTCCCACAGTCATGGTTAGGAGTGCTGATTTGAAATGGATTAAACCTGATCCAAGGAGAGTGCCATCCAGAGTGGTTAGTTTAAGACATTTTTTTTCTGAAGAAGAGAAACCCTGTGTGAATCATGAAACAGTGATCTAGGAAATTTCCAGCTGCCCCATAATCAATAAAGGCTTGAGCATGGACAGTATTCTGAAGAAAGGTAAGAATAACAGGTACCAGGATCCGAGAAGAGTGAGGGGAATTAGTAGTGGCCAGGCTTAGAGGTAACCCACTGTTATCCTCTAAGCGTTGGCTTTTCCCGACAGTATATCCCAATTCTTGAGTTGGTGTGAATTAGAACTAAAATAGAAACACAGTCTCAATCACCTTCTTCTCTGTGTTTCAGATTCAGAGGGCTTAAGGGAAGAGAGATCCATGGGTTCTTCTTCAGAGGTAACTGGACGTGCTGAAGGGGTAGAGGTTATTCTAGTGACTGGACGGGTAGGAGGACGAGAGGGAAGGATTCTGCGAGTTCTCTCTCTCTCAGCTTGTCTCTACTGAAAGCGAGAATCCAGACTGATGCAAAGTGTTATGAATTCATCTAGGGAAGATGGAACATCACGATAAGTGATCTCATCCTTGATGCGCTCATGCAGGCCTCTCATGAAGGCCGCTTTGAGAGCACTGCCATCCTAACTGGTCTCATGTGCCAAGGTGCGAAACTCAAGGGCGTATTGTGCCACACATCTATTGCTCTGACGGAGATCCAAGAGAGAGTATTCTGCAGCAAAAGTGCAGCCAGAAGTCCCAAATACGGAAGATAATGCAGAAATTAAGGTATCTGCATCATTCAGGAGCTGAGCGCTCTGTTTCAAAAGGGGAAAGACCCAGGCTAGGGCCTTGTCTTTCAATAAAGAAATGATAAAAGTGATCTTTGACTAATGAGACATGAAGGTGTGAGGATCATTGCAGAAGTGCAGCATGAACTGGTTGAGAAAACCCCTACAGTCAGTAGTACCATCATACTTGTCAGGCAATGGTATCTGGGGTATACTACCAGAAACAGGGTAGGAGGTTGCAGCACTTACAGCAGGGACTGTCTGTGTGGCAACAGGAGCTGTGTTTTTCTCTGCAACCAGTGAGGAGAGCATAACGGTTATAGCCTCTAGTTTAGAATCCCTGCTGAAGAGAGACTGTTCTTGCTACCTCATTTGGGTCCATGGCCCAAGTATAATGTAATTCTCGTGAGATATTTCCCTATCAGACCAAACTTGGCCAGTAGTCTTCTTATCCCAGCGTCAAGTGGAAGAATAAGGAAATATCCCCGAACAAAGTGAGTTTAAGAATTGAAGTAAACAGTACTCATGGTAGACAGACTAGTCCTTCATGGCAAAAAGGGTAAGGCAGAGAATGGTCAGAGACAGGCAGAAATCAGCAACAGAAAGGAAATCCAGCAGTTTAGGGGTAAACCAGTAGAATAATCAGGAACAGGCAGAGGTCAGCAACAATAAGGCAATTCAGCAGTTCAGGGGTAAACCAGTAGAATAGTCAGGAACAGGCAGAGGTCAGCAACAATAAGGCAACCCAGCAGTTCAGTAGTTCAGGGGTAAACCAGTAGAATAGTCAGGAACAGGCAGAGGTCAGCAACAATAAGGCAATCTAGCAGTTCAGCAGTTCCGGAGTAAACCAGTAGAATAGTCAGGAACAGGCAGAGGTCAGCAACAATAAGGCAATCTAGCAGTTCAGCAGTTCAGGGGTAAACTAGTAGAATAGTCAGGAACAGGCAGAGGTCAGCAAAAAAAAAGCAATCAGCAGTTCAGGGGTTAAGCAACAGAGTAGTTTTGAAACAGGCAAAGTTCTGTAACGATAAGGCAAACAGCAGTTTAATATAAGCACACAGGAGCACACACAGTAACACCTATACTTGGGCAAAGATGAGAGCAACTGAGGTACTTACATAGGAGCAGGATTCGCGCCAAGGAGAGCACAGGTGAGATCCGGACTGGCATCAGGGGAAGACAAGGCGTGCGGCGATGACGTCATCACCATGCACCTGAAGCAACCACTGTGTTCATGGCTAAGGACATAACAACGGATCGAGGCGTCGGCCGGGACCTGAGACCGGAGGAGCGGCGTAACAGTAATTGCACCCAATGATGGTGTAAAAATCCAGCAATTATCCGATTACAGGAACCCCTAATATTTCAACCCAACATGGTTGCTACCCAGACATAACCCCCCATGTTTTTCATCTGTTTTATTGACATTCAGACTGATAAGTAAATCTATTGGAAGTCTACAAAAAAAATTGTAACTACAGGTGTTTATTTTCCTTTTAACAACATTAATTCAGGAAGAGTTTTTGTGTTTTAGTAAGAACTAAAATATTCACTGTAAGTAAATGCTTTCCCCCACTAATTTACAAGGCTTACATAGTTACAAAGAATTATACAATGAGCACATGTCAACCTGCATAAAAAAAAAAAACCTTTTCCATTTTTAACAAAAATATCTAATAAAAATATCTATATTATTGTCTAATAAATCTATTCTATGTTTTTATCATCTGAATATTAAACCTCCCTATTTTGGTATTTCCATGTAAGCTTAGCAATATAACATTTACATTTTTAATGCCAACATTTTCTTTTAAACATTCCATTTTCAAACTTCCTTATTCAAGCACACAAAAGCAAGGCTCTTCCTGTTCATGCATCATATTATGTCAAAGAGAGCAACATAATATTATCAAATGTCCTTATTCATTATCATAATAACTATATTCCCTATTTAACATCACAGTTGTGATCATGAACTATGATATAAAATATCTCTCTAACAGACTCCTCTATATTGTGTATGGCTCTCTTAAAGGGACACTGAACCCAAATTTTTTCTTTTGTAATTCAGAAAGAGCATGCAATTTTAAGCAACTTTCTAATTTACTCCTATTATCAATTTTTCTTCGTTCTCTTGCTATCATTATTTGAAAAAGAAGGCATCTAAGCTTTTTTTTGGTTTCAGTACTCTGGACAGCACTTTTTTATTGGTGGATTAATTTATCCACCAATCAGCAAGGACAACCCAGGTTGTTCACCAAAAATGGGCTGGCATCTAAACTTACATTTTTGCATTTCAAATAAGGATACCAAGAGAATGAAGAAAATGTGATAATAGGAGTAAATTAGAAAGTTGCTTAAAATTTCATGCTCAATCTGATTCACGAAAGAAAATGTTTGGGTACAGTGTCCCTTTAATCATCAATTAAGCTCTTCATGGCATTTTTCTCTAATATAATATATGACAAAGATGTTTTTTATTATAATTTTAAAGAAAAGATTATAGAATGTATTTCCTTTTAGAGTTTATAGGGACTCTGAGCTGGGAACACAAAACTCATCAAAATTCTAATTGAACTGAAATATGCTAAGTGATTGAAATTATTATTATTATTATAATTAATTATTATAAATAATAATAATTACCCATTTTATATGTACAATGAAAAGACAAATAGGTTATAAATCACTACATAACAGACATTACATTAGGTGCATATTTATGTAAATAATGGGGACACTACTTAAAAAAGAGCTTGCTATCCAAAGGACAAAGATTTGTTATAGTTCAATTTCCTTCACAGAAACTGGTATATATATATATATATATATATATATATATATATATATATATATATATATATATATATATACATACACATATATAGAAAGAGAAGAGCTCTCTCAGGAACAAACAGCTCAATAACTTGTTAGCGTTTTCTATGGCGATTTACCACCTGGGAGCAGCCACTTTTAGCCCAGTAATGCTCTTTAAAGAGAAGAACTTTCCTGTAGTATATCAGTCTGATCCCGCCTAACAAGGTCAATCAGTTATAAAGATACATACATATACATCTCTAAATATATATATATATATATATATATATATATATAGTATCCCACAAAAGTGAGTACACCCCTCACATTTTTGTAAATATTTTATTATATCTTTTCATGTGACAACACTGAAGAAATGACACTTTGCTACAATGTAAAGTAGTGAGTGTACAGCCTGCATAACAGTGTAAATTTGCTGTCCCCTCAAAATAACTCAACACACAGACATTAATGTCTATACCATTGGCACCAAAAGTGAGTACACCCCTAAGTGGAAATATCCAAATTGGGCCCAATTAGCCATATTCCCTCCCCGATGTCATGTGACTCGTTAGTGTTACAAGGTCTCAAGTGTGAATGGGGAGCAGGTGTGTTAAATTTTGTCTTATCACTCTCACACTCTCTCATACTGGTCACTGGAAGTTCAACATGGCACCTCATGGCAAAGAACTCTCTTGGGATCTGAAAAAAAGAATTGTTGCTCTACATAAAGATGGCCTAGGCTATAACAAGATTGTCAAGACCCTGAAACTGAGCTGCAGCATGGTGAGCAAGGCCATACAGCAGTTTCACAGAACAGGTTCCACTCAGAACAGGCCTCGCCATGGTCGACCAAAGAAGTTGAGTGCACATGCTCAGCGTCATATCTAGAGGTTGTCTTTGGGAAATAGACGTATGAGTGCTGCCTGTCAGTGCTCATCCCATACATCGCACACTGCATCAAATTGGTCTGCATGGCTGTCGTCACAGAAGGAAGCCATTTCTAAAGATGATGCACAAGAAAGGCCGCAAACAGTTTGCTGAAGACAAGGCAGTGCTGGATAAGGCACTGCTGGAAAATAATGGTGACCACACAAAATATTGACACTTTGGGCCCAATTTGGATATTTCCACTTAGTGGTATGCTCACTTTTGTTGCTAACGGTTTAGACATTAATGGATGTGTAATGAGTTATTTTGAGGGGACAGCAGATTTACACTGTTATACAGGCTGTACACTCACTACTTTACATTGTAGCAAAGTGTAATTTCTTCAGTGTTGTTACATGAAAAGATATAATAAAATATTTACAAAAATGTGAGTGGTGTACTCACTTTTGTGGAATACTGTATATATATATATATATATATATATATATATATATATATATATATATATATATATATATAGCAAAACAGGAAACAGCACTCTCTGGACTTAAGTAAAAAACAAGTAGTTTATTCAGTAACGTTTCGGGGAATGCTCCCCTTCATCAGACCAACAACATACAAGTGAGACAAACATTTAAGCATACACAAACCCCTCCCCCTAGTGCAAAAAACCGCCAAAAATGGTTGCCATAGTAACCAAGCAACCAGTTCAAAGTAAATACATTTACCAATGCAACAATGACATCAAAGAAACCAGATCATTATGGTTAATTAGCATCAGGTCAATTAGCAAATCAACACATCATCCTACCACATAATACACCTGCTGTATATTAGTACTTCTAATACCCCAGTGGCAGTGTGTCCTTTTAAAGAGACATATCACAATATTATTAGCTAAGTACAGGAACACAAGAATGTGTAGAAAAAAGGGGTTAAAAAAACGTTTAGTTAAACCTCGGCACCTCAACATATTGAAATGCAATTCACGTAATGCACTTATAGTAAATGCCTAACTCATAATACCCGTACTACATAGTCAAGGGTCATGTGTACCATAAATGCTATAGAAGCAAATAGCAGCATACTCGTTATACAGATACCTCAAACGATGTGACCGTATTACATGCACAAAGTGTAGCACGACCTATGTAATCACCCTGTTCAGCATCGGACCAACCTCGCGCTGAATCTAGCACAGCTACTAGCGGAACAACAAGGGATATGCGCATGCGTGGAAACCCGGCACAGTCCAGCCCCCAATGCTCCAGCTAGGTACACAATAGGATAGAAAGGACAAGCCCCCACACCGGACAAACAGAGTTAATAAAATGGCATGGTAAGAGGGCCCCAAGGTACTACTAAGGGAAGGAAGGGTCCGGGTCATGAACGTAATAAATGCAGCAGGATATGCAGTAGAAGATAGTTCAACACCCCTAATACCCAGATATCAGGAGTCACCCACTTAGGTCTAGTAACCCAGCTAGTTCAGTCTGACATACACAATGAGAGGGGTATATGCGTCTGTTATTTCTAACCTGTCAGCACCGGTCTTGCGGTCAAGACACCTATTGTCCGTGCATAGGCAATTTTACAGGGTCACAAAAAGGATGTCTATAAGTGTGCGCATGCGTGTAAGCCATGCCCAGTCAATTATTACTGTGTAAGGCAAGGTCCCTGATAGGCCGTCTGGGACAAGCCCCTATCCCTGTGTGAGTGACAGTTTTGCTATGAGATAGGGGGGCAGGGGTCCAAAGTCAAAAGATATGTCGGTCACAGTATGTTTCAGGCTGATGCTGTGATTACAGGTTTGCTAGAGCCCGGTGGCCCAGAATTATAAGGATCGCTATAGAGGAAAAGAGACCCCTAAACTAATGTGAATAAATACATAGTACAGGCAGGTCCCATCCCCCTAGATACAGAAAATACTAGTGCTAACAGGGTTACGTAGTGCAAGGTTAGTAGCACCAGCACTCAGTGATGTGTCAACACTGCGGTGTGCATCAAAAGTAACATCCACTAATATACATAACAGAAACAACCTAAATAAGGGTACACCCATTGGGCACCCCTCCTGGAGGATAAATATGGGCAGAGCCTACAGCCAATCAGCAACCAGACTTCATGAACCCACTGTGGATAAAAGAATGCAAACATAGTATCAGATACTGTACAAACTAAATTAATCCCCTTAGAAAGATACAACCAGATACATTAGAAGCGTACACAGCTTAGTTAATAAAAAACAATGCCAGTCTATCCCCATGTTCAAACCTCTGGGGTGTATAGTGTCCAGTTTGAAAATCCACTCGGCCTCCTTCTGTAAGAGACGGGTGTCCCTGTCACCTCCCCTAGGCATTGGGGGTACATGATCGATGAGTTTAAATCTCAGGTCCGCCACAGAGTGACCCTTCTCCATAAAATGTCTGGCCACCGGTTGGTCACTCTTGCCTTTCTCAATTGCCGTCCGGATGGCACTCCTGTGATTAGCCATCCTTTTCTTAATGTCATCTGACGTCTTACCTATATAGAATAGGCCACAGTTGCAATTCAGCATGTACACCACAAATTTTGTGGTACACGTAAGGAAATACTTGATCTTGTAGCTCGTGTTATTGTGTGGATGTTTGAATTGCTTGCATTGCAGCATGGCGTTACACGTTACACAACTCGGGCACTTGTAGGAGCCCCTTTTGGTGTTTGTCTTGACCTTGCTGTAGCTATCAGTTGGATCAGTGTTCATTAAGATGTCTTTTAGGTTTCTTCCCCTCTTATATCCAATTCTGGGTGGTCCATAGTCGTGGTATGGTAATGATGGATCAGTCTGGACAATATCCCATTTCTCTTTTAAAGTAACTCCTAGTGTTCTCGTGCTAGGGGTGTATGCAGTGACAAAATTCATCCTCTTCTGTTGGTCTCTTTTTGGCATTTTCATGCTCAACTGGGCCCTTGCTTCCTTTATAGTGTTACCATTGTATCCTCTGCTGTAAAACCGTGATTCAAACACCAAAAGGGGCTCCTACAAGTGCCCGAGTTATGTAACGTGTAACGCCATGCTGCAATGCAAGCAATTCAAACATCCACACAATAACACGAGCTACAAGATCAAGTATTTCCTTACGTGTACCACAAAATTTGTGGTGTACATGCTGAATTGCAACTGTGGCCTATTCTATATAGGTAAGACGTCAGATGACATTAAGAAAAGGATGGCTAATCACAGGAGTGCCATCCGGACGGCAATTGAGAAAGGCAAGAGTGACCAACCGGTGGCCAGACATTTTATGGAGAAGGGTCACTCTGTGGCGGACCTGAGATTTAAACTCATCGATCATGTACCCCCAATGCCTAGGGGAGGTGACAGGGACACCCGTCTCTTACAGAAGGAGGCCGAGTGGATTTTCAAACTGGACACTATACACCCCAGAGGTTTGAACATGGGGATAGACTGGCATTGTTTTTTATGAACTAAGCTGTGTACGCTTCTAATGTATCTGGTTGTATCTTTCTAAGGGGATTAATTTAGTTTGTACAGTATCTGATACTATGTTTGCATTCTTTTATCCACAGTGGGTTCATGAAGTCTGGTTGCTGATTGGCTGTAGGCTCTGCCCATATTTATCCTCCAGGAGGGGTGCCCAATGGGTGTACCCTTATTTAGGTTGTTTCTGTTATGTATATTAGGGGATGTTACTTTTGATGCACACCGCAGTGTTGACACATCACTGAGTGCTGGTGCTACTAACCTTGCACTATGTAACCCTGTTAGCACTAGTATTTTCTGTATCTAGGGGGATGGGACCTGCCTGTACTATGTATTTATTCACATTAGTTTAGGGGTCTCTTTTCCTCTATAGCGATCCTTATAATTCTGGGCCACCGGGCTCTAGCAAACCTGTAATCACAGCATCAGCCTGAAACATACTGTGACCGACATATCTTTTGACTTTGGACCCCTGCCCCCCTATCTCATAGCAAAACTGTCACTCACACAGGGATAGGGGCTTGTCCCAGACGGCCTATCAGGGACCTTGCCTTACACAGTAATAATTGACTGGGCATGGCTTACACGCATGCGCACACTTATAGACATCCTTTTTGTGACCCTGTAAAATTGCCTATGCACGGACAATAGGTGTCTTGACCGCAAGACCGGTGCTGACAGGTTAGAAATAACAGACGCATATACCCCTCTCATCGTGTATGTCAGACTGAACTAGCTGGGTTACTAGACCTAAGTGGGTGACTCCTGATATCTGGGTATTAGGGGTGTTGAACTATCTTCTACTGCATATCCTGCTGCATTTATTACGTTCATGACCCGGACCCTTCCTTCCCTTAGTAGTACCTTGGGGCCCTCTTACCATGCCATTTTATTAACTCTGTTTGTCCGGTGTGGGGGCTTGTCCTTTCTATCCTATTGTGTACCTAGCTGGAGCATTGGGGGCTGGACTGTGCCGGATTTCCACGCATGCGCATATCCCTTGTTGTTCCGCTAGTAGCTGTGCTAGATTCAGCGCGAGGTTGGTCCGATGCTGAACAGGGTGATTACATAGGTCGTGCTACACTTTGTGCATGTAATACGGTCACATCGTTTGAGGTATCTGTATAACGAGTTTGCTGCTATTTGCTTCTATAGCATTTATGGTACACATGACCCTTGACTATGTAGTACGGGTATTATGAGTTAGGCATTTACTATAAGTGCATTACGTGAATTGCATTTCAATATGTTGAGGTGCCGAGGTTTAACTAAACGTTTTTTTAACCCCTTTTTTCTACACATTCTTGTGTTCCTGTACTTAGCTAATAATATTGTGATATGTCTCTTTAAAAGGACACACTGCCACTGGGGTATTAGAAGTACTAATATACAGCAGGTGTATTATGTGGTAGGATGATGTGTTGATTTGCTAATTGACCTGATGCTAATTAACCATAATGATCTGGTTTCTTTGATGTCATTGTTGCATTGGTAAATGTATTTACTTTGAACTGGTTGCTTGGTTACTATGGCAACCATTTTTGGCGGTTTTTTGCACTAGGGGGAGGGGTTTGTGTATGCTTAAATGTTTGTCTCACTTGTATGTTGTTGGTCTGATGAAGGGGAGCATTCCCCGAAACGTTACTGAATAAACTACTTGTTTTTTACTTAAGTCCAGAGAGTGCTGTTTCCTGTTTTGCTACATTTCAACTACTCTAGCACCCTGGCCCTTGGAGAACTGTTTGTGAGAGTGCAACTGAGTCTTTTTGCTTATATATATATATATATATATATATATTTACATGTACAAAAAGCGTGAGAGAGTAGAAAATATTGCTAAAATATTCACTTAACGGTGCCTCCCTTTCAGAAAATATTAAATTATAAAAAATAGAGAGAAAAGGTACCAGGATATATATTAATACCCTAGAAAAGCAAGGGAATCAAAAGGCACTCAAAAAGAACTTTAAAAACATTCAATTTATTTCCCAAAAAATACCTATCAGTATAAATAATTCATCTGTCAATGCCAAGCAGCACCACAGAAGGCGAAAACCTAACCTAAAACAGTAGAACATGCAAAATAACCCAAATCTCTCCCTGTCCTATAGCATACGTATGCACCTCTTATAGAACTCTAACACAGGGAATTTATATGCAACATTTGTATATTAATGACCAGATGCAATAACACATAATATCCTACATAACATGCATCTAGAGAAACAGCATATGTATAGACCAAAGTCCATAGGTAAATATCGTGCAAGTCCTGCTGTTAATTATAAAGCACATTTGTCGTAACTGCACATATCTCCTTGGTACAGCGTAATTGACCGCAGCTATTCCTGCTGCAAATACGGTCATTTAAGAATGTGGCTTCTTAAATAAAAAAAACAACAAATACAGGCACTTAGCTTAGATGTTATGTTGTGCTGTTCCCAAAGACTTTCAGCTTGCTAACACCTTCGGTGAATCCTTGGCGTGTGACGTATCACAAAGTGGGAGTGGCAGAACGTCACCAGGGACTGTGAGTGGCTTCTAGCGGATAAACCTTTTCCATAGGTCAGAGGACGCCCGGTCAAATCGGCATACAGCCGTGAAGCTTATTCAGACTTCCTTCAGAGTGTATTACCAAGATGTAACATATTATATCACATCTCACATTAGCGAATCCTCACCGCATCCAATACGCTCACTTTATAATCTGCTCACTCCACCGCAGGAAATATTCTCGAGTCAGCACATAAACATGTATCTTGAACTTGTCTGCTGCTTAGGTATTGCCAGAATGTCTCTTTGCAAGCAAATAGGTAGAGATAAGGTTAGAACGTTTTGCACAAACACTGGTAACCCAGGATATAGTCGACTTATACCTGGGGTAAGAAACACATAGTGCCAACGCACGTTTCACCCCCATATCAAGTATGTGTTACAGGGGTTCGTCATTCGTCGTGGTCTTCTGCTGCTTTAGCTCACCTGCTTCAAGGTTCAACGTGTTGTTCATTCAGAGATGGTATTCTGCATACCTTGGTTGTAACGAGTGGTTATTTGAGTTACTGTTGCCTTTCTATCATCTCAAACCAGTCTGCCCATTCTGTTCTGACCTCTGACATCAGCAAGGCATTTTGTCCACACAACTGCCGCTCACTGGATATTTTCTATTTTTCAGAACATTCTCTGTAAACTCTAGAGATGGTTGTGCGTGAAAATCCCAGTAGAGCAGCAGTTTTTTAAATACTCAGACCAGTCCGTCTTGCACCAACAACCATGCCACGTTCAAAGTCACTTAAATCCCGTTTCTTCCCCATTCTGATGCTCGGTTTGAACTTCAGCAAGTCGTCTTCACCACGTCTAGATGCCTAAATGCATTGAGTTGCTGCCATGTGATTGGCTGATTACTTAGCAATTTGTGTTACCAAGCAATTGAACAGGTGTACCTAATAAAGTGGCTTGTGAGTATATTCTTCTATTTGAAGAACATTGGAATGTGAAACATTTATATTTTTATGTTGGGTTAGCACACTTGAGAATATACTATCGTGTTTATGTGCAAGCATTAGTGTTAGGTTTTTTCCCCACTTTTTTTCCTCCATTGACTTCTATGGGGGAATATGTTAACTCAATTGTGATATTCTAAGGTTGGCTTTTTGTGCGCATAGGGTTAGTGTGCAAATGAAAACGTTTTACTTTCAACTTGTAATATGAGCACTACCCAACTCATACGAAAACCTTACTTCTAGCAGAGTTAGTGTGCTGAGTGGGAGAGTTAAATAATGCTCCACTTGTAATCTGGCCTTTTATTGTTAAAATTTGTATACGGTAATAATAAAAAATGTGTTAAAGAAGAAAGTTCCTGCTATCCAGTTTTAAAATGACAAAATAAATGTTATCAAGCAGACAAAAAGGCTACAAAAACATGTGACCAGCCTGCTCATGAAAACTATCATGAGAAAACTTGGAATCAGTCGTGTTCTATAGGAAACATGCCAGGCTGATTAGAGGGGAGGGGCTGAATCAGTAGTAATGAGCTGGTTAGTTAGCCTCTGGGCTCGTCTGTATTTTACTTCCTGTGAGCAGCGCGGTAGTTTTGGCTAAAAAAATCACATCTGGAAAGAGGGAGGGGGCAGAAAAAAAAACAGGGAGGAGAGAAAAAGGAGGGATCTCCTGCAGCTTGAACTGGTTTTAATTCTGCAAAGGTTTATACGGGGCTCTGTTGCACGTAATTTGGAGTTACACTAAGGAATGCGAGGCAATATTACATTAGGCTGCCCATGGAATGAAACAGCATGATCTCTAAAGAAACACAAAAACCAAAGAGAAGGCAAAGTATGAACTAAGGCAACTGGCAAACGTTTAGCAACAGGATAACACAGTGTGCAGAGGGTAAGTGTGTATCTATATAATGAGAAGAGGCGCTGATTTAATCGTGATAAAAACACCAGTTATAAAAAATATAGCAAATATATTTGATTTATTTTTTTAGTGCATTATTTTGCTTATTTATTGATTGAAAAGAATGTGAAGATTACTTGCTCTGATTTTGCAGGGAGTTCGGTTACAAATAAAAAGTATTGACTTACACGGAATATGCTTTAAAAAAAACCCTCAAGTTAAAGGGGTGTTGATATACTGTTCACCTCCAAAACCTTGTGAAGCGTTCCCTCCTTACAGTGCCTAATCTACACCAACACCTACTCTACACCAACAGTAACAGCATAATGTAGTTTTATTTTTTGAGAAGTCCTACAATAAAGTTTTCCATTAACTCTATCTTTACATGTATCTTTTTATTTGTATCTATTTATTTGAAATATATATATATATATATATATATATATATATATATATATATATATATATATATATATATATATATAATTGCCATCGCTTTCTTTATAGATCTACACTATTCTTTTATATACGTTCTATAGAGGCAGTTTGTCCCCTCTGTCCTAGCTCCCTGTCACTTTGCTATGATTGGCTAGCTACCCGGGAGTGATGTGGAAGAACCTACTGGCACATTTACAGTCATGCCTTTCCATATTTACAGAAAAAATAAGGACAAACTAAATGAAAAGATCAAAAGCTGGGTGCAAAGTCCAAATACAGTGTGCAGATATCAAATAGTCTCACATACATTGCACAGTTTGCAATACTATCACATGCAACATGTTTTTCTATTTAATTCACAAACCACTACAGGTTGCTATGTAGATCATCTGTATAACTGCTTGATTCTATTTATTTTTGTATTCTTCTCTTTGGCACAATTATGGTTCTCCAACACCTGGCCTCTGCCAGAAAGCAGCTGTACTGTGCCAGGAAGGGGAAAAGGGGGGACACTCCCAGCTGTCAGAAACTCTGTCTCAACATATGTCCACCCAGATTTGCAGACAGCTGCAGGAGTGAAAGCAAGTTATTGTCACACTAAAGGGCTGCATCACACATAGGTAACCTGCTAATACATTTATTGCACAGAGGCACTTTCTCCAGGGTAATAACACTAAAGAGATTAAAGGGATACTAAAGCCAATTTTTTTCTTAAATGATTCAGATAGAGCATGAGATTTTAAGCACCTTTCTAATTTACTCCTATTATCAATTTTTCTTTGTTCTCTTGCTATCTTGATTTGAAAAAGCAGTACTGTAAGCTTTAGAGCCAGACCATTTTTAGTTCAGCACCTTGGTAGAGCTTGCTGATTGGTTTGCTACATTTAGCCACTAATCCGCAAGTGCTACCCATGAGATTAAAGAAAAATTGATAATAGGAGTAAATTAGAAAGTTGCTTAAAATTGCATGCTCTATCTGAATCATGAAAGAAAAAAAATGTGGGGTTAGTATCCCTTTAAACACATAAATACTAATCCCAAATCTAAATGAGTTCTGACCTTTAGGAGGTGATAGCTTATTTGACTGAGGCAATTTAAAGGGATAGTTTAGTCAAAATTCAACTTTCATGATTCAGATAGAGCATGCAATTTTAAGCAACTTTCTAATTTACTCCTATTTTCATTTTTTCTTTGTTCTCTTGGTATCTTTATTTTAAAAGGCTGGAATTTAAGCTTAATAGCCGGCCCATTTTTGGTTCAGCACCCTGGGTAGCGCTTGCTGATCGGTGGCTACATTTAAATACCAATCAGCAAGTGCTACCCAGGTACTGAACCAAAAATGGGCCGGCTCTTATGCTTACATTCCTGCTTTTCAAATAAAGATACCAAAAGAACAAGGAAAATTGATGATAGGAGTAAATTAAAAAGTTGCTTTATATTGCATGCTCTATCTGAATCATCAGTTGAATTTTGACGAAACTATCCCTTTAAATTGCCTCAGTCAAATAATCTATCACCTCCTAAAGGTCAGAACTCATTTAGATTTGGGATTAGTATTTATGGGTTTAATCTCTTTAGTGTTCTTACCCTGGAGAAAGTGCCTCTGTCTGAATCATGAAAGTTTAATTTTGACTAGACTAACCCTTTTTTAACCTATTGTAGTTATAGTTTTTTGAGAGGTTCCATAATAAACTCACTTCAAATATTTATAACTCATTGCAGTTATGGACTTTTCTTAAAGGGACAAAAAAAGTGCAAAAAGAAAATGCTCTAATGTGTTATTATTGCACTATTATGTGTACTAGGTAGGTTGTGCAAATACTACAAAGAATAAGGGTGCATCATAACCATGTTACCTAGGAATGTTATCTCTAGGAATGTAGATAAAATAAAAAGGACAAAATAGTGCAAAAAATAAACTGTTCAAATTGGTTATTACACTATTGCTTGCATATAACAGTGTATTTAACCCCTCCAAAGATACATAGAGTTATAATCAATGTCAGCTCAATAGCAGCAGTGCGCTCTGGGACCTAACTAAACACATCTGGTGAGCCAATGATAAGAGGCATATGTGTGTAGCCACCAATCACCTGCTAGCTCCCAGCAATGTTGCTCCTGAGCTGACCTAGTTATGCTTTTTAACAAAGAATACGAAGAGAATTAAGTAAATTTCATACTATAAGTAGGTTAAAAAGTTTTGTAAAATTACATGTTCCATCTGAACCACAATGTAATTTTATGTTTAACCACATCTAAAACCCTGAACAATTTAAGAAAATGATCTCAGTAGTTTGTGAGCAGTTTAAAAACCAATGAAAGAATTGCCAATTCAAACTATGAGGGCTATGAGACAACTTGAAAAAGTTGAAATAAATGTCCATAGAAATGTCATATTGTTTTTACTATAAAATGGTTGTGCTTATTTTTATACCACAAATACTTTTTGACCTTTTGTACTTCACATATACTAAGGGGTTTTAGCCCTATAATAGTGTGGGTCTTGCAGACAGTAGCGAGAAATCTTATTGGTATATTACTGACTGTAACTTAAGAGGAATGGGACTTGGTAATTATTATTTCAGATCATTTAAAATTTGGTAAATGTAGCAATGCAGCCAGTAAGGCCATTCGAATACTGGAAGAGATATTAGCAGAAATATTAAGGTTATTTTCCCACTTTACAGATCACTAGGTAGGCCTCATCTGGAATTTTTTATACAGTTCTGGAAACAACATCTCCAGAAGGATATAAAAGAACTAGAAACTGTCCAACAGAGGAATACTAAAATAGTTCATGGTCTCAAATATATAAAACATACAAAGAAAGAATCTATGATCTAAATATGTATAGTTTAGAAGAGGGAGTGGAAAGAGGGGACATGATAGAAACCTTCAAATACAGGTGGCCCTCGTTTTACAACGGTTCAATTTACACCGTTTCAGAATAACAACCTTTTTGTCCAGTCATGTGACTGCTATTGAAAAGCATTGAGAAGCAGTGCATTGATTAAAATAGCCAGTAGGTGGAGCTGTCCGCTTGTGTTGCAGCAAAGTCAAGCAAGCTGAAATTAATCAGTTTAACCAGACCTGAGCTATCGAGCAGATTTCAAAGGAACAAGATCTTCCTGTCTATAAATCAGTCCAGATTGGAATGCATAGAAAGAACTGTTTGCAGAAAAATGCAAGTGAAGTCTGTGTTGTGTGATTATTTTATTAGGTTTATAATGCTGTTTAGCATTTAAAGTCTTCATTTCAAAGCTTTAAAAATAATGTTTTAGGTGTTACTTATGACAATTTTGAGAGGGGCCTGGAACCTATCTCCCTCACTTCCCATTGACTTACATTATAAACTGGGTTTCAATTGACAACGGTTTCGATTTACAACCATTCCTTCTGGAACCTAACCCCGGCGTAAACTGAGGGCTACCTGTATATGAAGGGGAAGCTATAAGCATTTTCAACAAAACATAAATACCAAAACAAGGGTTCACAATCTTAAGTTAGAGGGTAGCAGATTCAGGAAAAATGTGAGGAAGCATTTCTTTACAGAAAGGGTGGTGGAATCATGGAATAAACTTCCAATTGAGGAACTGTAAAAGAATTAAAAAATGCCTGGGACACGCATAAGGCTATCCTAAGAAAACAGTAACATGTAATATGGGTAGACTTCATGGGACTTTTAGTTTATACCTACCGTCAAATTGTTTCCATGTTATATTTCTTTTACCCTCACTAGTTAACCCCTAAATGTAAGTACATTAACCACATTGGCTGTCATTAAAGGCTTAGAAAAGAGAACTTCTAGTATTTCTTGGCAAATTGTATTTGGATACAGTTATTTTATCAGATCCTGTTGGATAATTAATAATACAATATAAAGTTTTGCAGGTATACACACCACAATTATTTTCTGGCCAAATTGTAATTTTGCTTTATTTTATAACTTACATCAATGTATAGTGTTGGCTTATTAAATGCCCCACTTCCATCCAACAGTCGCTACTGGTTGAATTAAATTGTGAACTTTGATGGACATGCACAACTCAAGTAGTTTAAGAGAAAGGGTTCCTGCCATCTTTTTATTAAGTTCTTAGTTCAGATGCCAAAATCTTACTTAAAGAAGCTGGGACATTTCTCACTTAAGAGTGTGCATATGACAGAGGCAAATCAGTTTTCCACATCAAAATAACAGAAAGACAAATGGGGAATATCAGTGGTATCAGGGAAATCCATATCACCACCCCCTCCTAGCATACTCTATATGTTTCTTAACCAATTAAGCTCTAGCCATTTCTTTGGGGGTCATAAATAACTTTAGTTATGTGTTACTGCGTTTTTTCCAGGTTCACTGATTTATCCTTTAGCTTTTTTTGTTGCTAAGAAATTTCACAAACATTTACCAAAGCATATTTTAGGTTCTGAATCTCAAAGGTTCATTTGTGCTGTGTGATTTTATCAAATCTGTCTCACAATGTATTCATCTGGCAACTTTAATGGGATATAAAACCCCAAAAATGTTTTTTTTATGATTCAGACAGAGCATGCAATGTTAAGCAACTTATACATTTACTTCTGTTATCTAATCTGCTTTATTCTCTTGGTATCCTTAGTTGAAATGCATTCCTAGGAAGGCTCAAGAGCAGCAATGCATGCTGCTGATTGGTAGCTACACAAAAAATCCTCTTTCCATTTGTTCACCAGAAGTGTTCAGCTAGCTCCCAGTAGTGCATAGCTGCTCCTTCAACAAAGGATACCAAGAGAATGAAGCAGGCTTGATAATATAAATAAGTAGAAAAGTTGTTTAAAATCACATGTTCTATCTGAATCATGACTGAAATCTTTTAGGTTTCATGTCCCTTTAACAAATGGGTTGTTCTTCATTTGAAGATGATACACAAAGTGCTTTTCATTGAAATGTACAAGTATCACAATTGTTGAGCAGTCCATCATATTAGTAATTGAAATACCAAACTATAGTGGAAAACCACCATAGTGAATGCAAACATTTAGATTCTTATGTAATTTGTATAGCATACATTGTACACAGTAATATTGGGGACATTATTTACTGAGTATTTTAAACATACATTTTATGGTTCTACATAATGCCGCTAGTTCAATTTCCACCCACAAACATCATAAGAAAATATTTATTATTTTTTACTTTGCACCATTTTACAGTTTATACAAAAGTATGACTACAATATCTAATCATAACAATTTTGGATAGGTTTTAAAATGTATTTGTATTGTTATTAATAAAGTTGGATAAGTACAAGTGCGCAACAAAGTTCAAATAGAAGTCAGGGAAGTTCACAGTGTACAAAATAAAATATAGAAGGTTTTGCCTCTTTGGGCAGTAGTAGTCTATATATTTGAAAAACAAGGTTAATCTGCTAACTAGGTAATGGAGTAACATATCAAACATAACATGCTAAACAAAACCAACAAAGAATTTATGTAGCTGGGTCTAACAGTTGTGTTGTATATCGTGAACACCTTGTAGAGAGTATCCAACTAGAGATTCTTGGGTGTTCAAACAATAATAGGAAATTAGTAATTAATAGAGGAATAATGTGGGGGGCAGGAAAAAGAAAATATATAAGGTTAGGCTTGCCATAATTTTTAGAGGTGAAACTGGGACCACCTGGTGTGGTGCCCGTGGGGGTGTGGTCAAGGGGGCATGGCTATTACCGGTCCTTTTACATGCGTAATGTTTTGTGGATATTCTACCCTTCCTCAGTCAAACAAGTGAATCACACAGTTTAAATAGACCATAACACCACCCCCTAGTGAAAAAGGCACCATTACGTTGTCATGGCAACCCATACACAACATGAGCAAATAAATCATTCATCTAAATCTCAGATTCTAAATAATGCCAAACATCAAGCATAATTATCAATTTCATAAAATAGTGAAAAGCGTATACATCAGATAATTTAATATCTGCAGTGTAATATGTGTTTTATTTGTCTAATTAAGGAACAGAACTGGATACTGATAAGGCATAAATACAACATTGAATGAAATAAGTAAAAAGAAACACATACCTGCTAAAGCTGTTTAAGAGGCTACTCTATACCATAATGCAGGAAGATTACAGCCAAAATGCTATTCTGCATGAAGTAAAGCAAGATCCACGCCAATCCTGCCTGTATGCACTTCCTGTTCATACTCATATGATTCCCCTAAATGTGTATCACCGGTGATGTCACCAGGGGTCGAAGGGGGGTGTTAAATTCTTAGAAAAATCCAAGTAGCCCTACAAAATTAAAAAACCCTATGCTGCTCACTCAGCCTGTATTACTAAATGTAAACCTTGAAGGACATAGACTCTAAGCTAAGCAGGGCTTTATGTAACAACGTACCAGCATCCAACTATGCTGGAGAGTCATAGTGCAGTCATTTTGAATAATGTATCCGGGTTTCAGGCGGTCATAAACCTGGATACATGATTTGAAACCCAGAGGTGGCAACCCTACTGGGACAGAATGAACAACTGGGTGGGACACTGGGACAGCGCCTCTAAACAGGGACAATCCCAGTAAAAGTGGGACTTCTGGTAAGCCTAGATAAGGTAAAAGGAAAAGAGAAAGAAATAGAAAAAAAAAGGAAAAAGGAGGCGGAGTACTCTCGGAATACAGGTGTAGCGGATTTGTCCTGCTCTAAGTCCTAAGTGTTTGACTATCTGATTTGATCCCCTCCCCTCTGTCATCTAAGTATAGCTGGAGTAATTCCCAATAAAATTCAATGTCATAGAACATATTCATTTTGTTCCGCCTATAGAAACTTTATTCCTCTAAGGAAAGGATGTCATTGGTACGAGCTGTCCAGGGAGACAAGCCTAGAACTTGATTAGATTTCCCGTTTCTTGCGATCAATGAGTGCACACTATTAAGTCCAATTTGTAAGAGGTGAGATCTGCGTTTACATCGACTGTTGGATTTAATATTTAGCATTGTTGTTACAAGAGTTAAATGGAACTCAATTCCCAGAAGGTGCTTGAATATTACTCAATGTCATCCAAAAAGGATATTAAAAGAGGACAGGTCCACCATATATGTGGTTCAAAATTCTCCTCATCCTCTCCAACACCTTGGGGATGCCCTTGAGTAAATCTTACACAGCCTTATTGGAGTGAGGTACCAGCGGAGGAGTAGCTTGTCATTTAATTCTTACATCTGTGGCAAGGTGGATGCTTTATGTATATTAATAAAGACTTTCTGTCACTTTCTCTGCTCCTGTCCTAGTTCCTCCTCCAATCTCTTGGTGTAGGCAGGTAAACTAGAACATTGGCATCCAGCAGTTGTTTGGCCAGTTCTAATGTACCCATAGAAAGGTTTTCTCCCCTGGCACAAAAGCTTAAAGGGTGTAAGCTCACTCAGGAAGTCTGTGTAAAGATGTTTGTAAAAAAATTAAGCCATGATGTGAAAAGCCTCCAGAATTTTGGATATATTTTAATACAACACAAAACTCTGATTTTGCATAGAAGTAACGACTCATTTTGAGAATGTATGCATGCTCCCATCCCTGTCCAAGTTCACTCAGTTTAGTAAAATATAATGTACCAAAAGTCATCCTGTTTGCTCTTTATAGTCACCAGAATCCCCAAAATCAGACAAGAGCTGTGAGGTATTTGTAATTGTCACGACAATACCTGACATTTTGACAATCACAGGATTTATGCTTTCAAATATTGTGTTTCATGTCTCACTTTGTATTATGTAGGACAACAGAAGAATTACCTAATCCCTGTTACTTTGTTCTATATACTAATGGCTGTATTAAGTAAAAAACTGATGTCACCTGAGCATTTGACATTTCATTTGAAAGATAGACCTTCCCTCTCTCAAATAATTTTTCACCCATTTTAGTGCCTTTTTAGAGGGACTAGAATACACCTAGTAGACAGATGATTACAGTTTCTGTAGAAATCACTTGCTTCCTCAAGGGGCATGAGACGACTCCTTTGAAAGAGGGTGAGGGGTACTGTGTAAAGTTCTATGTTGTCTTTAGGAGACAGAGACCCATTTGGAGCTAATAGTAACTATCTCATATTAAAAAGAAGGGTATAAGACCACTCATTAGAATTAAATTACTCCCCTCTTTCCAAAATGGGTTCTCGTGCCCCTGTGTAGCTTATGGGGAGCTAGGGGCTTACAAAACAGACTAATATCTGACGGGGAACTGATGATAGGATTGTCTGCATATTAGAGGGGGCTGTGACTCTTTAGTCAAAGGAAGGAGTTCCCATCTTTCAAATAATGGGTCTCATACCCCTTTGTGGGATATAGGGATGCATAATGCCCCTTCTATCAATAAAAACATTAATTTTTAATAAAAGTGATTCCTGAACACATGAATAACCATGTTCCTGGCAATGCACAGAAGCATACAGAGAGGAATCCATTGTCAAAAGTTCCCGTGAAAACTTTATTCAACTGAACTTTTGAGCATGGACACCTCTCATGCGTGTGCTTCTAGCTTCATGGTTAGCTTTGTATAATGAGCTGCATGAAGGGACTGTAAACCATTACAACTTCAGCATGCTATTTCTGCTTAGGTGCTTGAAATTGGTATTTAACTGTAATTACAATATAGTTTATTTTGATACTATCTGCTATTTTAAACAACAAAAGTTTTATGAGTTTTATGTCCCTTTAAAGTTCTAGAATAACGAAGACATACGTTTTTGGAGAATGTATTGCTACTACTGTGTGTACTACTATGTAATACAGTTGCCAAGTATCTGTGTTATATTGCACAGCATATACATCTCTGTATTCAGATATTCAAACCTGTCTGCACAATACAAATGATAAAAATATGGGTTTTAATCAAATAGAACAAACAAGGCATGCAATGATGATTCTGCAATTCTCGACTGACAGCAGAATCTATTCTGTATACATAGAACTAACATTTCCTTGTAGGAAATCCAAATTGGTCAAGCCCTACTGACATCAATAGCTCTATCCGCCTCAATGACCAATAGCCGAAAAAGGATACCAACAATATATTAAAAATATATTTAATGCTGCAGAAGAGGAAACAAGTAAAACACCGCCTGTCCCATTTATTCTGGTGTTTTAAAATCAATAGGCTTCTCAGGTATAGGGTGGGGAACGTTGCATGTTGATCTTATTTGTTGCTTTATAATAATAAAAAAGAAAATGGAAGGTAAGGTGAGGTCAGGGCAGCGTAGGGTGGGTAAGGAGATTTATTTATATAATAAAACTATTGCCTGCATGAGAGGGCCATTATTATATTGTAACTGTCTCAGCCAACAGTTTAAAGGGACAGTAAAGCCAAGCTTAAATTGATTGGAGCATAATATTTAAAATATCCTTGCAATTAACTTTTTGATCAATTTTGCTTAGTTGTCTTGGTATCCTTTGTTAAAGAGTATTCCTTGGGGAGGTCAGGAGCGTGCACGTATCTTTAGCCATCTGGCAGCAGTATTTACAACAATGTTTATAGCAGTGGTATAAATAGTTACAAACACTGCTGCCATAGAATGCTGAAGACATGTGCACCCTCTTAAGCTCCTATCAGCTTACCTAGATTTACTCTTCAACAAAGGGTACAAAGAGAATGAAATATAAATGTGATATACTGGCATATGCCTGTGTTCAGTAATCAAGTTATTTAAGAAAAAGAGATTCCAGCTGTACATGCAATGCATAATAGCTGGCACAAGTGGTGTCATAAAAAATAAACAAGAAACTGTTTGAAATTAAAACTTACAACAATGGGGTCAATTTATCAAGCTCGGTACGGAGCTTGATGCCCCGTGTCTCCGGGGACCCTGAAAGCTCCCCGGAAACAGAAGTTATGAAGCAGCGGTCTAAAGACCGCTGCTCCATAACTTGTCCACCCGCTCTGAGGCGGTGGACAGATATCAACCCGATCGAATACGATCGGGTTGATTGACACCCCCTGCTGGCGGCCGATTGGCTGCAAATCTGCAGGGGGCGGCATTGCACCAGCAGTTCACAAGAACTGCTGGTGCTATGACGCTGTCTGCATTTATCGATTTGCAGCAGACATGATACGCTACATCGTATCATGTCCGCTCGCACATTAATAAATTGACCTCTATGAGAGAGACGATAAAATGGAAAACCTGAAGTATTAGGGTATTTAATAAAGATGAGTGTGAAAGTAATAAGCAGCACCATAACTAGGGAACAGGTGGATTAATCAGGAGTAATTTGCAGTAGCACTTCTTTATAGAAAGGGTGGTGATTCGTGGAATAGATTTCCAGTAGAGATGGTAAAGACAAACACTGTAAGGAAATTCAAGACTGCCTGGGATATATAAGGCTGTTCTGAGAATAATTAAAGGGACATTAAGCACTAAGGGCCAGATTACAAGTGGAGTGGTAATTAACACTCCTGCTCCCTCGCTAACTCTGCTAGAAGTAAGCTTTTTGTGCGCATCGGGTTTCGCTCAAATTATAAGTTGAAATTAAACTGTTTTTGCTCGTGTGCTAACCCGACAAGCACAAAAAGCCAAACTTAGAATATCACAATCGCGTTAAAGTATTCCCCCATAGAAGTCAATGAAGTAAAAAAATTGGGAAAAAAAACCTAACACCCTGCTTGCATTCAAACCCGATCGTATATTTTCAAGTGCACTAACCAGACATGAAGATATGAATTTTTCATATTTCAATGTTTTTCACATAGCAGAATATGTTTTTGTTTATTCATAAATACATATTTCTACATATATCTGATGGTATTTTGGTACGATATATAGCTATACATATATATAGAGAGAATTATGGGTCATATTTATCAAGCTCTGTTCGGAGCTTGATGCCCTGTGTTTCTGGCGAGCCTTCAGGCAGGGGGCAGGATTGCACGCGAACGCAAAATAGCGCTCGTGTGCAATGCTGAATTCCGGCAGCAGAATTCAGCCCGCCAGAGGCGAGCTACGGCGGACAGGGGCGCGTATGTACGCCCCTGTCCGCCGCAGCTTGATAAATCGATCCCTAACTGGCCTCAGAAGGGAACCTAAGTTTTTTTTCTAAGTCATTGAGAACTAAAGTAAACATTAGTTATGGACTGAAAGGAATTAGAAAGCCCACAGTTTTCAGAGTTAAGTTACTGGAAAAGGGGACAAAGTAAAGAATGAAAGTACAGTGCATTTTTTTTCTACTACACATAATTAAACATTTTATATTACAATCTTAAAATATTTAATATCCCTTTAACCGCAGACTCTATAATAAGGCTTGGTTTGAATAACAGGGTCTCAGTCATTAGGGCAGCTGTGAGATGAAATTGAGAAGTGGGGAGGCTCTACCTTGTTTATAGGATTGTCTGTGAATTCCATGAACTGGGCAGGAAGATGAGGGATGTGTATTTTAGGACAGGCAGGAAACCAGGTCACTCAGGGGGGCTGTGAGACTGTGATGCAGAGTGTAGGTTTGGTGAGGATACCGGACACAGATGAGATTAACTTCAGAAGATTCTAATCTCTGTCTGAACTTTTCCTGTCTCAAAATAACCATTAGAGCTAAATTGATATATTATATTCTTTTGGATTTAAAAAAACAACAACTTTATTTTTATGAAAATGATAAAAGTAAACTTTTTTTTATTTTTTATTAATTTGTACTTTATTGACCATAAATGATAAAGACATTACATGCATTGAAATCATACAGTATGCAATGATACATAATAAGATTAATACACATAGAAATCTTGGTAAAAATGTTTTGCCCTTTAACTGTATAAATAATGGAAAAAGAGAGACAATAAAAACAAGTATAAAAAAAATAGTATGTATACAAAGTATGAACAATATTTCACAGAAATATTCTATCCAACAAAAATAACAATGACAGATCTAGTATAGTTGTAATGTCACACTTATTGTGTATAGTACTGCTAACAGTATAGTCACCCTAATGTTTTTTTAAAATGTTAAGCAATATATGAATCCCTGTAGAACATATGACATATGGCACTACATCTAGTTTTAAAATAATGTACATTATAATTCAAAATCAGGTATATGTATTCATACCTATGTAGCCTTAAAGCACACCTGTCGGCACAGATTTTATTAAGGGGGTGAAAACGGACTATACATGGCTAGACATTTTTCTTTTAACAATTTCAATATTTTAAGTCAGATGATCTTATTTCTGTTTAACCTAATTTGTGGTATAAAATGGCTGTGTTTGTAAAGGGACAGTGATCTGTGTTATATTGCAGACAAGTACAATGTAGATCATGTTTTGATCGAAAGTTAATCAAATATACTACACAGAGATTTGGGTATTATTTTAAAGATATATAGTTTTTTTTTGTTTTTTTTTAATAATATTTTTTATAGCATACTTCCCAATATTCCCCTGAGACTTTGCAGAATGGGGGAGCTGGTGCCTAATGCACATATATTTGTGTTGGAGTTTTGACAGCAGAAAAGAATCAGAAGACCTATCTAATCTATAAATGTATATATATTGGCATATTGGAAAGTCCCACTCTGGATTTTGACAATAAAGTCAAAACTAAAGTATCATGATTCAGATAGAGCATTCAATTTTAAACAACTTTCCAATGTACTTTTATTAGCTAATTTGCTTTGTTCTCTAGGTAACCTTTGTTGAAAAGTATACCTAGGTAGGCTCAGAAGAAGCAATGCAGTACTGAGAGCTAGCTGCTGATTGGTAGCTGCACATATATACCTCTTGTCATTGGTTTACCCAGTGTGTTTAGCTAGCTCCCAGTAATGCATTACTGGTCCATCAACAAAGGATACCAAGGGAATTAAACAAATTTGATAATAGAAGTAAATTGGAAAGTTGTTTAAAATTATATCTGAATCAAGAAAGAAACATTTGGGGTTTGTATACCTTTAATTAATTAATCTACCAAATAGATTTTTAGCCATTTTATGCTTGTGTCACATTATTACACTTTTAACGCAAACTCCATGATATATTACTTATTTTTTCCATAGCAAAAAAAATAATTAAGTTTTCTTTTTATGTGATATTCAAACCTAAAAATCAGCTTCTCATTTTGCAGGCCTTAAATATTGTTGAGGCGATGGAGGCTCACAAGAAAGAGATGGAATTCCTTAGTAACAGCATTGCAGCCTACGCTCACATCCGAGGTACTGAATCTAATTTCCAGAAAGAGTTCCAAGAAAATGTGTCTGTCGTTAAACTGTCAGGTAGTGAAAGGGAGGAGGAAAAGCTATTTCATAGATGTTTCCAACATTAGAGAAATGTACCAGAGACAGAGAAATGTTATGGACGCACTCAACGTGCACGCACACCATTCACACAAATTCTTCACTTTCACTCCGTCTTCCATGCATGCACCCATAAGTACAAGTTCACAACAACATGCACGCTTGTAGGCATTTTAATTTAAAATACTTGCATCTCTCCAATACATAATTTAAGTTTCCCTATATTTTAAAAAGGTTCTCAAATCATTTCTAGAAAATACAGATGACTGTCATTTTTGGGAAATCTTAGATTATTTTGTAATCTTATTAATGTAGAAACCCTAATCTATCTTTATTAGTAATCATTTACTTAGCTCCATTTGCAGCTAACGTAATGTGTCTGTTCCTCTTCCAGATAACCCAGAATCATTTGGTCTTTACTTTGTTCTTGGAGTCTGTTTTGGATTGATATTAACCCTCTGCTTACTCGTGATACGCATTTCCTGCAAACCTCGGACTCCCAGTCGGCCTTTAAAACCAAAGGCAACCCCACCTAAGGATTGCACCAAGGAGCCACTTTCTGTGGTTAGTGTTGATGACGATGATCCAGATAGTGATGACAATGAGGAAACATTCATCCTGAATCCTGTGACAGAAACTCCTCTGGGTAACTCATCACCTGTGGATGGCACACTGTCAGTTAATGTTTTCACATCAGCAGAAGAATTGGAGCGTGCTCAGAGGTTAGAGGAGCGAGAAAGAATAATCCGAGAGATATGGCGTAATGGACAACCTGATATCCTGGGTACAGGAGCTGGCACAATAGGCCGTGTACATTACTATTGACAAAAGTGTGATTGTTGCTTTTGTTGTATATTGGTGCTGAAACTCAACCTCAGTGGTGAAAAACTGCCCAGCATGGTGGTGCTATCTATGAAAATCTGGGTACCAGTAGATGGTACTAAATGAAAGAACTGGCAAAGAAAGCAATACAGTTACCCAGATTGACCACTGCTATGCAATGGAATGTGTCACAAACAACAGTTCTTGTTCATGCATGTTCAGGGCATTAGAGTTGGCACTGCTGGAGGAACTAGCATTGTATAGAATGTTAACGCCAATATCAGTTAAAACTGATTGGCATTATTCTGTGCCTTCTGACTACAGTTTAAACTGGTGTCCAACTGGATGACCAAACATCTTTGGAGCTAGATCTCATGGATATGGATTATTTGAATGACTATGACTGGTACAGAAAGTGTCATTACCAAAACTGGCAAAATATTCTTACTGAATTTTTCGTGGTGCCCAGGAACAGCTGAACTGAATTATCCTTCTCATTTACATTAGTTTTGCTAGTTTGCGATATGCACTGACCCCGTCATTGCAATATATAGGAAAAGTCACTCGAGCATATTATACTGCATGTGATATGGGTTCTTTCTGTCTGCGCAGTAGAAAGCTGGGCAAAACCTAGGTGCAAAGATAATTCAGTATCATAACTTCATCCTCAATGTTTGTTGTATGTAGTTAACAAACATCAGATGTTTAATATTGTCTTTTCAGTTTTTTATATTTATGGAGGGACTATTGACATCACACATTCCCTGAAAAGAATGCAAAGAATCCTGGGAAAAATATCCACAGACTGGCATTAAATTCATAATGCTGTATGTACTGAATACATGACACAAAATTATATATAAATCAATACATGGATACATTCATTGTAATATATGTATTTGTCCATACAATATGTTTCAATACAAAAAAAATAAATGTCTAATGCTATAGTTTAAAAGAATTCTAATAAGTGCAAAACAGAAAATAAATAGTCTAAAAAGCTTGTATTTCTATTTTAAAAGCAAAGATATCTTTTTGCTTTGCAATGACAAAAGAGAATACTGGCTTCAGCTATAAATATCAAAACTAAAGTATTGCAAAATAAACTCTAAAAAGTGGCAGCATATTCAGATTTATGTGGTCATCCTTGGATTCCAGTGTTATATATGATCCCAGGGGTGGATACAGTTCACAGCAATAAGCTGTAAACATTCAGTGTTCTGTAGTCTGTGGATATTTGTTGAACAGGATATATACTGTGATGATGTCAAATTCCTTTTACATGCAGTACATAACTCCTGCTGTGCCTTCATTTTAACTTAACTGTTTTGCTGCAAGTGGACTGCAACCCCATTTGTAGTGATGTTCTGCACAGAAAATTGTAATAGGACTTTCTGACTTGCATCATTCCAAAACATCTGCTTTTCTTCTTATTCCCCTGCAGTGTGGGAACAGTGGTAAATTAAATTTCATTCCTAAATGTCCCCTGGGATTAAAAGAACATTCCACATTAACATTAATTGCAGCCACATGGGAAAAAAGCAGGAAATTTTGTTTTTTTGTTGTTTTTTTATACTTAATTTAAAATACTGATGTGAGTATAGTTAAAGGTCGGTGCAGTGCAAGATTTGTATAGGAGTAAGTTTGTATTCTCAGATAAGTAGAAAGAAGAGATGAGAGTTATGTTTCTTGTCATCTGTGTTACAAGGAATTGAGAGGCGAATATCCTCAAGTGTATATTAGAGGAAGGTGACATGTAAAGGATTTTATTATGGATATATATGAAACCCAAACATTTCCTTTTGTGATTCAGACAGAGGGGCATATTTATCAAACTCCGTACTGAGCTTGATGCCCCGTGTTTCCGGCGCGAGCCTCTGGAAACAGATGTTTTGAAGCAGCGATCTAAAGACCGCTGCTCCATAACCTGTTTGCCTGCTCTTAAGCGGCGGACAGACATCACCACAAATCAACCCGATCGGATACAATTGGGTTGATTGACACACCCTGCTGGCTGCCGATTGGCCACGAATCTCCAGGGGGTGGCATTGTACCAGCAGTTCACAAGAACTGCTGGTGCAATGATAAATGCTGACAGCGTATGCTGTCGGCATTTATCGATGTGCAGCAGACCTGATCCGCAATATCGTATCATGTCCGCTCGCGCTATGATAATTAGGCCCCAGAGCATATCATTTAAAAAAAGTTTCTAATTTACTTCTATTATCAAATTTGCTTCATTCCCATGGAGATACCTAGGTAGGTACCTGGAGCACTAAAGGGCAGGAGATTGTGCTGCCCTCTAGTGCTCTGGCAAATGGATAACATTCTTGCAGAACTGCTGCCAGAAATTGGCACGCTCTTAAGCTGACATCCCTGTTGTTCAACAAAAAATACCAAGAGAACAAAGAAAAATAGGTAATAAAAAATAATTAGAAAGTAGTTTAAAATTGCATGTTCTTTCTGAAAGAAAAATTTGGGGTTTCATATCTTAATGCCTCTGCATATTTGTTAAAAATAGAAAATGTTTGTTACATTTGTTCATTTTAAACACATATAACATTTTTGCCTAACATTTATTTTTTGCCAAAAAAAATCATTTTCCCATTTCTCCCTTTTTAACATTTATTTATCAGATGCAATATTTGATGACTGAATGTGACATTCAAATGATGATTAGTACTCAAATATTATATTGGCATATTTGATTTTTACCTTCAATAGTTGAATCTTAACATTTGAAATTTCAGTGTTTACACAAGTTCTTTGGAAATAGGTGAATGAAAAAAACAATGTTAAAGAGACTCTGGCGCTTGATGCCCCCGTTTGCTCGCCGGAAACAGCAGTTATGAAGCAGCGGTCTAAAGCCTGCTGCTCCATAAATGTATCATGTCCACTCGCACTTTCATACATCGGCCCCTAAGTGTAAAAAATGTGTTTTGCCCCATGCTATGTGTAACTTGTAACCTAGGTTTTCATACAGTAAATGACATAAAAAATATATTTGATTTGTAGCATTTGCAGGTTACAGAATTTTCTTTTTGGAGCGTGGGATATGCAGAATGTTTACGGAAAGGCAAAGGCAATTCATGTCCATTTAAAGGTAGTGTTGATTCTACCATTTAAATGTAACAATACAGACATTTGCCAGTACCTGTTCCTGATGTATATATATCAGAGGATCTAATAGATATTTGTTCTGTTGTCTGTATGTTTGGAAGTAGTATTTCCC
Organism: Bombina bombina; assembly: GCF_027579735.1. NCBI lineage: Eukaryota > Metazoa > Chordata > Amphibia > Anura > Bombinatoridae > Bombina > Bombina bombina. Next base: position 569,896,852 of record NC_069501.1, read on the forward strand.
CTAATTAATCCGTATTACTAGAAAGTGAATGGAATATAGCCCAATGTTTATGATTTATAAAATATAAGACGCATGTGTCCCCATGTCTCCAGGATAGAGCGAGAGTCATTTATTCTTATGTCTATGTATAAGAGAATGTGAGACGTGTCCAGGTGTCTATGTATTAAGAGAAGGCAGAAATATATGCTCTGTAAAGTTACCTCCCAACATTTGCCTGAGAAGTTCCGGGACAGGGAGGTGAGGGGTACTTGTGGGCAAGGCCAACATTGTATTTGGTGGGCAAAGTCACATCTGGAAGGGTCACTCTAGTGGTGAGCCGTGACAAAACCACATATGTCATTGTCAGGGATGGACAGTCAGGGAGTGTCATCAGTGGAGTCAGGCCAGGCCCAGGAAACTGGGGGATTTGCCCTGATGGGGAAGTAGGCTGACCTCCCAACCTTTGATAGTCATGCAAGATATAGGATGGTAGGGAGGTTTTGGTAAGTGTCCTTATGTTGTCCTGTCTGGAGGACTTGAGAGGTGTGTGCTTTGATGTCTGTGAGTAGGGGAGTGCTACATACCTTGGTGTCTTTATTAGAAGGAAATTAGATATATGTGTCCTGGTGTCTTTATATTAGGAGTTGAAAGGTTTGTTGTATTCGTTGTAGGGATAAAGTAAGTGTCCTGTTGTCTGTGTACATGTCCTGATGTCTCTGTATTATGAGGTGAATGGTAAATGTTCTCATGGTTGGCAATAGGAAGAGGGGAGAGATATGTGTCAGATTCCTGTATTTTAGGTTGAGTTGAGAGTTATGTGTCCTGATATCTGAGTATTAGGATGTAATTCTAATGACAAGTGCAAAATGTCCCTCGTGTGCAATAAATATTAAGTGCTTAAAAAAATGAATGAAAGAAAAAAGCTTCCTTTGAAAAAATGATTGATTTTACACAAAAGCTGTATTTTTAGAGATTTGTTTATGAATTTTATGTGATAGTTTTATATATATTTTTGGACTTCTATTAAAAATTCTCAAACGGTGATATGTTTGTTACTGTTGTATTTTAGCCATTGGACTTCATGTAGAGCTCAAAATAGTGTGGTGTTATATTCAGAGACCACCCTCCTTTTAATTCATTTTAACTCTTCCTATACCCTTTTTCTAATGGTTGCATAATGACTTATCAACTTGTATAATATGCTTAGATGACAACACATTTTGAGTCTTTTCTATTGATCACACAGTTAAAGGGAGGACTTGGACTAAACTGAGGTCTCCTGTCCAACGTGAACCCAGCCAGAAAATGTGACTCGCAAGAGCTGACTTACCTGCAGTACTTGTTCAGATTTCAGGATTACAGGTTCCTACCCTGACAGGACCAACTCCAACTTTTCATTCATTAAAGGTTGATAAACTGAATAACAGAAAGGGACATTCTACATAAAGGGACATATATGTGCAATAAAGAAAATGCTATAATGTAAGCATATACAATATTTTGCAGGCCAGAGACACACTACTTGATGTTGTTTATCTTACCCGATTAACATATCACCTTACTCCCACTACATGAAAGCTGCCATACATCTGTGTTTTATATCAGAGGGAAGGCAAAGGCTGGGAGCCCATAGGCACTGGAGGATATGGAGGAGAGAGAGAGAGTTTTTGTGCGCCTGCTACTGATCTTATTATTTCTGGACTAGTGATGTGACAAGATGTAAAGTCTTACCCACTCCTCAAAAGATAAGAAAGGGTCTAGCACATCCCTACAAAAAAGAAAAATATTCAGTTTTATCCTTGCTGATTGGGGGTTATAGTCACCTATAGCCCCTCAGTGACATAATTGATTAAAACTGCACTGAAACTGAAAGTGCAAGTTTTACAAACAGCTAAACTAACTGAAAGTGCAAGTTTTACAAACAGCTAAACTAACTGAAAGTGCAAGTTTTACAAACAGCTAAACTAACTGAAAGTGCAAGTTTTTTTAAAAAAATACCCCAAATGCAATACATTAAAATTGCCTACTTTTAGACTAAACAATTCTGTAACCTGTGTTTCTTTAAAATTCTGCAAACTGTCTACAAAACTGCAAATGAATGGAGATAAGATAAATACATGACAGCCGACGAGAACAATAGGACCATTAATTCTGCTCTCATTTCATATGAAGCAGCCACATGCAGCCCTCTGCATTAGTTTTTGTGGCCCCAGGAAAAATTGGTACTAAAAATGTTTGTTTTTGGGTGACCACAACTCAAAAAAGATCTCTGGAGGTAAGAACAGCAAACATAGGGTACCCGGGAAACCTAGTTAAACCTGGCGCTGTGCCACTGGACATTTTTAGGAAATATAATATTTAATAGCCATTAATTACTGGGAAGTTGGCCATCCCTGCTAAAAAGTATAAGCTTATTTGGTTTGTAAAAGCCTTATGCCTATCCCAATACTAAAAACAAATGCCCATCTCTAGTAAAGCAACCTTATCCCAGGCAATCTTAAAGTTCCCCACTTTGTTTGTCTTTACCACCTCTACTGGAAGTTTATTCCATTAATTAACCACCCTTTCTGTGAAGTGCTTGTGCAAATTTCTCCTGAACCTACTACCCTTCAGCTGGAGATTGTGACCCCTTGTTCTAGTGGTACTCATTTTGTGAAAAATACAGTCTAAGTTTTAGTAAACCCCTTAAAGGGACAGTAAACACCAGAATTTTTGTTGTTAAAAAAGGTAGATCATCCCTTTATTACCCATTCCCCAATATTGCATAACCAACACTGTTAATAATATACTTTTTACCTCTGTGATTACCTTGCATCTATGGCTCTGCAAACTGCCCCCTTATTTCAGTTCTTTTGACAGACTTGCATTTTTAGCCAATCAGTGCTTGTTCCTAGGAGCTTCACGTGCCTGAGCTCAATGTTATCTATATGAAACACATGAACTAATGCCATCTAGTGGTGAAAAACTTTTAAAAAGCTTTCAGATTAGAGGTGGCCTTCAAGGTCTAAGAAATTAGCATATATACCTCCTAGATTTAGCTTTCAACTAAGAATACCAAGAGAACAAAGCAAAATTGGTAATAAAAGTAAATTGGAAAGTTGTTTAAAATTACATGCCCTACTATATAGAGATAAAAGATCCTCAGTTATATTATCTAATAACTCTTTCCTAAGAATAAATCTCCTACGATCCCTGAAAATAAAATACTATCCCTTACTATTGGACAGGGAGAAAGTTTATATAGAAATATAAAGATCATTAGTTAAAACTACCTTATAAATTTTCTTTAAAGAAGAGATATTTTAACTTCTCTGAAAATAAAATACAAATGAAACTGACTGAACCAGGATATAACTAGGTCACTGTGAATATGTTTGCTTACCTATAAAATATACTGTATATAATTGCTGGAATAATATTTTCTTGGATATAAATCTAATTAAGAAATTGCTGTTGCTGCTTTCAGAGATACCATTTCCTTTATTGTGTCTTTTGAAGATTAGCAACAGTAAGACAATTAACAAACTGGCATAAAATTGCCTAACATTAATAACGTCCCTGATCTCTGCATCCCTGGCTGGATCTAAATAACACGATTTAATTCACAGTTTATTATTTTTCCTTTCTTTCCTTTTTTTTTTTTTTTTTTTTCTCTCTCCCCTTTTCTTTTCCCTCACTTGGTCACAATAGTGCACATCCCTATCCTCACTTGTCTATTTGAGAACGCTTCACCTTCTCAAACTTAACTCTAAAATTAAGTTCACTCCCTGTATTGATCTTCACTTAGATAAATTGCCTCACTTCAATTTTTTTTAATTCTCTTTTCTTTTCTGGCACATGGATAAATTCCTTCACACCTCACCCCGGAATATTTCTCCAGCCATGGCAGCAAGACAGAGAGACAGAAAATTGAAGGGTAATCAGGAGCCTCCCACAGAAGCGCAACCAACTATGTTAAATGTACCAGTTGTACAAGAAGTAACCAATATTCACAGCTTAGTCGCTAGTATATCTGATGCGCTCTCTCCTAAATTTGAGGCTCTTAGAGCTGAAATCAAACAAGATTTTCTTTCTCTGACACAAGAGGTTCGTCAATTCTCCAATAGGCTGCAGGAAGCCGAACAAAGAGTTTCGGACCTGGAAGATCTAACAATAACGCATAGTTCTAATCTAGAAGGTATAAATAATAACGTACAGAAAATTCAAAACAGATTAGAAGATCTAGAAAATCGTTCTAGAAGAAATAATATAAGAATTATAGGCCTTCCGGAAGAACAACAATATGACAATCTTGTTAATTTTATATCAGAAACCTTGCCTACAATTTTAAAGATGCCATCTACCCTATATCCCATCCCAGTGGAGAGAGCGCACAGACTTGGTCTACCTCGCTCAGGCAATAAAGATAGAACTAGGCCTAGGCCTGTTATCGCTAGAATATTAAATTTTCAAGACAAACTTACCTTATTCCAGCATTATCGCAAACAACAGCCTGTTAAGGCTGGAGACGCTACAATCCTTATGTTTCAAGATTTCTCCGCTGACACTGCAGCAAGGAGAAGGGAGCTTGCTCCTGTTTGTTCCAAACTGATACAAAAAGGGTACCAGGCAACCATAATGTACCCCTACAAATTAAAGGTTAAAGTTGGGGAAGTCACACACTTCTTTGAAGAAGCTCAACTGGCTGAGAGCTTCTATAACACACTGGGTTCCTAAGCTTAATAACAGCAATATTGAATATCTGATTATTAGACTGAGTGTAAGCTATAGGTTTTTGCTTATGGGAAAGACTGTGTCTCTTCTAGACGTGAGTCCTAGGACCCAACCCCCACCTGTGCGGAGAAAATTTAGGTGTCTAATTTTAAATTATTATTATTATTATTATTTTTTTTATTATTATTATTATTTTTTTTTTTTTTTATATATATTTTTTTTCTCTTTCTCTCTTCTCTTTCTCCCTTCTTAATGTATAAATGAATATGCTGAATAAAAATTGTAAAATAGTATCTTGGAATGTAGGTGGTATATCTACCCCTATAAAGAGAAAAGCAATCCTTAATCACCTGCGAAAGATCCAGACTGACATAGGTTTTATTCAAGAAACCCATTTATCAGCTGAAGAATCTTTAAAACTTAAATCAACATGGGTAAAAGAAATCTATTTTGCACCTAGTGTTAAGAGGAAAAGGGGGGTAGCAATTCTAATAGGAAAGAAAATTGATACCGAAGTCACACATTTTGAGGCTGACATCGGGGGGAGATATGTACTACTGAAAATAAAGATTGCCCAGAAGATGTATACATTATGTAATACATACGGCCCTAATGTATTTGATCCAAAATTTTGGAACACTTTGCAGACCAAATTATTATCCTTCATGGAAGGCTCTTTAATTATGGGAGGAGATTACAATATGGCACCACAATGCCCGATCGATAGGCTAAGACATAATGTCAAACAGTTAAAACAAAAAAAAGATAATCTAGAGGGTAAGATGTTTAAAAAAATAATGCAGAACTTAGCACTGCGGGATATCTGGAGACAGCAAAATCCTTCTACTCAAAATTTTACCTGTCTTTCCAAGGCGCATAAGACGCTCTCCAGAATCGACATTTTTCTAATTGATGAACGTATGGTGATGAGAGGGGTAAAAACAGATATAGGACCAATATTTCTTTCAGATCATGCACCGATTGTACTTGAGTTTCAGCTTTCACATTTGTATTCTGCTGCAACACGTTTCTTTTTTCCCTACTATCTGACGACTGAGGTAAAATTCAAGAACTGGCTTATAAATAGATATAAGGAATTTGTACATTTTAATAAAGACTATTTAAACCGCCCTGAAGTATTTTGGGACACTGCAAAAGCAGTAATGAGAGGCGAAATAATTTCATATAGCTCAGCCCTGCATAAGAAAATTCGATCTAGAGAAAGAGAATCATGCCAATGTTTAACTAACACTTATAATCATTATCTGCTTGACAAAAACCCCTTAAATTGGGCAAAATACGTTAAAGCAAAAAATGAAAGGGATACTTTTGTTTTACTGCAAGAAACTCAAAAGGAATTAAAAATGCAGGCTAAGCTATATAAATATGGTAATAAATCAGGTAAGATGCTGGCCAAATTAATAAAAAATGAGAAAAAACAACCAATCATAGACAAATTGTATAATAAAGGTCTTCAGCTTTCTAAAGCCGAAGACATACTAGCTGCATTTAATGAATATTACCAGGAATTATATTCATTTAAAACAAGTGATACGCATACATCTGATGACTTTTGGAGAGATATCACGTATCCTACTGTCACATCAGAAATGGCTGATAGCCTCAATGTCCCTATTTCCATAGAAGAAATAGAGAAAGTAATATCCAAGCTTGCCTCAAATAAAGCAGCAGGTCCAGATGGCTTGCCTAGTGAATTCTATAAGATCCTGATTGGTGAAGCCACCCCACATCTTTGCACGCTCTTTAACAGCTTCTTTATTAGTGGTAAAATGATCCCCTCTTCATTTACCAATTCTTACACAACTTTGATATTAAAAGGCGGAAAAAACCCTGAATACAAGGAATCCTACAGACCAATTGCACTGTTAAATTCAGATTACAAAATTCTTACTGCAATTCTAGCATCTAGACTTCAAAGACCCCTCTCAGAAATTATACATACTGATCAAGCAGGTTTTCTAAATAACCGCAACTCAGCCTCAAAAATTAGGGAAGCCCTATTGGTGACAGAATATTTTGAGGTACTATCTAATTTAACTAGCGGGGGGGAGGACATACCTGACCTTGCTATTATTTCCTTAGATGCTGAAAAAGCCTTTGATTCAATATTTTACGAACATATCAAAACATCGTTAAGACAATTTGGCATCAGAGGTAATTTTCTTGAATTTATCGAAAATCTATATAAACACCCATCTACAAGATTGATAGTGAATAACAACATTTCCCCCTCTATCTTGTTAGGTAGAGGAACAAGGCAGGGCTGTCCTCTTTCCCCGCTCTTATTTAATATTTCCATTGAACCTCTGGCAATTAAAATACGCCATCATTTGGATGGTATAAAAATTCGTAACTGCGAAATAAAAATCGGTCTGTATGCTGATGATCTGCTGCTTTATTTGGCTAACACCAAACTGAACTTACCAAAACTTTTTCAGATCTTGGAACAATTTGGTACATTCTCTGGATACAAAGTAAATATGACAAAATCAGAGATAGTGTGGCTCAGGAAAAATAAAACTTCAATTTTAAAAACTCCTTTTCGCCAAGTAAAAGATTCTTTTAAATATCTAGGGATTCATATTCCGACAAGGTCCGTAGATCTCTATACATTGAATATACCCCCAGTAGTAAAAATGATCAAAGAAAAGCTTTTGTTATGGCAAAATCTCCCAATATCACTTTCTGGAAGGATTGCCCTTTTTAAAATGGCTCTTCTTCCAAAACTTTTATATATACTTCAAAATACACCAATAATTCTATTAGGTAAGGATATACGTTCAATCAATACTTCACTTATACAGTTCTTATGGCAGAATAAGAGGTCAAAGATATCTCTTATGAAACTTTCAATACCAAGAAAGGATGGTGGTCTTGCCTTACCAGACATAAGGCTATATAACCTCTCCTTTCTGGCTCGTGTCGTAACAGACTGGATCTCATCTAATAACTATGTCTTGAATAATTATCTCGAGACCAGTGTCTGCTACCCATATTCTCTATCTGCATTAATACACTTAGTACCTAAAGAAATCCCCTCAGAAATTAAACGATTTAAAACAATTCTTAACCCACTTAAAGCTTGGCACAAGATAGTAACCTTTCTTTCAATTAATAATAGTGCTACCTGTCTTTTGCCTATAATAGGTAACCCTATTTTTCAATCAGGATTGCATTCCGAAGTCTTTAGGAAATGGCATAATCGGGGGTTAACCAAGGTATACCAAATAATTGATAAAGAGAGAAAATATATCAAAACATTCCAGGAATTAAAAAGAGATTTTGATTTGCCCAATAAAGACTTCTTTGCGTATTTGCAATTAAGGCATTTTGCACAGGACCTAGTTAAGAAAGCTGGTTGGGAATGGGGACTAGGTAAACTCGATGATTGGCTTGCTCTAACAAGAAATGGTCATATGTCAATTGCACCATGTTATCATCTTCTGGGTACAAATAAAGGAGAACCGGTACTGGCAAAGATTGCCCTCTACTGGAATACAGCAATCCCTCAGAGTAATATTGAGTCTAAAACTATTCAATTGTCAATTAAAAAAATTGCACAAGTAACGCTCTCTGCAACTTGGAGGGAGGCACATGTTAAGCTCCTTCATGGGGCATATTTTACCCCCGAGAGAGGTTTCAAATGTGTGAATGTAGGGTTTAATAAATGTCCTAAATGTTCGTATCAGGCAGCTGATTTAATACATATGTTTTGGTATTGTCCAAAGATTAAAAATCTCTGGGCTAGGCTCGAATACTGGCTAAAAAAGGTGCTTAAGATAGGCTATGTCTTTTTGACAATATATCAGATAATACTCTGCCTTAAGGAAGAGCCTGGTAAGCAAACTGATGAAAAAATAATAATCTCCGCTATTCTTGCTACCAGGTATTTAATCTGTAAGAAGTGGAAAAGTCATGCAATGCCAAGCATTACTGAAATTAAAAACTGCATGAAAAAACAATGCATTTTAGACCAGAGAAACGCGGATATAAATAATGAACAAGACATTAAAAGGTTCTTTGATAAATGGGCTGCCTTCTTAAAAATCTTTCCGGCTGCAGAAATAGATTATATAATCTTCCCCTTTAGAAATACAGAAATTGTTCTATTAGGGAACTGGTAAAGCTTCAGGAGGAAGAAAGTGATGGTAATTTTTTTTTTTTTTTTTTTTTTTTTTTTTTTTTTGGTTTTTTTGTTTTGTTTTTTTGTTATGTTTTCTCTTCGCATGGGGGGGGGGGACAAGGGGGGGGGGTTATACTGAAAATCAAAAACTCCAAGCATTGTAGGAAAATAAAATGTTTGTGTTCATTAATGTGATGATTAGCCTAAATTTAACTACATGTATAAATGAACATAGTACTATGTTGTCAAATTTATTGTATCTTTTGATTATGCCATGTTTTCAAAATGGTTGATATTGTTTTTGGACAGTGACTTGGATTATAAATAAAACAATTAAAATTACATGCCCTATTTAAATCATGAAAGTTTTTTTTTTACTTGACTGTCCCTTTAATATATTCAAAAAATTAAACCATATCACCTTTCTCCATTATCTCCTATCAGCTATACATATTGAAGTAATTGAGTTAAGTTTTATTTTTTAAAAATTGTATAAAAGTTTGATAAAAATTAGCCACAATATACTGAACTATGACAAAGAACAAGGAGAAGAAACAAATTATGAAGGAACAGTGCTCCGTGTGTAGTTATAGAAAAGCGGTTCTATTAGAGCAACAATAAATCACAAAAAAAAGTGAGTACACCCCTGTGCACAATGGTGAGTTCACGAGTCGCCCGAAAAATACATTACAAAATAATCAAAATTCCATGAAAACGTTGACTCCCACCACTATGAAAGAAATTAATTTATCAGGTAAGCCTAAATGGTCAGAGTCCACAAGCCGTTAATCCTAGGAAAGTAAGACCAAATGTCGCACAGCTCTAGCTGTTGCTAGGGACGCCGCACCTGCTGTCTGCTTGTTGCCTAGGGGGGAGTTGGCTCCTCTCTGCGTGCGACAGTGATGTCATCGCCGCACACTTCCTCCTGCAGAAGCCGGTCTGGATCTCATGTGGCACGAATCCTGCGCCTATGTAAGTAGCTTCAGTCATACCTATCACTGCCCAAGTATAGGTGTTACTTACTGTTCTTCTGGGTGTTATTGATTTGTATGCTGATTGTTATTTTGTTGCTGACCAGTGCTTGTCTGACCATTCTGCCTTTTTAACCCTTAACTGCTGGATTGATACTGCTGCTGAACTTTGCTTGTCTGACCACTCTGCCTCTTTAACCCTTAACTGCTAGATTGCCTCACTGTTGTAAAACCCTGCCTGCCTGACCATCCTAGTGGTTTACCCTTGGACTGCCTTACTGTTGCCGAATCCTGCCTGCCTGATCATCCTAGTGGTTTACCCCTGGACTGCCTTACTGTTGCCAAACCCTGCCTGCCTGACCATCCTAGTGATTTAACCCTGGACTGCCTTACTGTTGCCAAACCATGCCTGCTTGACCATCCTAGTGGTTTACCCCTGGACTGCCTTACTGTTGCCAAAACTTGTCTGCCGGACCACCCTAGTGGTTTGTCTCTAGTTTCCTGCCTGTTGCATCCAAGCACTGTCCTGCCTGTGGTGAGTGCCATTTATCTCATCTTGCAACCCTACTCTGCTCTGGGATATTCCCTATCATTCCGACTCGACGCCGGGATAACAAGACTACTGGCCGAGTTCGGTCTGATAGAGGAGTATCCCATGAGCATTACACCAAAGTTGTGGAGTCCACAGTAATGAGGGCAGGACAAAATGATTACTCAATAGGATTTTTTTCATGCTGCAAAAATAAATAAATATATATATACAACAAAACTTAATGGCCAGAAACATCTGCATGAAGGACTTTTCTTCCAAAAACTGCTTCAGAGGAAGCAAAAACATAAAATTGGTAGAATTTAGAAAAAGTATGTAAGGAAGATCAAGTAGCTGCCTTGCAAATTAGATCAACAGATGTCTCATTCTTAAAAGCCCAGGAGGTAGCCACTGACATAGTAAAATGGGCATTAATACGTTCAAGAGGAGACTGTCCAAATAATCCTTATTAATCAAAAGCTTAAACCAACGAAACAGCAGTAGCCTTCTGACCCTTCCTGGAACCGGGAAAAAATAACAAACTAGAGGATATGCTCTTACAACAAATTATGGAGAAGCAAAAGAGAGAACACTGTGGTGCCACAATGGCCTAGTACCACTAGCACAGGGACAATTGATATCAAGAAAGGTACTCACAAGTGTGGTGCACCCAATGATGCTAGTGGGGCAGACTGGAACTTTAACAGTAGTCCAGCTCAATGAACTTGACCCAGCTCCAATCAGAACCAGGGGGTATCCACAGGGGTCTTCTCCAACTCTTGTTCTGGAAGATTAGAATAGACCACCATAGCCTAATACTGTATAGCAAGGTAAATTTGTAAGGTAGACAAAAACACACTTACAAAACGAAAAGCACCTCCAGGTGCAATATAGACGGACTGGGACTTGACAGCCGCCCAGCTGACTGCACTCCTGTCCAGCAGGAAACACTCCCAAACACAGGATTTCAGGATGATGGTATCCAAATAACACCAGCAAGTGTATATGATAAAAACAATATTTCTGTATTAAAAGTGACGTGTTTCTCAGCCGTTATGTGGCTGTTTCCTCAGTTGGAAAAGACCCCCGTGGATACCCCCTGGTTTTGATTGGAGCTGGGTCAAGTTCAGTGAGCTGGACTACTGTTAAAGTTCCAGACTGCCCCACTAGCACCATTGGGTGAGTACCTGTCTTTCTTTATATCGATTGTCCCTGTGCTGGTGGTACTAGGCCATTGTGGCACAGATCTTATTGCTTCAGGATTCGACCATCCTATGATGGAGAGCTGCCTCTAGATTGGAGTTCTTTTTTGGGACTTCTATATTAACTTTTTTCTATATATATTTTTGCTCTATATTTGGTTTATATGTTTTGTTTTGCTGGGTTTTGTGGGTGTTTGCATATTAGTACTTAGGAAGCGCCCCTATGGGAGATTTACATTAGTGTTTTCTCTCCCTTTTTCTCAAATTGTGGAGAAATCTCTCCTTGGAATTTTTAGGATTACGACAAAAAACAGGAACAATAATCTCACAATTATAAAAAGCTGAAAACAATCTGCAACACACTTCCACTGTGTTAGCTCTAGGGGGCGCAAAAGAACCCAAAAGGGTGAAGAGTGAGGGGGGGGGGGTCACTTATTCCCAAGATCTAAATATATATACGTATGGACATCTATATTAAATAACCAACAATTGACCTAAAGTGATGAATGAATATAAAAGAAAATTAAAAAATGTGATAAAATATAGTATTACAAAAAATCAAATAAATATCTGCAAGATAATATCTGCAAAAAAAGGGTAAAAAACTGTGAAAAAGATAAAAAAAAGTCTTAGAAAACAAAAGTAAGGTGATCAAGACAAAAACAGGTCTTAGTAGTTCTTATCTGTATCTGGAACTTTTCTTCAATAATTATAAGAGTCAATCTCTGTATGATGGTGGTCCCAAAAGGTAGCTCTGGAAATCACACCCATATGTTGGAGTCTGCTGCTTTGCCAGGTTAACAGGATCTGGATACAAATATTCTCTGTGAAATAAATCACAAAAACAAAGGCGCCTCCTAGTGTGATATAGTACGAGCAAACAAGTAATGTGATAGTTGATATGGTACTCACAAATAGAGCAGCACTGAGTTGTGCTAAATCAGGCAGACTGGGGTCTCACAGTGTCCCAGCTCACTGTTACAGCCAGATTACTGGTAACTCCTTTGTCCAACAGGACCGAAATAAGCTCAGACTCTCAGGATGAAGTAATAAAACCACAATTTAATGGCAAATATAAAAATCAAAGTGTCTACAATATAACACTTGATATTTAAAACAAATAAGCAACGCGTTTCTCAGACTGCTTTCTGTTTCATCAGGCCTGCTTAACAAACAAATAAGCAACGCGTTTCTCAGACTGCTTTCTGTTTCATCAGGTCTGCTTATTTGTTTTAAATATCAAGTGTTATATTGTAGACACTTTGATTTTTATATTTGCCATTAAATTGTGGTTTTATTACTTCATCCTGAGAGTCTGAGCTTATTTCGGTCCTGTTGGACAAAGGAGTTACCGGTAATCTGGCTGTAACAGTGAGCTGGGACACTGTGAGACCCCAGTCTGTCTGATTTAGCACAAGTGCTGCTCTATTTGTGAGTACCATATTAACTATCACATTACTTGTTTGCTCGTACTATATCACACTAGGAGGCTCCTTTTGTTTTTGTGATTTATTTCACAGAGAATATTTGTATCCAATCTCACAATTATGCATAGTTTCAAAAGGAGGAACCTGCAAAACTTTTAGAATCAAATTAGGGTTCCTAGGATGAGAAATTGGTTTAATCATTGGCTTAATCCTAACTAAAGCCTGAACAAAACTCTAAATATCAGGGAATTTCACAATCTTTCTGTGAAATAAGAGTGAATGAGCCAAAATCTGGCCCTTTAAAGAACTGGCAGATAAACCTTTATCTTAACCATCTTTATAACAATTGAAGAATTATATGAATTGTAAAAGAGTGCCAGATAAAACCATGCTCCACACATGAAGAAATTAAGGCTTTCCAAACCTTGTGATAAATCTTCATTGTCACAGGTTTACGAGCCTGAATTAAAGTCTCAATTATATAACCAGAAAAACCTCTCTAAGAACTAAGCGTTCAATCTTAGAGATTTAAAATCCTGATGGAAAAACAAACCTTGAGACAGAAGGTCATATTGCAGAGGAAGAAGCCACGGAAGACAATTGGACAGACTGAACTAGATTTGCAAACCAAGTTTTGACAGGCCAAGCTGAAGCAATCAGAATTACTAAGGAAAATTCCTGCTTGATCCTGGCTATAACATTTTTCAATAGAACAAGGAGGAGGAAAAATTTAAGTCAGAAGAAACAACCAAGGAGCTACTAGAGCACCCACAAACTCCGCCTGAGAATCCCTGTACCTTGTAAAGTATCTGGGAAGTTTGTTGTTTAATTGAGAAGCCATCAGATCAATTTCTGGAAGTCCCCACAGACCCATAATCTGACTGAAAACTTCTAGATGAAGAGACCATTCCCCTGGATGAAGCGACTGAGAAAATCTGCTTCCCAATTGTTCAACCATGGAATATGAATCACAGAGATTGAACAAAGATTGATCTCTGCCCAAGTCAGAATTCAAGACACCTCCCTCATCACCAGGTAACTGCGAGTGTCCCCCCCCCCCCCGATGATTGATGTAAGCCACTGCTGTGACATTGACTGACTGGAAACGCAGATAAGTCTGGAGAGGCCAATTCTGAAGAGCACTGAAAACTCCAGAACATTTATTGGTAGCCTCGCCTCCCTAAGAGACCAAACACGGTACACCCTGTGCCCTCAGGGACCCCCTGACTGCAACCCAGCCTGAAAGACTTGCATCTGTCATAGTTCAATTAGCAATGCCAAAGGACACCCTTTGATCAATGTACTGATGATTAATCCAACAAGGCAGGCATTGTCTTGTTCTGAAATCCAGAAGAATCTTCTGAGACAACTGATTGTAATCCCTGCACTAACTACAAAGCATACAAAGCTGAAGAGGTCTCCTGTGAAACTGAGCAAACAGAATAGCATCTAAAGCTGCTATCATCAGACCTAAAACTTCCATGCAGATTGCTAGTGTGAAATTCAATCCAAGCTACTGTAGAAATGTTCTACTTTTGAAAGTGATTTAGTATAAGTTATTTATTTATGTAAATATCTTTCTGGGTGTATATCGTTCTCTCAGTTTTAACTTATATAAACTTGAGCTATTATGGGTAGAGTGCTACAGCCTTTAAATGCACACACAATCCATTACTACATTAGCCCTGATGAAACCCCATCTTGCTCAGCCAATGCAAGGGGAGAAACACGCATCAGGTATTGACCTTTACAGTCACGTGACACGCTTATGGTTAACTGTTTGGGTTGCTTGGATGCCAATGACTTTCAACTCGGTTTATGCACCGCTACATTACAGCAATACATTACAGCAATCTGAGCACATCTAGACTTCTGGTGAGCATATGGATATAGAGCACATGGGAGATATCTAATTCACCAGATGTTCTATGATATCCATAATGGATGACAAGTGAGCGGGCTTGCTCATATACTTTTTTCAGCCCCCTCGCCCGTGCTATGGACGTCCCCCAGGCAGAACTTATTGTGGCAGGGAGGCCTGATTGAGTATCCAATAAAATTTCTTTGTGTTACTGAATTGCTTCCTCACTTTGTGCAATGCCCCTTTTGAGATAATAGAGATCTCTGTTCCTGCTTGATCTCAAAGCAAGTACATAGAGCCCCATGTATTACCTTTTTTAGTGGGGAATCCATATCTATGACTTACAAGTAATGTGGCACTGACGGTTATAGTGTATATCACACACACAGCATGGGCAGCTTATTTAAGACCATATGCTCTCTCAACTGATATTTTTGCAATAGCCATTATTTTGCTTAGATATATTCGACTTAAAGGGACAGTCTACCATAGAATTGCTATTGTTTTAAAAGATAGATAATCCCATTCCCCAGTTTTGCATAATTATTACAGTTATATTAATACACTTTTTACCTCTGTGATTACCTTGTATCTAAGAACCCTCTTCCAGCCCCCTGATCACATGACTGTGACTGTTTATTATCTATTGACTTGCATTTAGTATTGTTTTGTGCTAAATCTTAAATAACCCCCTGTGCCTCAACACAGTGTTATCTATATGGCCCACATGTACTTTCTGTCTCTTTGTGTTGAAAAGAGATTTAATAAGCATGTGATAAGAGGCAGCCCTGAAAGGCTTAGTGATTAGCATATGAGCCTACCTAGGTTTAGTTTAAACTAAGAATAAATAAATGATAAAAGTAAATTGGAAAGTTGATTAAAATTAAAAGTCCTATCTGAATAATGAAAGTTTAATTTATACTAGACTGTCCCTTTAATTAACCTCTTCTAGCCTCTCGTTATTACTTTTTTTAGTGGATCCTTGGAGGTATAGATCTATATCGTATTTAATAGATACATTATCTCAATCTGGATGATGATAGTAACACTTTGGTAGCACCGCATAAGTGAGCTCGATTAATAGCACCTTGACATACACGGCTCGCCATAATTCTTAATTTTTGCTATAATATAAACATTGTCTGAATAACTGCAACGTTGTATCTATACATTATACAATATTTTTCCTTTATGAGATTAATAAATATTTAGGCCAGTTGAATGATTTTGTTGAACTAAGCATCATAAGCATATGAATGTGATATCCCCCATACTAACATTTTTCTCTAAATAACCTGGTAGCACCGGGCATAGAATGAAACTGAAGTACATAATTTATTAATATATAATTCAACAGTACCGTTATTACATTAGCTGGATAACAGCAAACAGTATGCATGATCTAGATGATTGATGCAATCCTTACCTATGAATGCGGTAGTATATAACTACATTCTAGTTATACTTATATGTACGGCCATATTTAAGGCCCTATTTATTATATATAAGGGAACTGCATGGATTATATGCTGCTAGTAGTTTTGTAGGTGTATATTTGATCTAGAGAAACTTACACTGTTAGCTGCCTTATTTACCGTAACAGTTATATAGCTGCTCCATATTCATTGACCCTGGAAAGATTACTTAAGGTCATTGAACCACAAAGGCCTATAATTTGCTATCAACCAGTGTTTATCATCCTACCTCTTTTCTTTCATTGTTTTAATTTCAATCTTATCCTATTTTTATGTGTATATATTAATACAAGTTAAATTTTAACATTTCCGTTTTCTATTCTGCCTATAAGTAGTCAGGGCCGAGAGTGCTGTTGTGCATTCTAGAGTGGGAATTTTCTCTCTTTCTTTCCAACATTTGGTTTAGTTAATTCTTGCTAAGCACCACTCTCTTTGTATAACAAATATCAAAATATATAGTAATATTTACACTGAAGATAAAGGGGATATTGCCCGTATTTAGTGCCATTGCTTACTCTTTAGTGGTAGATATGCTGCCATGTATGGGTTATTTATACAGTTCTTTGTCACTTGGTTAACATTTTGTTATAATTCTTGTATTTACAGCAGGGACGTGCACTCATAGGAGGCAGGGGAGGCAGTGCCTACCTGCCATATGTGGCCAAAGCTTAATTAAATTTTAATTTAAAAAAAAATATACAAAAATGTTTTTTCTCTCACCATTTTCCCCCCATGTAATGCTATGGAGAGGCAGGTACAGTAACGCTTCTCTCCATTGCAGTACATGGGTCAAAGGAAAAGCTGTGCTGCAGCGCCACCTGTGTTCTGTCAATATATTAGCAGCAGAAATTGGGACCAATAGGAGGCACCCCTCTTGATGTCTCCTAGCAAGTGAAGGATATATAGATTAATCAGAAGGAGGATGCAGTGGGCAGGGTCATGTGACACAACTGGAAGCTGAGGTAACCTAAGAACAGATGACACCAAGCAGAAGAGTAAAGTAGTATTCTACATCTCTTGTGATTCACAAATTGTGTTCAGATACAGCTCATTAACAGGGGGACAGTAAGTGAGCAGGGTCATGTGACACAACTGGAAGCTGAGGTAACCTAAGAACAGATGACACCAAGCAGAAGAGTAAAGTAGTATTCTACATCTCTTGTGATTTACAAATTGTGTTCAGATACAGCTCATTAACAGGGGGGGACAGTAAGTGAGCATAACCCAATACTGACAGGAAGTCAAAGGGTCAATTCAAACTTAAATCCATCATTTAAAACCCAGAGTTTGAAGTTAAGTGGGCAGTGTCCACATTATTTAAATTAAAGTTTTTGACATTGAATATTGCTAAGCCTCCCTTTTCCATGGTTATTTGATTTAATTTGGTACAAACTCCATATATGTTATGTCTGTTCAGTCAGAGGATGCAGTATGTATTTTTATTTTTCTCTGTGTCTCCATTTATTTAAAGACTGCTGTTATCTTGTAATTCACAAATCAATTGAAAGCTGTTGCATTGTGTTTTTAATATGTGCTGCTTTTATACAAGTTTATATTAATAAAAGGAGATGAGTCATTTAAAAAATATATGCAATTATTGCAGTTAAATGTTTTTAGAAATAATGTCACTGTAAAGTAACTAGTTAAACACATAGTCAAAGGGAGAGGACATTTAAAATTAAACTTTCATGATTGAGGTAGAGCATGCTATTTTAATAGACTTTTCCAGTTATTTATATTTTGAAAATTAGCATTAACTGTTACTGGCCCCATGTCAGCAAATCAAATTAGTTTTTGAAAGGAACATGAAAGTCATAATTAAATTTCCATTATTCAGATAGAAATTGCACACAAAATAAATAAAAATAAACTTTCTATTTTACTTTTATTATTATGTACTTCATTCTTTTGGTATCTTTTGGTGTCCTTTGTTGAAGAGCATACCTAAGTGGGATGTGCACGTGCGTTTCTTGAGCACCATATTGCAGCAGCTGTGTTGGCAGTATTGATAACTTGTCCATTGTGTAAAATTTGCATGGTACATTATTTCTATTTTTACAATACAGTAGTGAGTAGAGAAGAGATTAGGGCCTTTTTATCATAGGTCTTGCGGACCTGATCTGACAGTGCGGATCAGGTCCGCAAGCCCTTGCTGAATGCGGAGAGCAATACGCTCTCTGCATTTAACATTGCACCAGCAGCTCTTGTGAGCTGCTGGTGCAACGCCGCCCCCTGCAGACTCACGGCCAATTGGCCGCCAGCAGGGGGTGTCAATCAACCCGATCGTACTCGATCGGGTTGATTTCCGGCGATTCCTGTCCGCCTCATCAGAGGAGGCGGACAGGGTTATGAAGCAGTGGTCTTTAGACCGCTGCTTAATAACTGCGGTTTCTGGCGAGTCTGAAGACTCGACAGAAACACGGGCCCACAAGCTCCGTACAGAGCTTGATAAATGGGCCCCATAGTGTATCATTCTAATTGCTTAGTAACTGGCACTGTGCGATAGAATTGTGTGAGCGTGTATGCGAGCAGAGTGCGTGTGAGTGTCAGTGAGCAGAGTATGTGTGCTTTATTATCCAGGTAATCAATATATTTCCGTTATTAGTGCAGTGTTTCTCAACCATGGTCCTCAAGTACCCCCAACAGGCCAGGTTTTCATTATAGCTGAATCAGTGCACAGGTGAAGTAATCAGCTGATCAGTAACTCAGTGGTTACTAACTTGCTCTCACCCATCAGCTGATTTTTTCGCCTGTGCACTGGTTCAGCTATCATTTAAACCTGACCTGTTGGGGGTACTTGCGGCCCTCTCTATATATGTGTTTCTCCCGCATATCATATCTAGTGCCTCACCAGCCTCTGACCTCACTGCACGTCACTGATTTACAGTGCCCTCCACTAATATTGGCACCCTTGGTAAATATGTGAAAAATTGTTTTTATTGTTTAACCTTTTGATCTTTTGCTAAAAAAATTCACAAAAATGCTTTTTTTGTTAAATATATATGTGGCACAATTATTGGCACCCTTTTAGTCAATACTTTGTGCTACCTCCCTTTGCCAAGATAACAGCTCTGAATTTTCTCCTATAATGCCTGATGAGGTTGGAGAAAACATTGCAAGGGATCTAAGACCATTCCTTCATACAGAATTTCTCCAGATCCTTCAAATTTTGAGGTTGATGCTGGCAGACTCTCCTCTTCAATTCACCCCACAGGTTTTCTATGGGATTCAAGTCAGTGGACAGGGATGACCATGGCGGGACCTTCATTTTGTAGTCAGTGTGTTGATTTTGATGTATGTTTTGGATCATTGTCCTGCTGGAAGATCCAACCACAGCCCATTTTAAGCTTTCTGGCAGAGGCAGTCAGGTGTTTATTTAACATCTGTTGATATTGGATAGAGTCCATGATGTCATGTATCCTAACAAAATGTCCATGTCCTCTGGCAGAAAAACAGCCCCAAAACATTAAAGAGCCAACACCATGTTTAACTGTGGGCATGAGGTACTTTTCCATATGGCTACCTCTCTGTGTGCGCCAAACCCACCTCTTCTGTTTATTGCCAAAAAGCTCTATTTTGGTTTCATCTGATCGTAGAACCCGATCCCACTTGAAGTTCCAGTAGTGTCTGGCAAACTGAAGATGCTTGAGTTGGGTTTTGGATGAGAGTAGAGGCTTTTTTCTTGAAACCCTTCCAAACAGTTTGTAGTGATTTTTTTGACGTCGGATTGTAGTTTTAGAGACTTTCTGGCCCCAAGATGCAACTAACTTCTGCACATCTCCAGCAGTGATCCTTGGAGATATTTTGGCCACTCAAACCATCCTCTTAACAGTGCGTTGAGACAGTATATACACACATCCTCTTTCAGGTTGATTCGTAACATTTCCAGTTGACTGGAACTTCATAATTATTGCCCTGATGGTGGAAATGTGCATTTTCAATGCTTTTGCAACAACCCTTTTCTGCACTTCACAGCTATATTCCTTGGTCTTACCCATTCTGATGAATGACTATGGAAATGTGGCCTATGTGTTACCTCATATTTATACCCCATGTAAAACATGAAGTCTTGGTTGAACAATTTCCTGTTCCTAGTCACTCAGGTGTACTAACAAATGTAAAATATCAGTGAACCCATAAGATTTCATAGGGGTGCCAATAATTGTGGCACACATATTTTTAACAAATAATTTTTTTGGATAAACTTGTGTTGTGTTTTCATTTGTTTGATATCCATGAGAGCAGAGTATTTTTGTATATTTTTTTAACAAAAGATCAAAAGGTTAAACAATAAAGACACATTTTCACAGCCTTCTTTGCTCATATTTACCAAGGGTGCCAATATTAGTGGAGGGCACTGTATATTTTGTAAAGCTTGGATTGACTCCAGGGTGTTGCTTTAAAAACCTGTTGCCAGTATATACTTTTTCTGCAATTTTTTATGAATAAAATATAACATTTATTATGCTTTAAGAGTGAAGAATTTCCTTTCTTTTGAGACACCTATATTTTTTACTGTCCCCAAGTAAATTAATAGAGATATGTGTATGTCTTGTTTTTGAAGATCTGTTTAGGTTCAACTTGATTGATTACTGTCTTCCTTCAACCTCATTTGCTATATTACTATGTTATTTGAGTGTCCATATAAGGGCATCTGTATGCCCCGTTTTATGCCCCTTTAACTATCTTTGAGTCTAGTATTGAGAAATGTTGTTTGCGAATTAGACAGTGTCAAAAGCTTTGCGGAAAAAAATCTTAATAACCAACATCGAATTATGCTGTTCTGTGATTTTCCAGTTTCTTTGCCTAATTCCCTGTCTGTAAATGATTTCCCCATGTAACATTGTAATTCAGAAGGATCAAGAAACTACCTTTGTTAGATTCTTGGTTACCATGCTTATATGACCTCTGGTACACATTCCTCGTGCGTTTATTTTCTTGAACTCCAATTAAACTGAGCCTGTAGGGGACATTTGCAGTGGCGTTTTGCTATAAGTTAATAGCCTTTTAACCTGAATTTTTGCATAAGTTGCTGGGAATCGCAAGATAATTAAAGGACTGTAGTTCTTTGCCCCCTCTTGCAGCTGCTGGACAGACAATGCAATTTGGTTTATCTTTGAGTCACAGCTGGAGTTTAAGACAAAATAATCAGCAATGTTCTGTGGCAGGAAATTTTTAACCCTTCACTCACAGACGGTAAAACCTTTTATAGCTTGTCTTGAGAGGGTTGTTAACGATTTCTGAATGTTGGGCGATATTGTGCATTTTTTAAGTGAACATGGTAACAAAATGTTTCTTCTGTTAATACCCTCAAACACAAATTTGTTACCTCCTAAAAACAATGGGAAATTTATATTTTTTTATCGTAATCTTCTGATTTCGGAATCCAAAAATTAATTGGCAAGGATTAAAGGGACATGAAACCCAAATGATTCAGATAGAGACTACAATGTTGAACAACTTTCCAATTTACTTCTGCTCTTATTTGCTTCATTCTCTTGGTATCCTAAATTGAAGAAGCAGCAATGCATTACTGGGAGCAATTTAAAGCATTGTTTGAGCCAATAATATGAGGCATAGATGTGCAGCAACCAATCATCAGCTCCTGAGACTACCTAGGCATCATTTTCAACAAAGGATACCAAGAAAACAAAACAAATGAGATACTAGAAGTAAATTAGAAAGTTATTTAAAATCACATGTTCTTTTTGAAACGTGAAAGAAAAAAATGGGTTTCATGTCCCTTTAAGAACAAACAAAATGGCGATTTGGTGGATTTAGTGATTACATTACAGGTTGATAGATCACAATTCAGTGGCCCCTATTTAACAAAGGTCTTGCGTACCTGAGCTCACAAGAGCTGCTGGTGCAACGCCGCCCCCTGCTGACCTGCAGCCAATCGGCCGCCAGCAGGGAGGTGTCAATCAAACCGATCGTACTCAGAGCAGGCGGACAGGGTTATAGAGCAGAAACTGCTGTTTCTGGCGAGTCTGAAGACTCGCCAGAAACACGGGCCGTCAAGCTCCTTTCGGAGCTTGATAGATAGGCCCCATGGTGTGTACTGATGATAATAAGTGATGTGTGCAATTAACCTTTTATGCTGTCAAATAATTTTGATGTGTGTATATCTTGTTGAATGAACTGGGGATAATAGGCATTTGTGAAGTTTTTCTTATTTTGCTGTTTTTTATTGGTGTAAAAGTGTTTATTATTCAATTTTTAACTTTAATTGATTAAGCAGGTAATGTTTGTATCTGTTTGGTGACGTTGCTTCCTAATGTCATCCAATTTCATCAGTGTATTTTCACTGCCCATGAGCCATTATAAAACTTTTTGGGGTACTTGTTAATAATTAGCTGTGGAATTTGATGAGTGAAACTTGGCCCTGTAAATGTGTTGTTACAGTGATTTCAAACTAATGGGTAATTACAGTGATGGCTAATCAAATGCCATAAATGTAATCTTTGCCATTAATTAGAGAATATGTGTACCTTTTTTTTTTAATCTATCCATGAAAAGGGTTAAATCCATGCCTGTAGTAATGCTTCTATTACAACGTTATGCAGGCCCACTGGGATAAACTCTTTTTTATGACAATTCCAATTAACATCCAATCAGTGTGTGTGTCATATGACACTCTTGAACTCCAGCTCTTTGAAAGCCCTTAGGAAGCCTATGTAGAGAGAGGGTGAGACTGCTTTCTATGTCATAGACCAGCCAAAAGAGGAAATGAAGGGTGGAGGAACAGAAGATAGCAAATAGGATTATAAATATTTTATTATAATTATATATATATATATATATATATATATATATATACACACACACACTTTTTTAAAAAAAACTAATTATGCGGTTTTGCTTGTATACTATTATATTTTTCCTTGCAATTTTTTTTTTTACAATCACTGTTGATTGTGATCAGGATAAACAAGACTGATACATGTGAAGCAAAAGAAGACGAATAGAGTCTGTGAATGTCAGTACCAGGTTTATTCACAGTTGCAGATACAAATAACATAATTTATGTAAGAACTTACTTGATAAATTCATTTCTTTCATATTAGCAAGAGTCCATGAGCTAGTGACGTATGGGATATACATTCCTACCAGGAGGGGCAAAGTTTCCCAAACCTCAAAATGCCTACAAATACACCCCTCACCACACCCACAAATCAGTTTAACGAATAGCCAAGAAGTGGGGTGATAAGAAAAAAGTGCGAAAGCATATAAAATAAGGAATTGGAATAATTGTGCTTTATACAAAAAAATCATAACCACCACAAAAAAGGGCGGGCCTCATGGACTCTTGCTAATATGAAAGAAATGAATTTATCAGGTAAGTTCTTACATAAATTATGTTTTCTTTGATGTAATTAGCAAGAGTCCATGAGCTAGTGACGTATGGGATAATGACTACCCAAGATGTGGATCTTTCCACGCAAGAGTCACTAGAGAGGGAGGGATAAAATAAAGACAGCCAATTCCTGCTGAAAATAATCCACACCCAAAATAAAGTTTAATGAAAAACATAAACAGAAGATTCAAACTGAAACCGCTGCCTGAAGTACTTTTCTACCAAAAACTGCTTCAGAAGAAGAAAATACATCAAAATGGTAGAATTTAGTAAAAGTATGCAAAGAGGACCAAGTTGCTGCTTTGCAAATCTGATCAACCGAAGCTTCATTCCTAAACGCCCAGGAAGTAGAAACTGACCTAGTAGAATGAGCTGTAATTCTTTGAGGCGGAGTTTTACCCGACTCGACATAGGCATGATGAATTAAAGATTTCAACCAAGATGCCAAAGAAATGGCAGAAGCTTTCTGGCCTTTTCTAGAACCGGAAAAGATAACAAATAGACTAGAAGTCTTTCGGAAAGACTTAGTAGCTTCAACATAATATTTCAAAGCTCTAACAACATCCAAAGAATGCAACGATTTCTCCTTAGAATTCTTAGGATTAGGACATAATGAGGGAACCACAATTTCTCTACTAATGTTGTTGCAATTCACAACCTTAGGTAAAAATTCAAAAGAAGTTCGCAACACCGCCTTATCCTGATGAAAAATCAGAAAAGGAGACTCGCAAGAAAGAGCAGATAATTCAGAGACTCTTCTGGCAGAAGAGATCGCCAAAAGGAACAAAACTTTCCAAGAAAGTAATTTAATGTCCAATGAATGCATGGGTTCAAAAGGAGGAGCTTGAAGTGCCCCCAGAACCAAATTCAAACTCCAAGGAGGAGAAATTGACTTAATGACAGGTTTTATACGAACCAAAGCTTGTACAAAACAATGAATATCAGGAAGATTAGCAATCTTTCTGTGAAAAAGAACAGAAAGAGCAGAGATTTGTCCTTTCAAAGAACTTGCGGATAAACCTTTATCTAAACCATCCTGAAGAAACTGTAAAATTCTCGGAATTCTAAAAGAATGCCAAGAAAAATGATGAGAAAGACACCAAGAAATATAAGTCTTCCAGACTCTATAATATATCTCTCTAGATACAGATTTACGAGCCTGTAACATAGTATTAATCACAGAGTCAGAGAAACCTCTTTGACCAAGAATCAAGCGTTCAATCTCCATACCTTTAAATTTAAGGATTTGAGATCCTGATGGAAAAAAGGACCTTGCGACAGAAGGTCTGGTCTTAGTGGAAGAGTCCACGGATGGCAAGAGGCCATCCGGACAAGATCCACATACCAAAACCTGTGAGGCCATGCCGGAGCTACCAGCAGAACAAACGAGCATTCCTTCAGAATCTTGGAGATTACTCTTGGAAGAAAAACTAGAGGCGGAAAGATATAGGCAGGATGATACTTCCAAGGAAGTGATAATGCACTGATACCTGGGAAGTTTCTTGTTTAGATGAGACGCCATCAGATATATTTCTGGAAGCTCCCACATTTGAACAATCTGAAGAAATACCTCTGGGTGAAGAGACCATTCGTCCGGATGCAACGTTTGGCGACTGAGATAATCCGCTTCCCAATTGTCTATACCTGGGATATGAACTGCAGAGATTACACAGGAGCTGGATTCCGCCCAAACCAGAATTCGAGATACTTCTTTCATAGCCAGAGGACTGTGAGTCCCTCCTTGATGATTGATGTATGCCACAGTTGTGACATTGTCTGTCTGAAAATAAATGAACGATTCTCTCTTCAGAAGAGGCCAAGACTGAAGAGCTCTGAAAATTGCACGGAGTTCCAAAATATTGATCGGTAATCTCACCTCCTGAGATTCCCAAACTCCTTGTGCCGTCAGAGATCCCCACACAGCTCCCCAACCTGTAAGACTTGCATCTGTTGAAATTACAGTCCAGGTCGGAAGAACAAAAGAAGCCCCCTGAATTAAACGATGGTGATCTGTCCACCACGTTAGAGAGTGTCGTACAATCGGTTTTAAAGATATTAATTGAGATATCTTTGTGTAATCCCTGCACCATTGATTCAGCATACAGAGCTGAAGAGGTCGCATGTGAAAACGAGCAAAGGGGATCGCGTCCGATGCAACAGTCATAAGACCTAGAATTTCCATGCATAAGGCTACCGAAGGGAATGATTGTGACTGAAGGTTTCGACAAGCTGAAATCAATTTTAGACGTCTCTTGTCTGTCAAAGACAGAGTCATGGACACTGAATCTATCTGGAAACCCAGAAAGGTTACCCTTGTCTGAGGAATCAATGAACTTTTTAGTGAATTGATCCTCCAACCATGATCTTGAAGAAACAACACAAGTCGATTCGTATGAGATTCTGCTAAATGTAAAGACTGAGCAAGTACCAAGATATCGTCCAAATAAGGAAATACCACAATACCCTGTTCTCTGATTACAGACAGAAGGGCACCGAGAACCTTTGTAAAAATTCTTGGAGCTGTAGCTAGGCCAAACGGCAGAGCCACAAACTGGTAATGCTTGTCCAGAAAAGAGAATCTCAGAAACTGATAATGATCTGGATGAATCGGAATATGCAGATATGCATCCTGTAAATCTATTGTGGACATATAATGCCCTTGCTGAACAAAAGGCAAGATAGTCCTTACAGTTACCATTTTGAACGTTGGTATCCTTACATAACTATTCAATATTTTTAGATCCAACTGGTCTGAAGGAATTCTCCTTCTTTGGTACAATGAAGAGATTCGAATAAAACCCCAGCCCCTGTTCCAGAACTGGAACTGGCATAATTACTCCAGCCAACTCTAGATCTGAAACACATTTCAGAAATGCTTGAGCCTTCACTGGATTTACTGGGACACGGGAAAGAAAAAATCTTTTTGCAGGAGGTCTTATCTTGAAACCAATTCTGTACCCTTCTGAAACAATGTTCTGAATCCAAAGATTGTGAACAGAATTGATCCAAATTTCTTTGAAAAAACGTAACCTGCCCCCTACCAGCTGAGCTGGAATGAGGGCCGCACCTTCATGTGGACTTAGAAGCTGGCTTTGCTTTTCTAGAAGGCTTGGATTTATTCCAGACTGGAGATGGTTTCCAAACTGAAACTGCTCCTGAGGATGAAGGATCAGGTTTTTGTTCTTTGTTGAAACGAAAGGAACGAAAACTATTATTAGCCCTGTTTTTACCCTTAGATTTTTTATCCTGTGGTAAAAAAGTTCCTTTCCCACCAGTAACAGTTGAGATAATAGAATCCAACTGAGAACCAAATAATTTGTTACCCTGGAAAGAAATGGAAAGTAGAGTCGATTTAGAAGACATATCAGCATTCCAAGTTTTAAGCCATAAAGCTCTTCTAGCTAAAATAGCTAGAGACATAAACCTGACATCAACTCTGATAATATCAAAAATGGCATCACAGATAAAATTATTAGCATGTTGAAGAAGAATAATAATATTATGAGAATCATGATCTGTTAATTGTTGCGCTAAAGTTTCCAACCAAAAAGTTGAAGCTGCAGCAACATCAGCCAATGATATAGCAGGTCTAAGAAGATTACCTGAACACAGATAAGCTTTTCTTAGAAAGGATTCAATTTTCCTATCTAAAGGATCCTTAAACGAAGTACCATCTGACGTAGGAATAGTAGTACGTTTAGCAAGGGTAGAAATAGCCCCATCAACTTTAGGGATTTTGTCCCAAAATTCTAATCTGTCAGACGGCACAGGATATAATTGCTTAAAACGTTTAGAAGGAGTAAATGAATTACCCAAATTATTCCATTCTCTGGAAATTACTTCAGAAATAGCACCAGGAACAGGAAAAACTTCTGGATTAACCACAGGAGATTTAAAGACCTTATCTAAACGTTTAGATTTAGTATCAAGAGGACCAGAATCCTCAATTTCTAAAGCAATTAGTACTTCTTTAAGTAAAGAACGAATAAATTCCATTTTAAATAAATATGAAGATTTATCAGCATCAACCTCTGAGACAGAATCCTCTGAACCAGAAGAGTCATTAGAATCAGAATGATGATGTTCATTTAAAAATTCATCTGTATAAAGAGAAGTTTTAAAAGATTTTTTATGTTTACTAGAAGGAGGAATAACAGACATAGCCTTCTTGATGGATTCAGAAACAAAATCTCTTATGTTATCAGGAACATTCTGAACATTAGATGTTGATGGAACTGCAACAGGTAATGGTACATTACTAAAGGAAATATTATCTGCATTAACAAGTTTGTCATGACAATTAATACAAACAACAGCTGGAGGAACAGCTACCAAAAGTTTACAGCAGATACACTTAGCTTTGGTAGTTCCAGCACCAGACAGCGATTTTCCTGAAGTATCTTCTGACTCAGATGCAACGTGAGACATCTTGCAATATGTAAGAGAAAAAACAACATATAAAGCAAAATTGATCAAATTCCTTAAATGACAGTTTCAGGAATGGGAAAAAATGCCAAGGAACAAGCTTCTAGCAACCAGAAGCAAAGAAAAAAGAGACTTAAATAATGTG
This sequence comes from Bombina bombina, assembly GCF_027579735.1. Lineage (NCBI taxonomy): Eukaryota > Metazoa > Chordata > Amphibia > Anura > Bombinatoridae > Bombina > Bombina bombina. Next base: position 569,925,080 of record NC_069501.1, read on the forward strand.
GAGACAAAAGCGACGCCCATATTTTTTTAGCGCCAAATAAGACGCCCACATTATTTGGCGCCTAAATGCTTTTGGCGCCAAAAATGGCGCCACGTCCGGAACGCCGACATTTTTGGCGCAAAAGAACGTAAAAAATGACGCAACTTCCGGCGACACGTATGACGCCGGAAACAGAAAAGATTTTTTGCACCAAAAAAGTCTGCGCCAAAAATGACGCAATAAAATGAAACATTTTCAGCCCCCGCGAGCCTAACAGCCCACAGGGAAAAAAGTCAAATTTTTAAGGTAAGAAAAATAATTGATTCAAGTGCATAATCCCAAATATGAAACTGACTGTCTGAAAATAAGGAATGTTGAACATCCTGAGTCAAGGCAAATAAATGTTTGAATACATATATTTAGAACTTTATTAAAAAAGTGCCCAACCATAGCTTAGAGTGTCACAGAAAATAAGACTTACTTACCCCAGGACACTCATCTACATGTTGTAGAAAGCCAAACCAGTACTGAAACGAAAATCAGCAGAGGTAATGGTATATATATAAGAGTATATCGTCGATCTGAAAAGGGAGGTAAGAGATGAATCTCTATGACCGATAACAGAGAACCTATGAAATAGACCCCGTAGAAGGAGATCATTGAATTCAAACAGGCAATACTCTCCTCACATCCCTCTGACATTCACTGCACGCTGAGAGGAAAACCGGGCTCCAACCTGCTGCGGAGCGCATATCAACGTAGAATCTAGCACAAACTTACTTCACCACCTCCATAGGAGGCAAAGTTTGTAAAACTGATTTGTGGGAGTGGTGAGGGGTGTATTTGTAGGCATTTTGAGGTTTGGTTAACTTTGCCCCTCCTGGTAGGAATGTATATCCCATACATCACTAGCTCATGGACTCTTGCTAATTACATGAAAGAAATTAGGATTACTCCCAAGACATCTGATGAGTTTTGCGCATGCGCACATGCGCTACCTCAGAGAAATTACATGTATAGTATTATTTTCACAAAAATAATAATAAAAAAATGTGCAACACTGACAAGTGCTCATCTGCAGCCATTAACAAGCTAATAATTATTAAATGATATATTGTGACCATCCACTTAGTTTGATGCATTGAAGACTCATTAGAATTTACTAAATGTAACACCAGGTGTGCTCAAAATGTAGCTCTGGATCTACCAGTGGATCTGATGAACAGTAGATAACAATACTGTTGGTCCTTGTTCTCTCAAGTTTCTTATGTTTAGCACAAAAAAATGTAAACCACAACAATAAAGGACCACTAAAGTCAAAGTTAAAGTTTTATGATTCAAAAATGTAAAGAATCTTTACAATATACTTCCATTATCAAAACATGCACAATATTTTTATATATACACTTTCTGAGACTCCAGCTCCTACAGAGTATATAGGTATTATTATTATTATTAATAATAATAATTATTGGTTATTTGTAGAGTGCAAACAGATTCCGCAGCGCTAATATGTATTTTGTGATAGGATAATGGCTATCACATGATACAAAGGAGGGAAAATTATATTAACTGGAATTTTACAGAACATATTCTACTGCTCATTTGAAATTCAAAGTAAGTGCTATTGCGTTGTCTTTTTATTGTGAATTTGTTAATTTAATTCTACTGTATCTAGTCCATAAAAAAATTGAACCTGTCTCACTCAAATATGACTGTGACGTACAGGGTTAACCACTTTTAACTCACTAAACACCCCATCAAATAAAATTCCCACTGTTTTTAAACCCTAATATGCCAGACCCCCATTTCAAACAATACATCTGCTGATAACCCCTAAATTGCTAATAACACAGATGAGGGCCCCTCTGCAAGACCTCCCTACCTAAACCACAATACCCCCACGGCTATACTCCCCATCTAAAGTGACCCCTAAGCTAAGCCCCTCCCACATCAAGACAAATAAAAAAAAACCATTATGCAGCATATTATGCTCTACAACCTCAGCATTTTATTGACTTCCATGTCTCTTTAATAAAGCTGTTTAATTATTTTTTAGGCCAAATATGAGTGTCTGTGCCTCTGTTTATTCTATTGAACACTAAGCCTTGCTTAGCATGTAATTATGAGAACTGTACAAACAGAATTGCTGTAAGTAGATGTGAACTGAGCCAGGAGTGTGCAGCCTTTGGTATATTTCACACTTTAATTGCAACCTAATGACTTTGGGCTCTGCCAGAGCACTCCTGTGTTTTATTTACTTACTGTAATGTCGTTGGCCTTATGTGTTGGGAGGGGGAACATTAACCCATTCCGAGGTGAGCTCATGAAAGAAGAGGAGCCTTGTCTAGTGCTCAAGAAAAGCCATCTGGTGAGTATCTGAAGCTTTCAGGAACCTTATGAGTTTCTGGAATTCGTCAGTACCTGGCAGTGATATGATTTATCACACGTTTACTAATGCCAAGAAGCCAAGTCACTGTCTGTAGAGGATTAACTGTTTCTGCATGACATAGAGGCAAAAGGATCTTTGGAGATTTTCTATTTTATTGTTGGGTGACAGGATCAGTGACCTGGCAGGGACCTGTGGCTTACAATCTTTGCAGCAGAGACAGGACATCAGATTAATATGTCAGTAACACTTCAAGACCAGTTATTCATTAAATCTATCCCTCAGGCTCTGGAAATTACAGACACTACATAATTGCACTCAATGGAGACTGTCTGCTGTTCAGGAGAACATTCATGAGTAGGCTTTTAAATTTACAATAGTGAGAGAAGCACTACAGCTATAACAGCCCATGAAATGTATCCATTTTATGGAACACTGCAGCCTGGAGCAGTCATACAAGTATATCTCATTCTCTAGTGCTGTAACACCAATACACTATTCAAAAGAGCACTGATGGTGAACATTTTTGAGCCCATATGCATTTTTTTTAATAAAAGAAACTGCACACAACTGTCTGAACTAAACGACAAAAATTAACGTTTTGTTTTTTAAATTTCGAAAAACATAAGACGTAAGAAAATTTAAACAGTGATCTGCAATACAACTTTTGTTTTCAGGTTTTTTAAAGCAACAAACAAAACGTACACACACACATAAGAACGTGCACACATACACATAACTACATACATAAGAACGTGCATACACACACATGCATAAATAAGAATGTGCATACACACACAAACACACATGCATACATAAGAACGTGCATACACACACATGCATACATAAGAACGTGCATACACACACAAACACACATATGCATACATAAGAACGTGCATACACACACAAACACACATATGCATACATAAGAACATGCATACACACACATGCATACATAAGAACGTGCATACACACACATGCATACATAAGAACGTGCATACACACACATGCATACATAAGAACGTGCATACACACACATGCATACATAAGAACGTGCATACACACACATGCATACATAAGAACGTGCATACACACACATGCATACATAAGAATGTGCATACACACACATGCATACATAAGAACGTGCATACACACACATGCATACATAAGAACGTGCATACACACACATGCATACATAAGAACGTGCATACACACACAAACACACATATGCATACATAAGAACGTGCATACACACACAAACACACATATTCATACATAAGAACGTGCATACACACAAACACACATATTCATACATAAGAACGTGCATACACACACAAACACACACATGCATACATAAGAACGTACACAAACACACACATGCATACATAAGAACGTGCATACACACACAAACACACATATGCATACATAAGAACGTGCATACACACACAAACACACATATTCATACATAAGAACGTGCATACACACACAAACACACATATGCATACATAAGAACGTGCATACACACACAAACACACATATTCATACATAAGAACGTGCATACACACACAAACACACACATGCATACATAAGAACGTGCATACACACACAAACACACATATGCATACATAAGAACGTATACAAACACACACATGCATACATAAGAACGTGCATACACACACAAACACACACATATATACATAAGAACGTGCACAAACACACACATGCATACATAAGAACGTACACAAACACACACATGCATACATAAGAACGTACACAAGCACACACATATGCATACATAAGAACAAACACACACATGCATACATAAGAACGTGCATACACACACACAAACACACACATGCATACATAAGAACGTGCACAAACACACACATGCATACATAAGAACGTGCATACACACACAAACACACACACGCATACATAAGAACGTGCACAAACACACACATGCATACATAAGAACGTACACAAACACACACATGCATACATAAGAACGTACACAAACACACACATATGCATACATAAGAACGAACACAAACACACACATGCATACATAAGAACGTGCATACACACACAAACACACACATGCATACATAAGAACGTGCACAAACACACACATGCATACATAAGAACGTGCATACACACGCATACATAAGAACGTGCATAAACACACAAACACACACATGCATACATAAGAACGTACACAAACACACACATGCATACATAAGAACGTACACAAACACACACATATGCATACATAAGAACGTGCACAAACACACACATGCATACATAAGAACGTACACAAACACACACATATGCATACATAAGAACGTATACAAACACACACATGCATACATAAGAATGTGCATACACACACAAACACACACATGCATACATAAGAACGTACACAAACACACACATATGCATACATAAGAACGTATACAAACACACACATGCATACATAAGAACGTGCATACACACACAAACACACACATGCATACATAAGAACGTACACAAACACACACATGCATACATAAGAACGTACACAAACACACACATATGCATACATAAGAACGTACACAAACACACACATATGCATACATAAGAACGTACACAAACACACACATATGCATACATAAGAACGTGCATACACACACAAACACACACATGCATACATAAGAACGTGCATACACACACAAACACACACATGCATACATAAGAACGTACACAAACACACACATGCATACATAAGAACGTGCATACACACACAAACACACACATGCATACATAAGAACGTACACAAACACACACATGCATACATAAGAACGTGCATACACACACAAACACACATATGCATACATAAGAACGTACACAAACACACACATATGCATACATAAGAACGTACAGAAACACACACATGCATACATAAGAACGTACATACACACACAAACACACACACGCATACATAAGAACGTGCATACACACACAAACACACACATGCATACATAAGAACGTACACAAACACACACACATGCATACATAAGAACGTACACAAACACACACATATACATACATAAGAACGTACACAAACACACACATGCATACATAAGAACGTGCATACACACACAAACACACACATGCATACATAAGAACGTGCATACACACACAAACACACACATGCATACATAAGAACTTGCATACACACACAAACACATATGCATACATAAGAACGTGCATAAACACACAAACACACATATTCATACATAAGAATGTGCATACACACACAAACACACACATGCATACATAAGAACGTGCATACACACACACACACACACATATGCATACATAAGAACGTATACAAACACACACATATGCATACATAAGAACGTACACAAACACACACACATGCATACATAAGAACGTGCATACACACACAACCACACACATGCATACATAAGAACGTGCACAAACACACACATGCATACATAAGAACGTGCATACACACACAAACACACACATGCATACATAAGAACGTACACAAACACACACATGCATACATAAGAACGTACACAAACACACACATGCATACATAAGAACGTACATACACACACAAACACACACATATGCATACATAAGAACGTACACAAACACACACATATGCATACATAAGAACGTACACAAACACACACATATGCATACATAAGAACGTACACAAACACACATATGCATACATAAGAACGTGCATACACACACAAACACACACATGCATACATAAGAACGTGCATACACACACAAACACACATATGCATACATAAGAACGTACACAAACACACACATATGCATACATAAGAACGTACACAAACACACACATGCATACATAAGAACGTGCATACACACACAAACACACACATGCATACATAAGAACGTACACAAACACACACATGCATACATAAGAACGTACACAAACACACACATGCATACATAAGAACGTACACAAACACACACATGCATACATAAGAACGTGCACAAACACACACAAACATATATACATGCATACATAAGAACGTGCATACACACACAAACACACACATGCATACATAAGAACGTACACAAACACAGACATGCATACATAAGAACGTACACAAACACAGACATGCATACATAAGAACGTACACACACACACACATGCATACATAAGAACGTACACAAACACACACATGCATACATAAGAACGTACACAAACACACACATATACATACATAAGAACGTACACAAACACACACATGCATACATAAGAACGTGCATACACACACAAACACACACATGCATACATAAGAACGTACACAAACACACACATATGCATACATAAGAATGTACACAAACACACACATGCATACATAAGAACGTACACAAACACACACATCCATACATAAGAACGAACACAAACATACACATATGCATACATAAGAACGTGCATACACACACAAACACACACATGCATACATAAGAACGTGCATACACACACAAACATGCATACATAAGAACGTACACAAACACACACATATGCATACATAAGAACGTACACAAACACACACATATGCATACATAAGAACGTGCATACACACACAAACACACACATATGCATACATAAGAACGTACACAAACACACACATATGCATACATAAGAACGTACACAAACACACACATGCATACATAAGAACGTGCATACACACACAAACACACACATGCATACATAAGAACGTACACAAACACACACATGCATACATAAGAACGTACACAAACACACACATATGCATACATAAGAACGTACACAAACACACACATGCATACATAAGAACGTACACAAACACACACATGCATACATAAGAACGTACACAAACACACACATGCATACATAAGAACTTACACAAACACACACATGCATACATAAGAACTTACACAAACACACACACATGCATACATAAGAACGTACACAAACACACACATATGTATACATAAGAACGTACACAAACACACACATGCATACATAAGAACGTGCATACACACACAAACACACACATGCATACATAAGAACGTACACAAACACACACGTGCATACATAAGAACGTACACAAACACACACATGCATACATAAGAACGTACATAAACACACACATATGCATACATAAGAACGTACACAAACACACACATGCATACATAAGAACGTGCATACACACACAAACACACACATGCATACATAAGAACGTGCACAAACACACACAAACATATATACATGCATACATAAGAACGTACACAAACACACACATGCATACATAAGAACGTACACAAACACACACATGCATACATAAGAACGTGCATACACACACAAACACACACATGCATACATAAGAACGTGCATACACACACAAACACACACATGCATACATAAGAACGTACACAAACACACACATATGCATACATAAGAACGTACACAAACACACACATGCATACATAAGAACGTGCATACACACACAAACACACACATGCATATATAAGAACGTACACAAACATACACACATGCATACATAAGAACGTAGACAAACACACACATGCATACATAAGAACGTGCATACACACACAAACACACACATGCATGCATAAGAACATACACAAACACACACATATGTATACATAAGAACGTACACAAACACACACATGCATACATAAGAACGTGCATACACACACAAACACACACACATGCATACATAAGAACGTGCATACACACACAAACACACACATGCATACATAAGAACGTACACAAACACACACATATGCATACATAAGAACGTACACAAACACACACATGCATACATAAGAACGTGCATACACACACAAACACACACATGCATACATAAGAACTTACACAAACACACACATGCATACATAAGAACGTACACAAACACACACATGCATACATAAGAACGTACACAAACACACACATATGCATACATAAGAACGTACACAAACACACACATGCATACATAAGAACGTGCATACACACACAAATACACACATGCATACATAAGAACGTGCATACACACACAAACACACACATGCATACATAAGAACGTACACAAACACACACATATGCATACATAAGAACGTACACAAACACACACATGCATACATAAGAACGTGCATACACACACAAACACACACATGCATACATAAGAACGTACACAAACACACACACATGCATACATAAGAACGTACACAAACACACACATGCATACATAAGAACGTGCATACACACACAAACACACACATGCATACATAAGAACGTACACAAACACACACATATGCATACATAAGAACGTACACAAACACACACATATGTATACATAAGAACGTGCATACACACACAAACACACACATGCATACATAAGAACGTACACAAACACACACATGCATACATAAGAACGTGCATACACACACAAACACACACATGCATGCATAAGAACGTACACAAACACACACATATGTATACATAAGAACGTACACAAACACACACATGCATACATAAGAACGTGCATACACACACAAACACACACATGCATACATAAGAACGTGCATACACACACAAACACACATATGCATACATAAGAACATAAATTCAAACAAACAGCTTGGACTGGGTAATTCAATGTAAGGATCAAAAGCAAAGAGCAATGTTGAATAGACAGCACAATGTATCAATGTGTGCTGGCTGAAACAATGTATCGCTTTATCCAATTACGAAACTATTGTGATAGACCTGTGTTATACTGTGGCAGCTGGTTGCATGATCCGTTAACCCCTTACATTCGCAAGATTCATCATTGGAAATAAGACATAAGCCAGACAATTCTAGCAAATAAAAAATATGTAACAAACTCACTTGATTCTGAGAATGATATCCGGTATTCGATGAGATCCAGGAAAACGGAACTGTTGTATCCACTCTTAGTAGTGCAGTCAGTTGCAACAGTTACAGATACTGCCTGAGTTCACAGCAGCATCTCGGCTTGTCTCACAGGTGTTGGGAAGGGCTCCCCTGCTAAGCCCTCGATAAAAGCAGTAAGGTCAATCTATCTGAGCCAAGGGTCATTTTCAGCAGGCGCTTGGTGAAATGGTTTTAGAATTTCTGGTTTATCCTAGTTTGCATCAGGCAGCCGCTGTCAGTAATATATTTGAACAGTATGGATTTATTCCATAGTATAAGACAGTCTATTGACATCAGTATTACCGAAAATGGAAGGGGAGACAACCCAAAGAGAGAAGAAGACACTATAGATATACAGCTAATATTTAAAGAACTTGAAAAACTGCTAGTCTCTGAAGTTAAATATAAAGGAGAAATTTCATTCCTTAAAAAATGTCTAGAATTAGAAGTAATCCCGAAGGGGCTACTAGTACATAAGGATTGTGCATTTCCATTGTCAGACACTATAGCAGACAAATGGAAAAATGTGCTAATTGAAACCTCAAGAAAACTAATGAAACTGATCATAGAATACAGAGAAACACTAATAACCAACATAGATCTTGAGATTAAGGAAAATGAAGTGATTATTGTTAACTTAGAAAATTCTGGGCCAGAAAGTGAGGAGATTGCAGATAAAAAAGAAACATTGGTTAAGAAAGTTAGCAAAATTAAAGAGGAGATTATAAAAAAGAAAACCAAGAAACTCATGAGAGAGATAGAGAAGAAGAAAAAAGATGAAGAACAGATCGATCTAGCCATTGGGGAGGATTTAGAGGAGGGAAATACACATACAGATAATGACACTAGTGATCCCAGTACATGGGCAAAGGTATCATATAGAAAAGCAAAAACTGGGAGAAATAATACACATCCAAAACATTTAGAAGCTAAACCAAATAATGCTTACTATGAGTATAGCAATAAACATGAGAGCTACAGGGAGAACACACAAATAGAGGGACCATCTAGATGTGATAGGTCTCAAGATGAATATTACAATCGACCACACTATGTGAGAAATAGAAATCCCATGAACAACCATAATGGATATAAGGGACACCAATATGGGGGACCATACAAGTCAAATAGAACACATAGAAATATATATGGGGGATCATACCAAAACTATGGGGGGGCTATATCACTATAATAGGCCCTACAGTAACAACTATGAGGTGCCTTATGAGGATCAAAGATGGGAAGATAGACAATACGAACAAAGGAGGGGAAGAAGGGATAAAAAATTAGGTACATATGGAGAAAGAACAAGACAACATGAACATCACCAAGGAGAAAGATATGAGCAAAGAATTTGGAAGGACCACAATTACCCTAAGAGGGATTGGAGAAATCAAGAGAACATAGAGGGACAACACCCTCATGACAAGAGAGAGTTACAACACAGGTGGAATTATGGGGAAGAGAGACCTTCTGATAGAAGATATGACCAAAACTATGGAACACCAATAGGAATGAGAAGACCACAGAAAAGAATAGAGAATGGGAATGTTGAGAAACCAAAAGAGATTAAAAAAAGCGAAAATCTTGAAGGAAGGGGTGAGAGAGGAGATAATAAAACCCATGCATCCAATATTTCAGGACCACAAGATTTGGAAATACCCCATTCCACCTCTTCTACTACCCCCTCTTTTTTAGTGTTGGACCACTACCACCACAGAGAGTGGGAGGAAAATCAGTCAACAACAAAGGCAAAAAAAAGAACCATAGAGGGAAGAGAGGAGGGGTCAAAGTAAAGAAGAATGAGGAGAAGATCGATAAACAGGAGGACAAGGAGACAAACAAAGGGATATTTAACCTAAGCTCCTATGAACTAAACAAAGATGAAAAATCCATCTTAGGACTAGGCTTATCATTTGCTCCATCTAGAAGCCTTGATAAATTTAATACCTTTGTGAGCACTAAAGAGTTTATCAGGAAACTCACTCTAAAGAGATTCTTTCTCAAAACGCCGCTGGAAAGGATGAGTTATGGATTTAAGGAGTATGGTTCTACAGCACGAGAGGACTGTTATCAACATACGGACCTTAAGCCAAAATCCACATTCTATCCCTTAACTCACAAAGGAACTGCATTGGAGACCTTCGAGACAATAGTGTGTAGAGAGATACGGGACATTCACCTTAAAAAGCTGAATCTGAAGAATAAGAACTTATCCATTAAACAATTTCAAACTATTAAGAAATTGGAACAAAACCACAACCTGACCATAAAATCCGCTGATAAAGGCGGAGGAATTGTGGTAATGAATAGAAAAGACTACAATGATGAAACTGAGAGGATTCTGAGTGATGGGAATACATATCAGGAATTAGGAGAAAACCCAGTGAACATGTACAAAAAGGAGCTGTTAAGAATATTAAAGGAGGCTAAGGAAGATAACATCTTAAATGATAAAGAATACAACTATATCAATGTACAGTATCCCAGGACTCCAATTATATATCATCTCCCAAAGATTCATAAAGATCTCAATAAGCCACCTGGGAGACCGATAATATCCGGGATAGGTTCGTTGAGCAGCAATCTGTCTGAATATGTCGACAGACATCTGCAAAAACATGTTAAAGAACGCCCCTCCTATTTAAGGGATTCAACCCAGATAATCAATCTTCTGGAAGATATATCATGGGAGAAGGACTACATTTTGGTGACGTGTGACGTAACCGCGCTGTACACCAGCATACCCCATGAGGAGGGTTTGAAAGCGGTGAGATTCTACTTGGAGAAGGATACAGAGATTCCATTAAAACAATGCGACTTTATTCTGGACAGCATCCACTATATATTACATCACAACTATTTTTGTAATAATGGAAAGTTTTATCGACAGATATGTGGTACAGCGATGGGGACTAGGTTCGCGCCAAGTTATGCCAATCTCTATATGGCCAAATGGGAGGAGATCTTCTGGGAATCATGCCCAGCAGGCGCGGACCTAGTCCTCTATCGCCGATATATTGACGACATCATAATGATCTGGAAAGGGTCACAAGAAGATCTAGAGCATACTATGAATGTCATGAATGGAAATGAAGCCAACTTACACTTCACGTATGAATGGAGTCGAAAGTCACTTACATATCTTGACTTGAATATAGAGGTAAAAGAGGGGACAATTGAAACATCAACTTTTTTCAAAAAGGTGGACAGTAATAACTATGTCCACCAAACAAGCTGTCACCATACCAATTGGAAGAGGAATATCCCTAAGGGGCAGCTTCTCAGAATGAGGAAAAACTGTTCTCATCACTTAAAGTGGGAAGAACAAGCGCAAATAATTAAGGCGAAGTTTTTAGACAGAGGTTATAATGAAAAAGCACTGGACCAGAAAATAGAAGAAATAGGAAAAATCGATAGAAGAGACTTAACCAAATATAAAGAGAGGATAAAAAAGATTGATGAAGAGGTCATAAATGTACCTCTAATTACGGAATATAGCCAGAACAGCCGAATCATTGAAGATATCTTCATAAAACATTGGAATATTCTTAAAGATGATTACATTCTTGGTGAAAAACTACCACAAAAACCAAGCTTTGTATATAGAAGGGCCAATAACTTAAAAAACACACTGGCACCCAGTACCCAAAAGAAAAAACCACCTGAAATAAAGGACCCATTTGGGAAAATAGTGAGAGGCTTTTTCCCATGCCATACATGCAAAGCATGTAAGAGTGGTATAAAAACAACTGAATTCCAATCAAATAACAGCATGAAGAAATACAAAATTAAAAATTTGATTCGCTGTCACGACCGAAACGTCATCTATCTACTCCAATGTCCCTGTGGCCTCCAATATATCGGACAAACATCAAGGCCACTAAGGGACCGAATAAGGGAGCATATCCTCTGTATCGAAAAACTTAATAAAGAAACCCCCCTCTACAAACATTTTTCCGAAAAACATCAGGGGGATATAAAAACCTTGAAATATATGGGGATACAAAAGGTCCCTATAAATTGGAGAGGGGGAGATCATGAAAAAAAGCTACTGACCGAAGAATCCAAATGGATCTTCTATATGGACTGTTTATTCCCAAGAGGGTTGAATAACAAAGAAGACCTGTCCCACCTCCTAAACTTGAATTAAGAACGGTTGAGGATTACAACTGGAACTGTTACATTCTGGATACATTTGAATACTCTGGATAAATTCACTTAAAAAAGAAAAAGAAAAAACCCTCACCTCAGAGATCATATTCAGTGACTAATCATAAGCCACATTCAATTATATGGTATTAAGGAATATCAGTAAAAAGTACCGTATCCCCAATAACACATAGGTTGATCCAACATGAAAGAATATTACCAAAACTAGTAACACTCTTATAGATAAAACATCTCACAAAGTTGAAAGAGCACTGTACAACACCCAATGTCACCAAGTAGACTACTTGAAAATCTCTCACAGCATCCAAATTCTGTAGATACACAGAAATTGGAGAAGAATCCTCTCCACCTTTCTTGCTAGATATAACTATTAACATAGTCGTTTTAAATCTAAACACTAAGACCATCAGGATAAGCTAAAAGGAAATAATGTGACTCATAAACTCTTAAAGAAAGGTATAATGAATACAGATATACTAAGAGACCTAGTTGAGTAGTAAAAATAAGCATTAACATTACTGAAATTGGCAACACATAAAAAAGTGATGTTGTAGAGAAAGCTATATCCAGGATATCTTAAGAACTTGCACACTAAGATCAGCATAAGGGACTTCCAAATAAACAAAAATGAGAAGGGTCATATAAATCAATTTTTCTATTTCTATTTTTTCTATTTTTTCTATTTTATCTGATTTCTATAAATGTGAACATATGAACTGTATTAAGTTCACTTAAAGCATGAAAATGCATCACCATATATGAACCCAATGATTAGGCTGGAATATATATATATATAAAAAATTGTTAGAACAAGTGCTAAATAGGAGGAGCCCCTCCAAAACCTCCCTTCCACCTGTTGGAGAACTGAAAATGAAAAACTAATATTAAATTATCAGACCACAAATACATTCACCATATTACACAAATCCCATATATATTATTTTGAAAAATTAAAGAATGGACCTAAAGTATCTCCATATTGAAGAATTAAAAAAGCACTCAGCAATCAATAAATACACAAAGGTTGAAGCTTAGAGAATTTAAAAATTGGCCAATATAAAATTGAATATATTGCTGACAACGACAAATTCACCTACTATTATTCAGAAGGGTCATCAGGATTAATAGTTTTAAACTATATGGAATATAGGGAAATTATAGTAAACTCGTATCCTTACGGTAATAAAGAGTGTATTTCTTTCCTTAGACAAAATTCTCCTTACAAAATATACTTAAAGAAAAGGGACTCTATTGGGAAATTAGGATATCATTATTGATGTAGCAAGATAGAACATAGATTGAAAATGAGGAAATACACCTATGACTGATAAATAATGTCAGTTTTTCCCGTAGCGACATTTGTGAAAGTATAGGAAAGTATAAGGACACACACAATGCTTAATACCCAATAAGGAAACATATGTGTCACACACCCCCAGGGGTAGCCAATCACATAAATGTTAGAAGCAATCCGAACAACCAATCAAAATGGTTAGAAATCGGGTTGTGATAGAGCCATCGAAACAAAGATTTTTACATATATTATTCCTAACACAATAGTAGTAGGACCGCATAAGCTCCTAAAGTTAGGATTACTCCAAAACAGAAATAGGAATAAATATATTACACACGGAGGTTTTAAACAAACACTTCCGGTTTGACGAAAGGGTCAGTATTGACAGGGTATTTAAACCCTCTGTCTAACAGTTAAAACCAGTCTTGAGAAAGGTCACTACTTGACCGAAACGCGTTGGCTGGTAAGTTTGATTCTGATACATACACTTATTTGTAGCAATCTATACTATTTTTATTATTTTTTTTCGGCAGAGGGACCGCGAGCTAACAAGCAGAGGGAATTAAGGCTTGAAAGGGCTGAGGGACCGAACGCTTGAGAGCAAAGGGACCCAGGGCTGACAGGAAAATCTTGCACACTTAGGACCGTGAGGATAATCAACACATTGACTTTTGCTTATTATTGTGGGAATTTAAAGGGTGTTAAGTATTCACACACTCACTAACTATTTTGGTTTAGTTTGCCATTTAAAGGAGTTTATTAACCTATTCCGGATTGAACACCAAGTTAAGGATTAATCACTAGACTATTCTGCCACGAATATTTTTTACTGCAATTGTTATCTTTTACTGCAATAGTTGTTATTGGGATTGAGGTCCATCACTGGATTGTTTTTTTTTTTTACTGTGATTGTTGTTTTTTGCTTTTTTACTGGGACTATTTTTTCACTTCAATTGTTTTCATCTGTGATTGTTTTTTCACTAATATTGTTTCACAGCTTGTGCATCACGTTTTAGGAGGTAGTTTTGATTACAACTACACAAAGTATATTTGTATTGTATTAGTAGGGAGCAAGTCGACCACTATTCAATCTGTTCTGTATAGGTTATTTTATCAAGGGGATTTTATTCAGCCAAACCCTGATCGCTAACAATTGCTAGCAGCTAATGTGAACTTGTATATCGTTTTTCATTATTTATTTTGGAAGGTTCCATTCTTGGAATACAGGTTATCTCATTCACTGGTTTGAGATAGGGCGTTAAGACCAAACCACCAGAAACAAGCTTTATATTGATTTTTTTTTTAATTATGTTTCTTTTTATTTTCAATTTTCAACAAGGAAACAATGCGAAATGAATAGACGGTTCAAATACAAGACTTAACATAGGCAGATGTGACAGAATGGTACCATGATAGAACAACAACATATGTGAGAAGAGAAAAAACCCTTGTGTCCTAAATAACCCATCAGTCCATTGTTCATATTTGTTTCATCCAAAGCTAAGACAAAAGGGTTCCAAGAAGTAGAGGAAGTTAGAAAAAGTTATGCACATTGGAACCCCAAATTTTTCCAAAAACCGGACTGTTGGTGATCTTCTCTCGGTCTGGGTATTTATGTGAGTTCTTCTTTGTAAATTGAATTATTGGCATCATCTGAATCCATGGTACAAAAAGAACCTATCTCATATATAACTTTAAACATATGTTATAGAAAGGGGGAAAGGAAGAAATAAATGGAATAGAGGAGAAATGAAATGGAAAAGAAAAGAAAAAAAAAAGAAAAGGTATCTGTGGTAGTAGAGTGATAAGGTTATGGGGTTTTAGGTTTTATGTTTACGCTCACGCCTCATTTGTATGCAATATACTCCCTTCTCAGGAGAAGTAAACTCAGTTTGGGATCGTATTACGTCAAGGGGGGACTGGGACTACTCCTGTGTAGTACTAAGTGTGAGCCATAGACTGGTTTATGCCTGCCTATCTGTGAATGTGAAGGACTCCCATAAAAACTGCATATCTTGGTATAGGGCGAGTTGGCCTAACTTAAAATAATGCAGTCGTTCTAGGAGGAGGTTTCTGTTCACTAGCGCTTTCCATTCTTGTGTGGAGGGTATCAGCGTGGATTTCCATTTTTTAGGGATTAACTGATTCGCTGCATTTAGCATTAATTGATAGAGGTGTTTTCGTATTTTACAAGTGATATTAGGGGATTGGCGTAGTAGAATCAAGTCTGGGCTGGGAGATATATTTGTGTTTAATACTGTGTTGATGAGTTGGAAGATTACTGACCAGAAAGGTCTTATGAGGTCACATTCCCACCAAATGTGGGAGATGTGGGCTTCTTGCTTACAACCCCTCCAGCATGAAGTTGTTGAGTTTTTATATATGAATTTTAGCCTTGTTGGGGTCAGGTACCACCTCATCATAATTTTAATGTTGGTCTCTTTTGCTTGTATTGAGTGTGCTGAGTTTTTCAGGTTACCAAATCTGTGCGCCCAAGTTTGGGGAGAGGTATTAGTCTTAAGTTCTAGGTCCCATCTTTTCGTGTATGAGGGAAGGAGCGGGAAAGTGTTTGAGAGGATTAATTTGTGGAGTTTAGATATTGTTCCTGGAATAAATTCTCTGGCTATACAAATTTGTTCAAAGGGGGTAGGTGTTCGTGTTAAGTCTTTAATGTGCTTGTGTGTAGCTACATAGTGTCTCACTTGGTGTAACCGCAGCCATGAGGATAGAAATGGATGGTTCAGGGTTTCTAATTGACTTTTGGTTTTAAGAACGTGAGTGGTGTCTGTTAGGAGGTGCATAGGGAGAGCTTTAATGGGGTACAATGTTTGTGAGGGGGCAGGGGTGTAGCCTGGTAGGAATTCTGGATTGTTAATAATTGTGGTTAGGGGAGAGTATTTGGAAGATATTTTGTTTGGGCTTTTACAAATCAGTCTCCAATCTGTCCAAGTTTCATTTGTTATTGAGGAGGATGATATAGCGCATTTATTAAAATGTGCCGGGTTCCAGCAAATATCATCCAATTTATGAGAGAATGATAGCGCATTTTCAATTTGAGCCCATTTTTTGGGGTTTGGCCCTTCCAATCTGCACCACTCAGTAATTCTTTGTAGTGAGATTGCAAGCTTATAGGATCGAAGGTGAGGGACTCCCAAACCACCATCGCTTGGGGATTTATAAAGCGTGTTCTTATTAATTCTCGGAGGTCTACGTCTCCATATATAGTCATTTATGATTTTTTGCAGTGTATCTAAATCCTTCTGAGTCTCTGGGATAGGGATTGTTTGAAGTAGGTAAAGTACTTTTGGGAGTAGCGTCATTTTTGTGACATGAATTCTACCTAGCCATGATATGTTTTTGGGGAGCCAAGTATATGTAAGGGATCTGAATGCTGATATTAAGCTGCTGTAATTATGCAAGCGAAGATCTGTCATATTGGGGGTGATACGGATGCCTAAATATTTCAAGTATTTTGTCTGTTGCTTAAGGGGGCAGGTTTGTCTTAATGAGTCTAGGGATTGGCTGGGGAGATTTATAGGCAGATATTCTGATTTTGTCATATTAACTAGGAAGTTAGAGACATTACCATAGAGGCCTAGTTCTGAAATGGCTGAGTGGAGTGAGGACAAGGGGTTTGTGAGAGTCAGGAGTATGTCATCTGCGAAGATTGCTAATTTATGTGAATCTTTGCCAATATCAATTCCCTGGATTTGATCATTATTTCTTATCTTAATGGCTAGGGGTTCTAGGGATAGAATAAATAGGAGAGGGGATAGGGGGCACCCTTGTCTAGATCCATTTCTGATTTCAAAGGGTTCAGAGAGTGTGCCGTTCACCCTAACTTGTGCTGTCGGGTTGGTGTATAATGCTAGTATTTTATGAATGAAAGGGTCTGGGAACTTGAATCGGGTCAGGGTTTCTTGAAGGTAAGTCCAGTCAAGTCTGTCAAATGCCTTTTCGGCGTCGGTCGATAGGAAAACAGTCGGGGATTTAGTCTGTGAAGTGAACTCTAAAAGGTTAAGGACTTTAACTGTGTTATCTTTGGCTTCTCTTTGTGGCACGAAGCCTACTTGGTCTTGATGGATCAAAGATGGTAGGAGATGGTTAATTCTAGTGGCTAAGATCTTTGCATATATTTTAAGGTCCACGTTTAGTAAAGAGATGGGTCTGTAACTGGAAGGGGAGTCAGGGGGTTTGTCCGGTTTGGCAATAACTGAGATATTGGCCTGTAACATACTATCAGGAAAGGGCTTCAAAGTCGAAGTTGAATTAAATAGAGTTGAGAGATGTGGGATTAGTAGGCCAGAAAATGTTTTATAATATTGGCCCGTGAACCCATCAGGGCCAGGGGCTTTACCTAGTTTCAAATGTTTTATTGCATTTTGTATTTCCGCTGGTTGAATGGGTTGTTCCAACATCTCCGATTGTTCAGGTGTAATGTGTGGAATTGGAACCTTGTCAAGGTATTGTTTGCATAGTTGAAGGTGTGTTAGTGGATCTCTGTTGGGATATAAATTATAAAGTTTATGGTAGTATGTTTTAAACTCGTTTGCTATGGAATTGGTGTCTTCAATATTTTTACCTTTGGTTGATTTTATGGAATGTACGTATGTTTTTTTCTGTTGCGTTTTTAGAGCCCTTGCTAGGTATTTTCCTGGTTTGTTGCCCTCCCTATAAAAATTTTGTTGAAGAAAAAGCAGTTGCCTTTGAGCTTTAATTTGGAGTATGGAGTTTAGTTTGTCCCTTTTTACTTTAAGTTCTTCTAGTACATCACTGTCTGTCGGGTTGATTTTGTGGGCATAATCTAGGTTAGATATCTCTGTGGAGAGCAGCTCTATTTCCGCTCTGCTTTTCTTTTTGATTTGGGCCTTAGCTTTAATAAATTCTCCTCTTATGGTGCTCTTGTGAGCTTCCCAAATGGTCGCTATGTTCATCTCTGGTGTAGTGTTGTGCGCAAAATAATCTGTAATATATTTCGCAAAGCGTTCAATCTGGGGTGGGTCTAGTAACATAGAGTCATCAAGCCTCCACTGATAGGTCCTAAGGGGGGCTGAAGGCCATTTAATCACGCATGAGACAAGGGAGTGATCCGACCAGGAGGTATGCTTGATCTGCGAATGTTTAGAGTGAGAAAGAACTAAATGGTCAACTAAGATATAGTCTAGCCTAGAGTAGTTGCGTTTGGGATGAGAGAAGAAAGTGTAATCAAGCTTTTGGGGGTTGAAGTATCTCCACACATCATGTAAACCTAGCATTTTAAATTTCCGCCATATTTTGGTAAGGTTTGGGGTTTTGGCTCTAGTTTCTGGATTCGAACAGTCTACTTTGGGATCTAAAGGAAAATTAAAATCACCCGCGACAATGAGTGAGCCTTTTGTTTCTTTCACAATTAAATCTGACATAGAGTTTATAAACTTGTCTTGTTTGGAATTGGGAGCATATGCGCTTACTAGAGTTACAGGCTTACCATATAATAAACCTTTTAGGCAAATGTATCTGCCTTCCCTGTCTGGGATACAGCTTGTCTTAGTAAATGGTATTGATTTATGAATCAGGATGCTGACTCCATTAATTTTCTTGTTGGGATTGGTGCTATGGTAATGTTGTGGATAGTGCGGTGAGAAGTATTTGGGAATATTTTTGGCTTTGAAATGCGTCTCTTGGAGCATCAATATGTGTCCACCTTTTTTTTGGAGATCATTAATGGCCAGTCTCCTTTTATGGGGGCAGTTCAATCCCTTAACGTTTTGCGTGAATATGACTAAGTCTTGAGGTGTGTGGTTACCCATTTAAATGAATTGGAGGTGTAAGCTGTGTCATGTCAAGTGAAGTAGGACAGGTTATATGAATCGAAGCGTGAGCTACCCACAGATAAAAGAAACATGAGAAGGGGAGGAAGTTATAGAAAAAGGAAGGAACAAAGACAAATTCAAAGATAAATAATAAACAGAGTACAATCTTTGCTAGTAACATGTAAAACATTCTTAACTAGAAGGAGATAATCTCCCAACTGAATGAGAACAATAATAACACATGGTGATACTTAACAGTCAACTATCAGCTTTCGACAATCTATCAGGCTAATATAGTTATTGCGACCTTAAGATAAAACAAAAAAAAGAATAAAAAAAAACAACAACATTTCATTGCAAAAACAGAAACAACTTTAGTTATTTTGAACTGAAATACTTGTTGTTAAAGTAGCAAGTGCCACTTCTAGGTATTATGAAAAATTTAACGTGAAACAAGAGGGTTACCAGGACTGTCCAAAGTCATCCTTTGTCGCCCACAGGAAGAAGTTGAGAAGAAGAGGGTTTTTGTGACCTTCTTTGGCGAGCTGGAATCCATTCTTTTCTCTGTGGTAGGGGTAGGGATTCCTTGGATTTTTGTGCTTTGTCATGTGCAGGGGTTGTGTCATCTAATTGAGGTGGTGGCAAGTCTAAATCCCTGCAGATGGGTGGAATATCCTCAATTGAAGAACAGGATAAGCGCCTACCCTGCCACATTATTATCAAGTGGAAGGGGAAACCCCATCTGTAAGGTATATTTCTTTTTCTTAGGAGCAGAGTGAGTGGCTTGAGGTCTCTGCGTTTAGACAGTGTTCTTTGGGATAAATCAGCAAATACCTGGATCTCTACATTTTTGTGCTTGATGGGCTGATGTTCCCTTGCGAGTTTCATCAAATCCTCTTTTACTTGATAATTAGTGATTCGCACAATGACGTCCCTCGGCGGTTGGTCATTTTGTGGTTTAGGGCGGAGGGCTCTATGGGCTCTGTCAATCTCAATTTTCGTTGGGTGTTCTTCACCCTTTAAGGCACTAAAGAAATCCTGTAGGTATTGATCCAAATCTTGTGGAGAGATATTTTCAGGAATTCCTCTCAGCCTTATGTTATGGCGCCTGCTGCGATTCTCTGCATCATCCAGTTTATCTTCGAGCTCTGAAATATTAGCTCCTTGTCGCTGGATAGTGGTGTGAAGTTCAGAGATAGCTTCTGCTTGGGCGTCTTGGGCCCCTTCAAGTGATTCGACTCTGTGACCTATCTCTGATATATCTTTCTTGAGGTCTGAGATTTCGTCCCTAATGCATTGTTTAACTTGAGTTATTAACAAAGTAAAGTCCTTTTTTGAGGGAATCGAATTAAAAAGAGCTTTAGGTATTGTGATGTTTTCAGCCGCTTGCTCGCAGTCAGATTCTGAAGAGCTTTGACATGTCTCCTGCTCAGGTGGGTCAGTTTCCTCAGCAATGTTGGTTTTAGCTTCTAAGGCTTTGAAAAAGGTGTTCACTGTATGTGATGTAGGTTTCAGCTGCTTAATGGTCTTGCTAGGTTTGTTGCCTTTCTTTGGCGACATTTTTATTAGGTCTGAGCCCACGTTCAGGTGTATAGTGGAATACTGACTTTTATGTGAGTAACAGCAAGTAATAAGCAGCTTCCTCCACTCTATTTATTATTTAGCTTTGTCCCAACTCTTTTCTTTATCAGGGAGTTATGACAGTCTCACCCAGGCATATTTGTTTATAGCTTGTTTATGTAAAGCAGTTCATATGTATATAGTGAGCTAGGTAGGGCATCTCTATAGCATTTCCTTCATACATGTGCTAGGGGTGGCAGTGTAAGGTCGCTTGCAAGGTGGAATAAATCAGTTTTATTGTGGAATAAACCTGCTTGGTATTTACAGGCAGCTCACTGACAGTTCATTGACCCCAGGGATGTTAGAGTGTTAGAGATGGGCTTTTAACACTGCACGCCTTAGTTGCTATTGTTCGTTACCCCTTATGTGATCTGCGTGATCAACTTTAATGCAGGCTTCGGCCCACGACGGAACTCACCTCCGCAGTTGAATAACGGAGCACTTGGTTTCACTCTGCCTTTTCTCCACCGTATCACTCAGGGTCAGTTAGGCAGCTGGTATGCGCTAGTCCGGTGGTCTCGTTGAGGCATTTCTTAAATGTGCGCTGTAGGTGTCTGTAAGGAGGCCGCAACAACGTGATGCGCATTTAAAATCAAGAAAGCAGCTTGCGATTTGAAGGAGAATGCTCTCCGTGTGTTCCGCTCTAAGTCTCTCACATTATCACCTAATTTTGGCTGTTATTTGATGTTTGGCAGTAGCCAAAAGACGTTCTCAAACAGATAGGGCTCAGGAGCTCTAAGAAAAGGCAGCCATCTCCTAGGCTGGCTAGCTCCGCCCCCGCTTTATATTGATTTTATTACCACTCCAATGTATGGTAGAAGCAAGTTTTAGATTGTATACATGGATCCATGAGGGAAATTAAGATTGTTTAATTTTATTCATTATAATTTGTTTTAACATCCTGAACACTCAGAGGAGTTAACCATTTTTGTTCCGATTGTGTTGTAATAAACACTTATTGAATCCACACCTGAAAATTTGTTTTTAGTAAATAGGGGACCCTGCCTTCTACAGTTGGCGCTTTGATATTTCTTTTAGTCTTTACATAAGAACGTACACAAACACACACATATGCATACATAAGAACGTACACAAACACACACATGCATACATAAGAACGTGCATACACACACAAACACATATGCATACATAAGAACGTGCATACACACACAAACACACATATTCATACATAAGAATGTGCATACACACACAAACACACACATGCATACATAAGAACGTGCATACACACACAAACACACATATGCATACATAAGAACGTATACAAACACACACATGCATACATAAGAACGTGCATACACACACAAACACACACATGCATACATAAGAACGTATACAAACACACACATGCATACATAAGAACGTGCATACACACACAAACACACACATGCATACATAAGAACGTACACAAACACACACATGCATACATAAGAACGTACACAAACACACACATGCATACATAAGAACGTACACAAACACACACATATGCATACATAAGAACGTACACAAACACACACATGCATACATAAGAACGTGCATACACACACAAACACACACATGCATACATAAGAACGTGCATACACACACAAACACACACATGCATACATAAGAACGTACACAAACACACACATATGCATACATAAGAACGTACACAAACACACACATATGCATACATAAGAACGTACACAAACACACACATGCATACATAAGAACGTGCATACACACACAAACACAAACATATGCATACATAAGAACGTACATACACACACAAACACACACATGCATACATAAGAACGTACACAAACACACACATGCATACATAAGAACGTGCATACACACACAAACACACACATGCATACATAAGAACGTGCATACACACACAAACACACACATATGCATACATAAGAACGTACACAAACACACACATATGCATACATAAGAACGTACACAAACACACACATATGCATACATAAGAACGTACACAAACACACACATGCATACATAAGAACGTGCATACACACACAAACACACACATGCATACATAAGAACGTGCATACACACACAAACACACACATGCATACATAAGAACGTACACAAACACAAACATATGCATACATAAGAACGTACACAAACACACACATATGCATACATAAGGACGTGCATACACACACAAACACACACATATGCATACATAAGAACGTACATACACACACAAACACACACATGCATACATAAGAACGTACACAAACACACACATGCATACATAAGAACGTGCATACACACACAAACACACACATGCATACATAAGAACGTGCATACACACACAAACACACACATATGCATACATAAGAACATACACAAACACACACATATGCATACATAAGAACGTACACAAACACACACATATGCATACATAAGAACGTGCATACACACACAAACACACACATGCATACATAAGAACGTACATACACACACAAACACACACATGCATACATAAGAACGTACACAAACACACACATGCATACATAAGAACGTGCATACACACACAAACACACACATGCATACATAAGAACGTGCATACACACACAAACACACACATATGCATACATAAGAACATACACAAACACACACATATGCATACATAAGAACGTACACAAACACACACATATGCATACATAAGAACGTGCATACACACACAAACACACACATGCATACATAAGAACGTGCATACACACACAAACACACACATGCATACATAAGAACGTACACAAACACACACATGCATACATAAGAACGTACACAAACACACACATGCATACATAAGAACGTACACAAACACACACATGCATACATAAGAACGTACACAAACACACACATGCATACATAAGAACGTACACAAACACACACATGCATACATAAGAACGTACACAAACACACACATGCATACATAAGAACGTACACAAACACACACATATGCATACATAAGAACGTACACAAACACAAACATGCATACATAAGAACGTGCATACACACACAAACACACACATGCATACATAAGAACGTGCATACACACACAAACACACACATGCATACATAAGAACGTACACAAACACACACATGCATACATAAGAACGTACACAAACACACACATGCATACATAAGAACGTACACAAACACACACATGCATACATAAGAACGTACACAAACACACACATGCATACATAAGAACGTACACAAACACACACATGCATACATAAGAACGTACACAAACACACACATATGCATACATAAGAACGTACACAAACACAAACATGCATACATAAGAACGTGCATACACACACAAACACACACATGCATACATAAGAACGTGCATACACACACAAACACACACATGCATACATAAGAACGTACACAAACACACACATGCATACATAAGAACGTACACAAACACACACATATGCATACATAAGAACGTACACAAACACACACATGCATACATAAGAACGTGCATATACACACAAACACACACATGCATACATAAGAACGTGCATACACACACAAACACACACATGCATACATAGGAACGTACACAAACACACACATATGCATACATAAGAACGTACACAAACACACACATGCATACATAAGAACGTGCATACACACACAAACACACACATGCATACATATGAACGTACACAAACACACACATATGCATACATAAGAACGTACACAAACACACACATGCATACATAAGAACGTGCATACACACACAAACACACACATGCATACATAAGAACGTACACAAACACACACATGCATACATAAGAACGTACACAAACACACACATGCATACATAAGAACGTGCATACACACACAAACACACACATGCATACATAAGAACGTACACAAACACACACATATGCATACATAAGAACGTACACAAACACACACATGCATACATAAGAACGTACACAAACACACACATGCATACATAAGAACGTACACACACATATGCATACATAAGAACGTACACAAACACACACATGCATACATAAGAACGTACACAAACACACACATGCATACATAAGAATGTACACAAACACACACATATGCATACATAAGAACGAACACAAACATACACATGCATACATAAGAACGTGCATACACACATGCATACATAAGAACGTGCATACACACACAAACACACACATATGCATACATAAGAATGTACACAAACACACACATATGCATACATAAGAACGTACACAAACACATACATATGCATACATAAGAACGTACACAAACACACACATATGCATACATAAGAACGTACAGAAACACACACATATGCATACATAAGAACGTGCATACACACACAAACACACACATGCATACATAAGAACGTACACAAACACACACATGCATACATAAGAACGTACACAAACACACACATATGCATACATAAGAACGTACACAAACACACACATGCATACATAAGAACGTGCATACACACACAAACACACACATGCATACATAAGAACGTACACAAACACACACATATGCATACATAAGAACGTGCATACACACACAAACACACACATGCATACATAAGAACGTGCATACACACACAAACACACACATGCATACATAAGAACATAAATTCAAACAAACAGCTTGGACTGTGTAATTCAATGTAAGGATCAAAAGCAAAGAGCTATGTTGAATAGACAGCACAATGTATCAATGTGTGCTGGCTGAAACAATGTATCGCTTTATCCAATTATGAAACAATTGTGATAGACCTGTGTTATACTGTGGCAGCTGGTTGCATGATCCGTTAACCCCTTACATTCGCAAGATTCATCGTTGGAAATAAGACATAAGCCAGACAATTCTAGCAAATAAAAAATATGTAACAAACTCCCTTGATTCTGAGAATGATATCCGGTATTCGATGAGATCCAGGAAAACGGAACTGTTGTATCCACTCTTAGTAGTGCAGTCAGTTGCAACAGTTACAGATACTGCCTGAGTTCACAGCAGCATCTCGGCTTGTCTCACAGGTGTTGGGAAGGGCTCCCCTGCTAAGCCCTCGATAAAAGCAGTAAGTAGACAAAGAATTTTCAACACCTCTGCGTGAGACAAAATAGAACCCAATAATCGAAAGAACAGTAAGGCTGATGAAATACGTTTAAAACTTCACCTTTATTTAGACTCCGTGAGTAAAAAGACAAAGGCACAGTACGCAGACCTGACTACCGCTGACGCGTTTCCTGCCCTATTGGGCACTTCATCAGAGCTACCTAACAGGTGTGTAAAGGCTCCTTAAGAACAGGATATGAGCCCTATATACCTGTTGCATAATTAATTATAACAAAAATAATATTGTCAAATAAACACCACATTAATATGAAAAATAATAATATAAATTATGCATAACAAATGAACTTGAAAAAATCATATACAGAAAAGAAAAAATATATATACATTTGTTAACACTAAGGCCTAGATTTGGAGTTCGGCGGTAGCCGTCAAAACCAGCGTTAGAGGCTCCTAACGCTGGTTTTGGCCGCCCGCTGGTATTTGGAGTCAGTGATTAAAGGGTCTAACGCTCACTTTTCAGCCGCGACTTTTCCATACCGCAGATCCCCCTACGCCATTTGCGTAGCCTATCTTTTCAATGGGATCTTTCTAACGCCGGTATTTAGAGTCGTTTCTGAAGTGAGCGTTAGACATCTAACGACAAGATTCCAGCCGCCTGAAAATAGCAGGAGTTAAGAGCTTTCTGGGCTAACGCCGGTTCATAAAGCTCTTAACTACTGTACCCTAAAGTACACTAACACCCATAAACTACCTATGTACCCCTAAACCGAGGTCCCCCCACATCGCCGCCACTCGATTTAAATTTTTAACCCCTAATCTGCCGACCGCCACCTACGTTATACTTATGTACCCCTAATCTGCTGCCCCTAACCCCGCCGACCAATATATTATATTTCTTAACCCCTAACTTGCCCCCCACAACGTCGCCGCCAGCTACTTAAAATAATTAACCCCTAATCTTCCGACCGCAAATCGCCGCCACCTACGTTATCCCTATGTACCCCTAATCTGCTGCCCCTAACATCGCCGACCCCTATATTATATTTATTAACCCCTAATCTGCCCCCCTCAACGTCGCCGACACCTGCCTACACTTATTAACCCCTAATCTGCCGAGCGGACCTGAGCGCTACTATAATAAAGTTATTAACCCCTAATCCGCCTCACTAACCCTATCATAAATAGTATTAACCCCTAATCTGCCCTCCCTAACATCGCCGACACCTAACTTCAATTATTAACCCCTAATCTGCCGACCGGAGCTCACCGCTATTCTAATAAATGTATTAACCCCTAAAGCTAAGTCTAACCCTAACACTAACACCCCCCTAAGTTAAATATAATTTTTATCTAACGAAATAAATTAACTCTTATTAAATAAATTATTCCTATTTAAAGCTATATACTTACCTGTAAAATACATCCTAATATAGCTACAATATAAATTATAATTATATTGTAGCTATTTTAGGATTAATATTTATTTTACAGGCAACTTTGTAATTATTTTAACCAGGTACAATAGCTATTAAATAGTTAAGAACTATTTAATAGTTACCTAGTTAAAATAATAACAAATTTACCTGTAAAATAAATCCTAACCTAAGATATAATTAAACCTAACACTACCCTATCAATAAAATAATTAAATAAACTACCTACAATTACCTACAATTAACCTAACACTACACTATCAATAAATTAATTAAACACAATTCCTACAAATAAATACAATTAAATAAACTAGCTAAAGTACAAAAAAAAAAAAAAAGAACTAAGTTACAGAAAATAAAAAAATATTTACAAACATAATAAAAATATTACAACAATTTTAAACTAATTACACCTACTCTAAGCCCCCTAATAAAATAACAAAGCCCCCCAAAATAAAAAATTCCCTACCCTATTCTAAATTAAAAAAGTTACAAGCTCTTTTACCTTACCAGCCCTGAACAGGGCCCTTTGCGGGGCATGCCCCAAGAATTTCAGCTCTTTTGCCTGTAAAAGAATAAATACAATACCCCCCCCCAACATTACAACCCACCACCCACATACCCCTAATCTAACCCAAACCCCCCTTAAATAAACCTAACACTAAGCCCCTGAAGATCTTCCTACCTTGTCTTCACCATACCAGGTTCACCGATCCGTCCTGAAGAGCTCCTCCGATGTCCTGATCCAAGCCCAAGCGGGGGCTGAAGAGGTCCATGATCCGGTCAAAGTCTTCATCCAAGCGGGGCAGAAGAGGATCTTCCATCCGATTGAAGTCATCATCCAGGCGGCATCTTCTATGGTCTTCCATACGGAGCGAAGCGGCAGGATCCTGAAGACCTCCAGCGCGGAACATCCATCCGGACCGACGACTGAACGACGAATGACTGTTCCTTTAAGGGACGTCATCCAAGATGGCGTCCCTCGAATTCCGATTGGCTGATAGGATTCTATCAGCCAATCGGAATTAAGGTAGGAATTTTCTGATTGGCTGGATGTTCCGATCAGCCAATAGAATGCGAGCTCAATCTGATTGGCTGATTGGATCGGCCAATCGGATTGAACTAGATTCTGATTGGCTGATTCCATCAGCCAATCAGAAAATTCCTACCTTAATTCCGATTGGCTGATAGAATCCTATCAGCCAATCGGAATTCGAGGGACGCCATCTTGGATGACGTCCCTTAAAGGAACAGTCATTCGTCGTTCAGTCGTCGGTCCGGATGGATGTTCCGCGCTGGAGGTCTTCAGGATCCTGCCGCTTCGCTCCGGATGGAAGACCATAGAAGATGCCGCCTGGATGATGACTTCAATCGGATGGAAGATCCTCTTCTGCCCCGCTTGGATGAAGACTTTGACCGGATCATGGACCTCTTCAGCCCCCGCTTGGGCTTGGATCAGGACATCGGAGGAGCTCTTCAGGACGGATCGGTGAACCTGGTATAGTGAAGACAAGGTAGGAAGATCTTCAGGGGCTTAGTGTTAGGTTTATTTAAGGGGGGTTTGGGTTAGATTAGGGGTATGTGGGTGGTGGGTTGTAATGTTGGGGGGGGGGTATTGTATTTATTCTTTTACAGGCAAAAGAGCTGAAATTCTTGGGGCATGCCCCGCAAAGGGCCCTGTTCAGGGCTGGTAAGGTAAAAGAGCTTGTAACTTTTTTAATTTAGAATAGGGTAGGGAATTTTTTATTTTAGGGGGCTTTGTTATTTTATTAGGGGGCTTAGAGTAGGTGTAATTAGTTTAAAATTGTTGTAATATTTTTATTATGTTTGTAAATATTTTTTTATTTTCTGTAACTTAGTTCTTTTTTATTTTTTGTACTTTAGCTAGTTTATTTAATTATATTTATTTGTAGGAATTGTGTTTAATTAATTTATTGATAGTGTAGTGTTAGGTTAATTGTAGGTAATTGTAGGTAGTTTATTTAATTATTTTATTGATAGTCTAGTGTTAGGTTTAATTATATCTTAGGTTAGGATTTATTTTACAGGTAAATTTGTTATTATTTTAACTAGGTAACTATTAAATAGTTCTTAACTATTTAATAGCTATTGTACCTGGTTAAAATAATTACAAAGTTGCCTGTAAAATAAATATTAATCCTAAAATAGCTATAATATAATTATAATTTATATTGTAGCTATATTAGGATTTATTTTACAGGTAAGTATTTAGCTTTAAATAGGAATAATTTATTTAATAAGAGTTAATTTATTTCGTTAGATAAAAATTATATTTAACTTAGGGGGGTGTTAGTGTTAGGGTTAGACTTAGCTTTAGGGGTTAATACATTTATTAGAATAGCGGTGAGCTCCGGTCGGCAGATTAGGGGTTAATAATTGAAGTTAGGTGTCGGCGATGTTAGGGAGGGCAGATTAGGGGTTAATACTATTTATGATAGGGTTAGTGAGGCGGGTTAGGGGTTCATAACTTTATTATAGTAGCGCTCAGGTCCGCTCGGCAGATTAGGGGTTAATAAGTGTAGGCAGGTGGAGGCGACGTTGAGGAGGGCAGATTAGGGGTTAATAAATATAATATAGGGGTCGGCGATGTTAGGGCAGCAGATTAGGGGTACATAGGGATAACGTAGGTTGCGGCGGTGTACGGAGCGGCAGATTAGGGGTTAATAATAATATGCAGGGGTCAGTGATAGCGGGGGCGGCAGATTAGGGGTTAATAAGTGTAAGGTTAGGGGTGTTTAGACTCGGGGCACATGTTAGAGTGTTAGGTGCAGACGTAGGAAGTGTTTCCCCATAGGAAACAATGGGGCTGCGTTAGGAGCTGAACGCTGCTTTTTTGCAGGTGTTAGGTTTTTTTCCAGCTCAAACAGCCCCATTGTTTCCTATGGGAGAATCGTGCACGAGTACGTTTTTGAGGCCGGCCGCGTCCGTAAGCAACTCTGGTATCGAGAGTTGCATTTGCGGAAAAAATGCCCTACGCTCCTTTTTTGGAGCCTAACGCAGCATTTGATTAAACTCTCGATACCAGAGTTAAATTTATGGTGCGGCCAGAAAAAAGCCCGCGGAGCGTTAACAGCCCTTTTACCGCCGAACTCCAAATCTAGGCCTAAGACTATACTTTCATGTAAAATTGTGTTACTTAATCTGCACATTGAAAACGATAGTACAATCAAAATTGGGGGGGGGGGGGGGAAGACTCATTCTATTACCCATAGCATGGATATTTAGATATTAAATCCCAGTGTTCTGTAGCTAATTTAAACATGATCAGAGCATACATATAATGTATAAAATTATTAGATGTTCTTGTCAACCATAATTAATGCAACCCACAAGTAATAAATACATTCATATATTTAGATATACACAGAGAGCAAAATCTGTCCCAATACATATTGTACCATATAAAAGTCAAATGCTAAAGAATATATAAACATATTGAAAGGGGCACAAACTGACTGCTCCCCGTGAAACCAAACATGAATGAAATATTACTATTAATGTGTATAATCCTGACCATACTAAAATTTAGATCAATTGTAAGATTCAAGTCCTGGGTATATATAAAACATTAAAATGTGGAGCATTGCGAATCAAAGAATAACCTAAAATTTTAAGATTTATGTATTATCAATGAACAATAAAGGTCTAAATAAAGGTGAAGTTTTAAACGTATTTCATCAGCCTTACTGTTCTTTCGATTATTGGGTTCTATTTTGTCTCACTCAGAGGTGTTGAAAATTCTTTGTCTACATAAGAACGTACACAAACACACACATATGTATACTAGTGATGTCCCGAACTGTTCGCCCGCGAACGGTTCACGGCGAACATAGTATGTTCGCGTTCGCGGCTATGGGCAAACACATGCGATGTTCGATCCGCCCCCTATGTGTCATCATTGAGGAAACTTTGACCCTGTATGTCACAGCCTTCTGACACATTAGAGCCAATCAACATCAGACACTCCCTCACAGACCCTCCCAGCTACTTGGAAGCCGCCATTTTAGACTCATAACGACCTTGCTTTCTTAGTGAGAGGACGTGTTGTTTTTGTGCTGCTGACATTATAGGGAAATAGATAGCTAGGCTAGTGTATTTAGTGTCCACTACAGTCCAGAAGGACTCATCTCATCTGCAAGTACAGCACCCCAAAAAGCTCTTTTTAGGGCTATAATTCGAGCCTTTTTTTTTCCGTATTTTTATTAGCATTTGCCTGGCTTTCAGCCTGTGTGTAAGGCTCACAGCATATGCTGTGATTACTGCCACCACTGATATCTGCCTAACAACATTAGTTTAAATTTAACCAACAAAATTTTTTAATTATTTTGCTAGTGTAATTTATTTTCATTTTCTATCAGGCCTATGTCACACAGCATATACTCTGGTTCATTGCTCTGTGCCAGCCACCAGTGTTAATATCTGTTTATAACATTATTTTAAATTTAAAAAAAAAAAATTAAATAATTTTGCTAGTGTAATCTAATTACATTTTCTATCAGGCCTGTGTCTGTCAGGCTCACACAACATTAATATACTTAATTTTTTTCAGTCTTTTGGTTAATTGCTCTGTGCCAGGCAGCCACCACTCATATCTTCTTCACCTTAATTTAAATAATAAAAAAAAAAAACGTTACATTTTTTTTGATAGTGTAATCTTATATCATTTTCTATCATGCCTGTGTGTTTTGCTGACATACAGAGCCTACTGTGTTTACTTGCTGCCCTCCCTAGTCTATGAGCCACGACTCATATGTGTTTTACCTTTTTTTAATGTCCCCAAAAAAAAAAAAAAAAAATTAAATCATTTTTCTAGTGTAATCTAATAGTATTTTCTATCAGGCATGTGTGTATCTGACTTACAGAGCCTACTGTTTTTAATAGCTGCCCTTCCAAGGCTATCAGCCACGACTCATATCTATGTGCTTAACCTTATTCTTTAAATTCCCCCAAAAAATCTATTAATCATTATGCTAGTGTAATCTAATTTTATTTTCTATCAGGCCTGTGTCTAACTGTCTATCTGACTTACACAGCATACTGTTGTTAATTGCTGCCCTACGTAGCAGCCAGCCAGTGCGACCACTCATGTGTGCTTTGCACTTCTTAACATTATTATAATATTAAAATATAAAATTTTAAATTATTTTGCTAGTGTAATCTAACTTAATTTTCTATCAGGCCTGTGTTTTTGTCACTTACACAGCATACTGTGTTAAATTGCTGCCCTACCTACCAGCCACTACTCATATCTGCCAGCCTGTGTGCCAGGCCCAACTAGCCAATTAGTGCCACCAATCATAGTTGTTGTAACAGTATTGTTAATCTTTAAAATTACAAATTGTTCGCTTGTGATTCATCAGTTTGCTCGTGCCATTGAATTGCACTTTCCTCCTGCCTGCCAGCGTGTTTTCCAGGCCCAACTAGCCAATTAGTGGCACCAATCATAATTCTTGTAACAGTATATAAAAAATTTAAAATCACAATTTTTTGACTGCAAATATTCAGTCTCCTAGTGCCATTGAATTGCAGTTTCCTCCTGCCTGCCAGCCTGTGTGCCAGTCCCAACTAGCCAATTAGTGCCACCAATTATAGTTGTTTAAACAGTATTGAAAAAATTGTAAATCATCACTTTTTTGACTGTGATTCTGTAGTCTAGTAGTGCCATTGAATGGCAGTTCCCTCCTGCCTGCCAGCCTGTGTGCCAGGCCGACTTGCCAACTAGTTACACCAATCATATTTATTGTCACAGTATTGTTATTATTTAAAATAAAAAATTATTTGATTGTTATTCTGAATCCTCAGTTTTCTCGTGCCATTGAATCACACTTTCCTCCTGCCTGGCAGCCTGTGTGCCAGGCCCAACTAGCCAAGTAGTGCTAGCAATCATATTTCTTTTAACAGTCTTGAAAAAATTGTAAATCATCACTGTTTTGACTGTGAATCTGCAGTCTCCTAGTGCCCTTGAATTGCATTTTCCTCCTGCCTGCCAGCCTGTGTGCCAGGTCGATTTGCCAACTAGTTACGCCAATCATATTTGTTGTCACAGTATTGTTAATAATTTAAATAAAAAAAATGTTTTTGTTATTCTGAATCCTCAGTTTGTTCGTGCCATTGAATTGCACTTTCCTCCTGCCTGCCAGCCAGTGTGCCAGGCCGACTTGCAAACTATTTTCACCAATAATAATTGTTGTCACAGTATTGTTAATTATTAAAATTAAAAAAAATTTGATGGTTATTCTGAATCCTCAGTTTTCTCGGGCCATTGAATTGCATTTCCCTCCTGCCTGCCAGCCTGTGTGCCAGGCCCAACTAGCCAATTAGTGCCAGCAATCATATTTCTTTTAACAGTCTTGCAAAAATTGTCAATCATCACTGTTTTGACTGTCAATCTGCAGTCTACTAGTGTCCTTGAATTGCATTTTTCTCCTGCCTGCCAGCCTGTGTTCCAGGCCGACTTGCCAACTAGTTACACCAATCTTATTTGTTGTCACAGTATTGTTAATAATTAAAAATAAAATTTTTTGGATTGTTATTCTGAATCCTTAGTTTGCTCGTGCCATTGAATTGCAATTTCCTTCTGCCTGCTAGCCTGTGTGCCAGGCCGACTTGCCAACTATTTACACCAATCATATTTGTTGTCACAGTATTGTTAATAATTAAAATTTAAATTTTTTTGATTGTTATTCTGAATCCTCAGTTTGCTCGTGCCATTGAATTGCACTTTCCTCCTGCCTGCCAGCCTGTGTGCCAGGCCCAACCAACCAATTAGTGCCAGCAATCATATTTATTTTAACAGTATTGCAAAAATTGTCAATCATCACTGTTTTGACTGTCAATCTGCAGTCTACTAGTGTCCTCGAATTGCATTTTCCTCCTGCCTGCCAGCCTGTGTGCCAGGCTGACTTGCCAACTAGTTACACCAATCTTATTTGTTGTCACAGTATTGCTAATAATTATAATAAAAAAAAATTTGATTGTGATTCTGAATCCTCAGTTTGCTCATGCCATTGAATTGCACTTTCCTCCTGCTTGCCAGCCTGTCTGCCAGGCCGTCTTGCGAACTATTTACAGCAATCATAATTGTTGTCACAGTATTGTTACTAATTAAAATTAAAACATTTTTGATTGTTGTTCTGAATCCTCAGTTTTCTCGTGCCATTGAATTGCACTTTCCTCCTGCCTGCCAGCCTGTGTGCCAGGCCCAACTAGCCAATTAGTGCCAGCAATCATATTTGTTGTCACAGTATTGTTATTAATTAAAATTAATAATTTTTTTATTGTTGTTCTGAATCATCAGTTTGCTCGTGCCATTGAATTGCACTTTCCTCCTGCCTGCCAGCCTGTGTGCCAGGCCGAATTTCCAAATATTTACACCAATCATATTTGTTGTCACAGTATTCTTAATAATTAAAATTTTAAAATTTTTTAATTGTTGTTCTGAATCCTCAGTTTGCTCGTGCCATTGAATTGCACTTTCCTCCTGCCTGCCAGTCTGTGTGTCAGGCCCACCTAGCCAATTATTCCCAGCAATCATATTTATTTTAACAGTATTGCAAAAATTGTCAATCATCACTGTTTTGACTGTCAATATTCAGTCTACTAGTGTCCTTGAATTGCATTTTCCTTTTGCCTGCCAGCCTGTGTGCCAGGCCGATGCTAACTAGTTACACCAATCTTATTTCTTGTCACAGTATTGTTAATAATTAAAATTAAAAATGTTTGGATTGTTATTCTGAATCCTCAGTTTGCTCGTGCCATTGAATTGCACTTTCCTTCTTCCTGCCAGCCTGTGTGCCAGGCCGTCTTGCCAACTATTTACACCAATCATAATTGTTGTCACAGTATTGTTACTAATTACAATTAAAAAAATTTGATTGTTGTTCTGAATCCTCAGTTTGCTCGTGCCATTGAATTGCACTTTCCTCCTGCCTGCCAGCCTGTGTGCCAGGCCCAACTAGCCAATTAGTTCCAGCAATCATATTTATTTTAACAGTATTGCAAAAATTGTCAATCATCACTGTTTTGACTGTCAATCTGCAGTCTACTAGTGTCCTTGAATTGCATTTTTCTCCTGCCTGCCAGCCTGTGTTCCAGGCCGACTTGCCAACTAGTTACACCACTCTTATTTGTTGTCACAGTATTGTTATTATTTAAAATAAAAAATTATGTGATTGTTATTCTGAATCCTCAGTTTTCTCGTGCCATTGAATCACACTTTCCTCCTGCCTGGCAGCCTGTGTGCCAGGCCCAACTAGCCAAGTAGTGCTAGCAATCATATTTCTTTTAACAGTCTTGAAAAAATTGTAAATCTTCACTGTTTTGACTGTGAATCTGCAGTCTCCTAGTGCCCTTGAATTGCATTTTCCTCCTGCCTGCCAGCCTGTGTGCCAGGTCGATTTGCCAACTAGTTACACCACTCATATTTGTTGTCACAGTATTGTTAATAATTTAAATTAATTTTTTTTT
Organism: Bombina bombina; assembly: GCF_027579735.1. NCBI lineage: Eukaryota > Metazoa > Chordata > Amphibia > Anura > Bombinatoridae > Bombina > Bombina bombina. The sequence continues at coordinate 569,962,362 of NC_069501.1, forward strand.
TGTTATTCTGAATCCTCAGTTTGCTTGTGCCATTGAATTGTACTTTCTTCCTGCTTGCCAGCCAGTGTGCCAGGCCGACTTGCAAACTATTTTCACCAATAATAATTGTTGTCACAGTATTGTTAATTATTAAAATTAAAAAATTTTTGATGGTTATTCTGAATCCTCAGTTTTCTCTTACCATTGTATTGCATTTCCCTCCTGCCTGCCAGCCTGTGTGCCAGGTCGATTTGCCAACTAGTTACACCACTCATATTTGTTGTCACAGTATTGTTAATAATTTAAATTAAATTTTTTTTTTGTTATTCTGAATCCTCAGTTTGCTTGTGCCATTGAATTGTACTTTCTTCCTGCCTGCCAGCCAGTGTGCCAGGCCGACTTGCAAACTATTTTCACCAATAATAATTGTTGTCACAGTATTGTTAATTATTAAAATTAAAAAAATTTTGATGGTTATTCTGAATCCTCAGTTTTCTCTTACCATTGAATTGCATTTCCCTCCTGCCTGCCAGCCTGTGTGCCAGGCACAACTAGCCAATTAGTGCCAGCAATCATATTTCTTTTAACAGTCTTGCAAAAATTGTCAATCATCACTGTTTTGACTGTGAATCTGCAGTCTCCTAGTGCCCTTGAATTGCATTTTCCTCCTGCCTGCCAGCCTGTGTGCCAGGTCGATTTGCCAACTAGTTACACCACTCATATTTGTTGTCACAGTATTGTTAATAATTTAAATTATATATTTTTTTGTTATTCTGAATCCTCAGTTTGCTTGTGCCATTGAATTGTACTTTCTTCCTGCCTGCCAGCCAGTGTGCCAGGCCGACTTGCAAACTATTTTCACCAATAATAATTGTTGTCACAGTATTGTTAATTATTAAAATTAAAAAAAATTTGATGGTTATTCTGAATCCTCAGTTTTCTCTTACCATTGAATTGCATTTCCCTCCTGCCTGCCAGCCTGTGTGCCAGGCACAACTAGCCAATTAGTGCCAGCAATCATATTTCTTTTAACAGTCTTGCAAAAATTGTCAATCATCACTGTTTTGACTGTGAATCTGCAGTCTACTAGTGTCCTTGAATTGCATTTTTCTCCTGCCTGCCAGCCTGTGTGCCAGGTCGATTTGCCAACTAGTTACACCACTCATATTTGTTGTCACAGTATTGTTAATAATTTAAATTAAATTTTTTTTTGTTATTCTGAATCCTCAGTTTGCTTGTGCCATTGAATTGTACTTTCTTCCTGCCTGCCAGCCAGTGTGCCAGGCCGACTTGCAAACTATTTTCACCAATAATAATTGTTGTCACAGTATTGTTAATTATTAAAATTAAAAAAATTTTGATGGTTATTCTGAATCCTCAGTTTTCTCTTACCATTGAATTGCATTTCCCTCCTGCCTGCCAGCCTGTGTGCCAGGCACAACTAGCCAATTAGTGCCAGCAATCATATTTCTTTTAACAGTCTTGCAAAAATTGTCAATCATCACTGTTTTGACTGTCAATCTGCAGTCTACTAGTGTCCTTGAATTGCATTTTTCTCCTGCCTGCCAGCCTGTGTTCCAGGCCGACTTGCCAACTAGTTACACCAATCTTATTTGTTGTCACAGTATTGTTAATAATTAAAAATAAAATTTTTTGGTTGTTATTCTGAATCCTTAGTTTGCTCGTGCCATTGAATTGCACTTTCCTTCTGCCTGCCAGCCTGTGTGCCAGGCCGACTTGCCAACTATTTACACCAATCATATTTGTTGTCACAGTATTGTTAATAATTAAAATTTAAATTTTTTTTGCTTGTTATTCTGAATCCTCAGTTTGCTCGTGCCATTGAATTGCACTTTCCTCCTGCCTGCCAGCCTGTGTGCCAGGCCCAACCAACCAATTAGTGCCAGCAATCATATTTATTTTAACAGTATTGCAAAAATTGTCAATCATCACTGTTTTGACTGTCAATCTGCAGTCTACTAGTGTCCTTGAATTGCATTTTGCTCCTGCCTGCCAGCCTGTGTGCCAGGCTGATTTGCCAACTAGTTACACCAATCTTATTTGTTGTCACAGTATTATTAATAATTATAATAAAAAATGTTTTGATTGTGATTCTGAATCCTCAGTTTGCTCATGCCACTGAATTGCACTTTCCTCCTGCTTGCCAGCCTGTGTGCCAGGCCATCTTGCCAACTATTTACACCAATCATAATTGTTGTCACAGTATTGTTACTAATTAAAATTAAAAAAAATTTGATTGTTGTTCTGAATCCTCAGTTTTCTCGTGCCATTGAATTGCACTTTCCTCCTGCCTGCCAGCCTGTGTGCCAGGCCCAACTAGCCAATTAGTGCCAGCAATCATATTTGTTGTCACAGTATTATTATTAATTAAAATTAATAATTTTTTGATTGTTGTTCTGAATCGTCAGTTTGCTCATGCCATTGAATTGCACTTTCCTCCTGCCTGCAAGCCTGTGTGCCAGGCCGACTTGCCAACTATTTACACCAATCATATTTGTTGTCACAGTATTGTTAATAATTAAAATAAAAAAGTTTTTGATTGTTGTTCTGAATCCTCAGTTTGCTTGTGCCATTGAATTGCACTTTCCTCCTGCCTGGCAGTCTGTGTGCCAGGCCGACTTTCCAAATATTTACACCAATCATATTTGTTGTCACGGTATTCTTAATAATTAAAATTTAATTTTTTTTTAATTGTTGTTCTGAATCCTCAGTTTGCTCGTGCCATTGAATTGCACTTTCCTCCTGCCTGCCAGTCTGTGTGCCAGGCCCACCTAGCCAATTATTCCCAGCAATCATATTTATTTTAACAGTATTGCAAAAATTGTCAATCATCACTGTTTTGACTGTCAATATTCAGTCTACTAGTGTCCTTGAATTGCATTTTCCTCCTGCCTGCCAGCCTGTGTGCCAGGCCGACGCTAACTAGTTACACCAATCTTATTTGTTGTCAGAGTATTGTTAATAATTAAAAAAATTGGATTGTTATTCTGAATCCTCAGTTTGCTCGTGCCATTGAATTGAACTTTCCTCCTGCCTGCCAGCCTGTGTGCCAGGCCGTCTTGCCAACTATTTACACCAATCCTCAGTTTGCTCGTGCCATTGAATTGCACTTTCCTCCTGCCTGTCAGCCTGTGTGCCAGGCCCAACTAGCCAATTAGTTCCAGCAATCATATTTATTTTAACAGTATTGCAAAAATTGTCAATCATCACTGTTTTGACTGTCAATCTTCAGTCTACTAGTGTCCTTGAATTGCATTTTCCTCCTGCCTGCCAGCCTGTGTGCCAGGCCGACTTGCCAACTATTTACACCAATCATATTTGTTGTCACAGTATTGTTAATAATAAAAATTAAAACATTTTTGATTGTTGTTCTGAATCCTCAGTTTGCTTGTGCCATTGAATTGCACTTTTCTCCTGCCTGCCAGCCTGTGTGCCAGGCCGACTTGCCAACTAGTTACACCAATCTTATTAGTTGTCACAGTATTGTTAATAATTATAATGAAAAAATTTTGGATGGTTATTCTGAATCCTCAGTTTGCTCGTGCCATTGAATTGCACTTTCCTCCTGCCTGCCAGCCTGTGTGCCAGGCCCAACCAACCAATTAGTGCCAGCAATCATATTTGTTTTCACAGTATTCTTAATAATTAAAATTTAAATTTTTTTTAATTGTTGTTCTGAATCCTCAGTTTGCTCGTGCCATTGAATTGCACTTTCCTCCTGCCTGCCAGCCTGTGTGCCAGGCCCAACTAGCCAATTAGTGCCAGCAATCATATTTGTTGTCACAGTATTATTATTAATTAAAATTAATAATTTTTTGATTGTTGTTCTGAATCGTCAGTTTGCTCGTGCCATTGAATTGCACTTTCCTCCTGCCTGCAAGTCTGTGTGCCAGGCCGACTTGCCAACTATTTACACCAATCATATTTGTTGTCACAGTATTGTTAATAATTAAAATAAAAAAGTTTTTGATTGTTGTTCTGAATCCTCAGTTTGCTTGTGCCATTGAATTGCACTTTCCTCCTGCCTGGCAGTCTGTGTGCCAGGCCGACTTTCCAAATATTTACACCAATCATATTTGTTGTCACAGTATTCTTAATAATTAAAAAATTTTTTTTTTTTAATTGTTGTTCTGAATCCTCAGTTTGCTCGTGCCATTTAATTGCACTTTCCTCCTGCCTGCCAGTCTGTGTGCCAGGCCCACCTAGCCAATTATTCCCAGCAATCATATTTATTTTAACAGTATTGCAAAAATTGTCAATCATCACTGTTTTGACTGTCAATATTCAGTCTACTAGTGTCCTTGAATTGCATTTTCCTCCTGCCTGCCAGCCTGTGTGCCAGGCCGACCCTAACTAGTTACACCAATTTTATTTGTTGTCACAGTATTGTTAATAATTAAAATAAAAAATGTTTGGATTGTTATTCTGAATCCTCAGTTTGCTCGTGCCATTGAATTGAACTTTCCTCCTGCCTGCCAGCCTGTGTGCCAGGCCGTCTTGCCAACTATTTACACCAATCATAATTGTTGTCACAGTATTGTTACTAATTACAATTAAAATTTTTTTGATTGTTGTTCTGAATCCTCAGTTTGCTCGTGCCATTGAATTGCACTTTCCTCCTGCCTGCCAGCCTGTGTGCCAGGCCCAACTAGCCAATTAGTTCCAGCAATCATATTTATTTTAACAGTATTGCAAAAATTGTCAATCATCACTGTTTTGACTGTCAATCTTCAGTCTACTAGTGTCCTTGAATTGCATTTTCCTCCTGCCTGCCAGCCTGTGTGCCAGGCCGACTTGCCAACTATTTACACCAATCATATTTGTTGTCACAGTATTGTTAATAATAAAAATTAAAACATTTTTGATTGTTGTTCTGAATCCTCAGTTTGCTTGTGCCATTGAATTGCACTTTTCTCCTGCCTGCCAGCCTGTGTGCCAGGCCGACTTGCCAACTAGTTACACCAATCTTATTAGTTGTCACAGTATTGTTAATAATTATAATGAAAAAATTTTGGATGGTTATTCTGAATCCTCAGTTTGCTCGTGCCATTGAATTGCACTTTCCTCCTGCCTGCCAGCCTGTGTGCCAGGCCCAACCAACCAATTAGTGCCAGCAATCATATTTGTTTTCACAGTATTCTTAATAATTAAAATTTAATTTTTTTTTAATTGTTGTTCTGAATCCTCAGTTTGCTCGTGCCATTGAATTGCACTTTCCTCCTGCCTGCCAGCCTATGTGCCAGGCCCACCTAGCCAATTATTCCCAGCGATCATATTTATTTTAACAGTATTGCAAAAATTGTCAATCATCACTGTTTTGACTGTCAATATTCAGTCTACTAGTGTCCTTGAATTGCATTTTCCTCCTGCCTGCCAGCCTGTGTGCCAGGCCGATTTGCCAACTAGTTACACCAATCTTATTTGTTGTCACAGTATTGTTAATAATTAAAATAAAAAAAAATTTGATTGTTGTTCTGAATCCTCAGTTTGCTCGTGCCATTGAATTGCACTTTCCTCCTGCCTGCCAGCCTGTGTGCCAAGCCGTCTTGCCAACTATTTACACCAATCATAATTGTTGTCACAGTATTGTTACTAATTAAAATAAAAAAAATTTTGATTGTTGTTCTGAATCCTCAGTTTGCTCGTGCCATTGAATTGCACTTTCCTCCTGCCTGCCAGCCTGTGTGGCAGGCCCAACTAGCCAATTAGTTCCAGCAATCATATTTATTTTAACAGTATTGCAAAAATTGACAATCATCACTGTTTTGACTGTTAATCTGCAGTCTACTAGTGTCCTTGAATTGCATTTTCCTCCTGCCTGCCAGCCTGTGTGCCAGGCCGACTTGCCAAGTATTTACACCAATCATATTTGTTGTCACAGTATTGTTAATAATAAAAATTAAAAATTTTTTGATTGTTGTTCTGAATCCTCATTTTGCTCGTGCCATTGAATTGCACTTTCCTCCGGCCTGCCAGCCTGTGTGCTAGGCCCAACTAACCAATTAGTGCCAGCAATCATATTTATTTTAACAGTATTGCAAAAATTGTCAATCATCGCTGTTTTGACTGTCAATCTGCATTCTACTAGTGTCCTTGAATTGCATTTTCCTCCTGCCTGCCAGCCTGTGTGCCAGGCCGACTTGCCAACAAGTTACACCAATCTTATTAGTTGTCACAGTATTGTTAATAATTATAATTAAAAAATTTTGGATTGTTATTCTGATTCCTCAGTTTGCTCGTGCCATTGAATTGCACTTTCCTCCTGCCAGCCAGCCTGTGTGCCAGGCCGACTTGCCAACTATTTACACCAATCATATTTGTTGTCACAGTATTGTTAATAATTAAAATAAAAAATTTTTTGATTGTTGTTCTGAATCCTCAGTTTGCTCGTGCCATTGAATTGCACTTTCCTCCTGCCTGCCAGCCTGTGTGCCAGGCCCAACTAATCAATTAGTGCCAGCAATCATATTTCTTTTAACAGTATTGAAAAAATTGTCAATCATCACTCTTTTGACTGTCAATCTGCAGTCTACTAGTGCCCTTCAATTGCATTTTCCTCCTGCCTGCCTGTGTGCCAGGCCCAACTAGCCAATTAGTGCCACCAATCATATTTCTTGTAACAGTATTGACATTTTTGTTAATTATAACTGTTTTGACTGTGAATCTTCAGTCTCCTAGTGCCATTGAATTGCAGTTTCCTTTCTCCCAGCATGTGTGCCAGACAGGCCCATTTTCCAACTATTGCCAACAATCATATTTGTTGTCACAGTACTTCTAATATTTAAAAAAATGAACAATTTGTGATTTTTAAAACATCTGTCTTTTTTGTTGTTGTCAGTCTCACAGCATATACTGTGCCCACTTGCACAGTGCCACCACTCATATAATTTGTGAAATAGTATTGTTAGTGTCCATTTTAAAAAAAATGACAGGCAGAGGCAGGCCACTCCGCAGGTTCCATGGTCGTGGTCGTGGTGCTGTGATTCCTTTAGAGCCTACAAATATGCACATTGTTCAGACGCCGGGTGCCAGGGGGGACGCAAAAAGTTCTGAGGAGGACCTAGTTGAATGGCTAACACAGGACACCCAATCTTCTACAGCTTCCACTCCTAGTCCTCCTAACCTTGATGCACCATCTACATCCAGCTGTGCTTTGGGCAGGTCTCAAGTGACCAGTGCCACTTGCCCACCTGTCGCCACCATCAACACTAGCACCACAGCCTCTTCACTTGATCTGTCACAGGAGTTATTGACACATCAGTTGGAAGAAATGAGTGATGCGCAACCATCATTGACAGAGGATGTAGATAACAGTGATCAGTCTCAGGCAGCATTACCGACATGGAGGTACGGTGTGATGATGATGATGTTGTACCCGCTGCTGCTTCCTTTCTTGATGTGTCAGATACAAGTGAAGCGGTTGATGATGATGTGTCAGTGGATGTCACGTGGGTGCCTGCTAGAAGAGAAGAAGAAGAGGGGGAAAGTTCAGATGGGGAGACAGAGAGGAGGAGGAGACGAGTTGGAAGCATGGGGAGGTCGTCTCAAGGAGCTAGTGGCACAGTCAGACAGCATGCATCGGCACCCGGTGTCAGCCAGACAGCACGCCGACGCCCATCAACGCATGCTGTTGCCACCACCAAAATGACGTCATCGCAGAGCTCAGCAGTGTGGCATTTTTTTTGTGTGTCTGCCTCTGACAACAGCGATGCCATTTGCAACCTGTGCCAAAAGAAACGGAGTCATGGGAAGTCCAACACCCACCTAGGTACAACTGCTTTGCGAAGGCACATGGTCTCCCATTACAAACGCTGATGGGAAGAACACATGAGTAGAAGCAGCACACAAACTGAAAGCCGCCCTCCTCCTCCTGCTCCAGCATCTTCAGCCACATCAACCACTGCTGTCCTCCTTGCCCCCTCTCAAACATCCTCCACTGAGTCTCTCTTACGTAGCAGTTCCTGGTCATCTGCCCACAGTCAGCTGTCTGTCCAGGACATGTTTGAGGGTAAGAAGCCAATTTCTCAAAGTCACCCCCTTGCCCGGCGTCTGACAGCTGGCTTGTCTGAACTCTTAGCCCGCCAGCTTTTACCATACAAGCTGGTGGAGTCTGATGCTTTCAAAAAATTTGTATCTATTGGGACACCGCAGTGGAAGGTACCTGGCAGAAATTTCTTTTCACAAAAGGCAATCCCAAACCTGTACTCTGTTGTGAGAAAGGAAGTTATGGCATGTCTGGCACACAACGTTGGGGCAAGGGTCCATATGACCACGGATAGCTGGTCTGCAAAGCATGGTCAGGGCAGGTATATCACCTACACTGCGCATTGGGTAAACCTGCTGACGTCTGAGAAGCATGGAATGCGTGGCTCTGCAGAAGAGTTGGTGACACCGCCACGACTTACAGGCAGGCCTGCTGCTACCTCCTCTACTCCTCCTACTCCATCCTCTTCCATAACCTCTTCCTCGGCTGAGTCCTTTCCAACTTCTGCATCTTGCTCCACATCTATGGCACCCTCTAGCTCCCCAGGTACTATGCTACATCCCGGGTATGGCAGTGTCACGCCGTCTTGGGGTTGACTTGCCTGAAAGCGGAGAGTCACACCGCACCAGCACTCCTGACCACCCTGAACGCACAGGTGGATAAGTGGCTGACTCCGCACCAACTGGAGATTGGCAAGGTTGTTTATGACAATGGAAGTAATTTGGTGGCGGCATTGAAATTGAGCAAGTTGACACATGTGCCGTGCATGGCACATGTGTGTAATCTAATTGTAGAACGATTAGTCCCAGCAATCATATTTGTTGTCACAGTATTGTTATTAAATAAAATTAATAATTTTTTGATTGTTGTTCTGAATCATCAGTTTGCTCATGCCATTGAATTGCACTTTCCTCCTGCCTGCCAGCCTGTGTGCCAGGCCGACTTGCCAACTATTTACACCAATCATATTTGTTGTCACAGTATTGTTAATAATTAAAATAAAAAAGTTTTTGATTGTTGTTCTGAATCCTCAGTTTGCTTGTGCCATTGAATTGCACTTTCCTCCTGCCTGGCAGCCTGTGTGCCAGGCCGACTTTCCAAATATTTACACCAATCATATTTGTTGTCACGGTATTCTTAATAATTAAAATTTTTTTTTTTTTTTAATTGTTGTTCTGAATCCTCAGTTTGCTCGTGCCATTGAATTGCACTTTCCTCCTGCCTGCCAGTCTGTGTGCCAGGCCCACCTAGCCAATTAGTTCCAGCAATCATATTTATTTTAACAGTATTGCAAAAATTGACAATCATCACTGTTTTGACTGTTAATCTGCAGTCTACTAGTGTCCTTGAATTGCATTTTCCTCCTGCCTGCCAGCCTGTGTGCCAGGCCGACTTGCCAAGTATTTACACCAATCATATTTGTTGTCACAGTATTGTTAATAATAAAAATTAAAAATTTTTTGATTGTTGTTCTGAATCCTCATTTTGCTCGTGCCATTGAATTGCACTTTCCTCCGGCCTGCCAGCCTGTGTGCTAGGCCCAACTAACCAATTAGTGCCAGCAATCATATTTATTTTAACAGTATTGCAAAAATTGTCAATCATCACTGTTTTGACTGTCAATCTGCATTCTACTAGTGTCCTTGAATTGCATTTTCCTCCTGCCTGCCAGCCTGTGTGCCAGGCCGACTTGCCAACAAGTTACACCAATCTTATTAGTTGTCACAGTATTGTTAATAATTATAATTAAAAAAAATTGGATTGTTATTCTGATTCCTCAGTTTGCTCGTGCCATTGAATTGCACTTTCCTCCTGCCAGCCAGCCTGTGTGCCAGGCCGACTTGCCAACTATTTACACCAATCATATTTGTTGTCACAGTATTGTTAATAATTAAAATAAAAAATTTTTTGATTGTTGTTCTGAATCCTCAGTTTGCTCGTGCCATTGAATTGCACTTTCCTCCTGCCTGCCAGCCTGTGTGCCAGGCCCAACTAATCAATTAGTGCCAGCAATCATATTTCTTTTAACAGTATTGAAAAAATTGTCAATCATCACTCTTTTGACTGTCAATCTGCAGTCTACTAGTGCCCTTCAATTGCATTTTCCTCCTGCCTGCCTGCCTGTGTGCCAGGCCCAACTAGCCAATTAGTGCCACCAATCATATTTCTTGTAACAGTATTGACATTTTTGTTAATTATAACTGTTTTGACTGTGAATCTTCAGTCTCCTAGTGCCATTGAATTGCAGTTTCCTTTCTCCCAGCATGTGTGCCAGACAGGCCCATTTTCCAACTATTGCCAACAATCATATTTGTTGTCACAGTACTTCTAATATTTAAAAAAATGAACAATTTGTGATTTTTAAAACATCTGTCTTTTTTGTTGTTGTCAGTCTCACAGCATATACTGTGCCCACTTGCACAGTGCCACCACTCATATAATTTGTGAAATAGTATTGTTAGTGTCCATTTTAAAAAAAATGACAGGCAGAGGCAGGCCACTCCGCAGGTTCCATGGTCGTGGTCGTGGTGCTGTGATTCCTTTAGAGCCTACAAATATGCACATTGTTCAGACGCCGGGTGCCAGGGGGGACGCAAAAAGTTCTGAGGAGGACCTAGTTGAATGGCTAACACAGGACACCCAATCTTCTACAGCTTCCACTCCTAGTCCTCCTAACCTTGATGCACCATCTACATCCAGCTGTGCTTTGGGCAGGTCTCAAGTGACCAGTGCCACTTGCCCACCTGTCGCCACCATCAACACTAGCACCACAGCCTCTTCACTTGATCTGTCACAGGAGTTATTGACACATCAGTTGGAAGAAATGAGTGATGCGCAACCATCATTGACAGAGGATGTAGATAACAGTGATCAGTCTCAGGCAGCATTACCGACATGGAGGTACGGTGTGATGATGATGATGTTGTACCCGCTGCTGCTTCCTTTCTTGATGTGTCAGATACAAGTGAAGCGGTTGATGATGATGTGTCAGTGGATGTCACGTGGGTGCCTGCTAGAAGAGAAGAAGAAGAGGGGGAAAGTTCAGATGGGGAGACAGAGAGGAGGAGGAGACGAGTTGGAAGCATGGGGAGGTCGTCTCAAGGAGCTAGTGGCACAGTCAGACAGCATGCATCGGCACCCGGTGTCAGCCAGACAGCACGCCGACGCCCATCAACGCATGCTGTTGCCACCACCAAAATGACGTCATCGCAGAGCTCAGCAGTGTGGCATTTTTTTTGTGTGTCTGCCTCTGACAACAGCGATGCCATTTGCAACCTGTGCCAAAAGAAACGGAGTCATGGGAAGTCCAACACCCACCTAGGTACAACTGCTTTGCGAAGGCACATGGTCTCCCATTACAAACGCTGATGGGAAGAACACATGAGTAGAAGCAGCACACAAACTGAAAGCCGCCCTCCTCCTCCTGCTCCAGCATCTTCAGCCACATCAACCACTGCTGTCCTCCTTGCCCCCTCTCAAACATCCTCCACTGAGTCTCTCTTACGTAGCAGTTCCTGGTCATCTGCCCACAGTCAGCTGTCTGTCCAGGACATGTTTGAGGGTAAGAAGCCAATTTCTCAAAGTCACCCCCTTGCCCGGCGTCTGACAGCTGGCTTGTCTGAACTCTTAGCCCGCCAGCTTTTACCATACAAGCTGGTGGAGTCTGATGCTTTCAAAAAATTTGTATCTATTGGGACACCGCAGTGGAAGGTACCTGGCAGAAATTTCTTTTCACAAAAGGCAATCCCAAACCTGTACTCTGTTGTGAGAAAGGAAGTTATGGCATGTCTGGCACACAACGTTGGGGCAAGGGTCCATATGACCACGGATAGCTGGTCTGCAAAGCATGGTCAGGGCAGGTATATCACCTACACTGCGCATTGGGTAAACCTGCTGACGTCTGAGAAGCATGGAATGCGTGGCTCTGCAGAAGAGTTGGTGACACCGCCACGACTTACAGGCAGGCCTGCTGCTACCTCCTCTACTCCTCCTACTCCATCCTCTTCCATAACCTCTTCCTCGGCTGAGTCCTTTCCAACTTCTGCATCTTGCTCCACATCTATGGCACCCTCTAGCTCCCCAGGTACTATGCTACATCCCGGGTATGGCAGTGTCACGCCGTCTTGGGGTTGACTTGCCTGAAAGCGGAGAGTCACACCGCACCAGCACTCCTGACCACCCTGAACGCACAGGTGGATAAGTGGCTGACTCCGCACCAACTGGAGATTGGCAAGGTTGTTTATGACAATGGAAGTAATTTGGTGGCGGCATTGAAATTGAGCAAGTTGACACATGTGCCGTGCATGGCACATGTGTGTAATCTAATTGTAGAACGATTAGTCCCAGCAATCATATTTGTTGTCACAGTATTGTTATTAATTAAAATTAATAATTTTTTGATTGTTGTTCTGAATCGTCAGTTTGCTCGTGCCATTGAATTGCACTTTCCTCCTGCCTGCCAGCCTGTGTGCCAGGCCGACTTGCCAACTATTTACACCAATCATATTTGTTGTCACAGTATTGTTAATAATTAAAATAAAAAAGTTTTTGATTGTTGTTCTGAATCCTCAGTTTGCTTGTGCCATTGAATTGCACTTTCCTCCTGCCTGGCAGCCTGTGTGCCAGGCCGACTTTCCAAATATTTACACCAATCATATTTGTTGTCACGGTATTCTTAATAATTAAAATTTAATTTTTTTTTTAATTGTTGTTCTGAATCCTCAGTTTGCTCGTGCCATTGAATTGCACTTTCCTCCTGCCTGCCAGTCTGTGTGCCAGGCCCACCTAGCCAATTATTCCCAGCAATCATATTTATTTTAACAGTATTGCAAAAATTGTCAATCATCACTGTTTTGACTGTCAATATTCAGTCTACTAGTGTCCTTGAATTGCATTTTCCTCCTGCCTGCCAGCCTGTGTGCCAGGCCGACGCTAGCTAGTTACACCAATCTTATTTGTTGTCACAGTATTGTTAATAATTAAAATTAAAAATATTTGGATTGTTTTTCTGAATCCTCAGTTTGCTCGTGCCATTGAATTGCACTTTCCTCCTGCCTGCCAGCCTGTGTGCCAGGCCGTCTTGCCAACTATTTACACCAATCATAATTGTTGTCACAGTATTGTTACTAATTACAATTAAAACAATTTTGATTGTTGTTCTGAATCCTCAGTTTGCTCGTGCCATTGAATTGCACTTTCCTCCTGCCTGCCAGCCTGTGTGCCAGGCCCAACTAGCCAATTAGTTCCAGCAATCATATTTATTTTAACAGTATTGCAAAAATTGTCAATCATCAGTGTTTTGACTGTCAATCTGCAGTCTACTAGTGTCCTTGAATTGCATTTTCCTCCTGCCTGCCAGCCTGTGTGCCAGGCCGACTTGCCAACTATTTACACCAATCATATTTGTTGTCACAGTATTGTTAATAATAAAAATTAAAACATTTTTGATTGTTGTTCTGAATCCTCAGTTTGCTTGTGCCAATGAATTGCACTTTTCTCCTGCCTGCCAGCCTGTGTGCCAGGCCGTCTTGCCAACTATTTACACCAATCATAATTGTTGTCACAGTATTGTTAATAATTATAATGAAAAAAATTTGGATGGTTATTCTGAATCCTCAGTTTGCTCGTGCCATTGAATTGCACTTTCCTCCTGCCTGCCAGCCTGTGTGCCAGGCCAACTTGCCAACTATTTACACCAATCATATTTGTTGTCACAGTATTCTTAATAATTAAAATTTAATTTTTTTTTAATTGTTGTTCTGAATCCTCAGTTTGCTCGTGCCATTGAATTGCACTTTCCTCCTGCCTGCCAGTCTGTGTGCCAGGCCCACCTAGCCAATTATTCCCAGCAATCATATTTATTTTAACAGTATTGCAAAAATTGTCAATCATCACTGTTTTGACTGTCAATATTCAGTCTACTAGTGTCCTTGAATTGCATTTTCCTCCTGCCTGCCAGCCTGTGTGCCAGGCCGACGCTAGCTAGTTACACCAATCTTATTTGTTGTCACAGTATTGTTAATAATTAAAATTAAAAATGTTTGGATTGTTATTCTGAATCCTCAGTTTGCTCGTGCCATTGAATTGCACTTTCCTCCTGCCTGCCAGCCTGTGTGCCAGGCCGTCTTGCCAACTATTTACACCAATCATAATTGTTGTCACAGTATTGTTACTAATTACAATTAAAACAATTTTGATTGTTGTTCTGAATCCTCAGTTCGCTCGTGCCATTGAATTGCACTTTCCTCCTGCCTGCCAGCCTGTGTGCCAGGCCCAACTAGCCAATTAGTTCCAGCAATCATATTTATTTTAACAGTATTGCAAAAATTGTCAATCATCAGTGTTTTGACTGTCAATCTGCAGTCTACTAGTGTCCTTGAATTGCATTTTCCTCCTGCCTGCCAGCCTGTGTGCCAGGCCGACTTGCCAACTATTTACACCAATCATATTTGTTGTCACAGTATTGTTAATAATAAAAATTAAAACATTTTTGATTGTTGTTCTGAATCCTCAGTTTGCTTGTGCCAATGAATTGCACTTTTCTCCTGCCTGCCAGCCTGTGTGCCAGGCCGTCTTGCCAACTATTTACACCAATCATAATTGTTGTCACAGTATTGTTAATAATTATAATGAAAAAATTTTGGATGGTTATTCTGAATCCTCAGTTTGCTCATGCCATTGAATTGCACTTTCCTCCTGCCTGCCAGCCTGTGTGCCAGGCCAACTTGCCAACTATTTACACCAATCATATTTGTTGTCACAGTATTCTTAATAATTAAAAATTTTTTTTTTTTTAATTGTTGTTCTGAATCCTCAGTTTGCTCGTGCCATTGAATTGCACTTTCCTCCTGCCTGCCTGCCAGCCTATGTGCCAGGCCCACCTAGCCAATTATTCCCAGCAATCATATTTATTTTAACAACATTGCAAAAATTGTCAATCATCACTGTTTTGACTGTCAATATTCAGTCTACTAGTTTCCTTGAATTGCATTTTCCTCCTGCCTGCCAGCCTGTGTGCCAGGCCAACTTGCCAACTAGTTACACCAATCTTATTTGTTGTCACAGTATTGTTAATAATTAAAATAAAAAATTTTTGGATTGTTATTCTGAATCCTCAGTTTGCTCGTGCCATTGAATTGCACTTTCCTCCTGCCTGCCAGCCTGTGTGCCAGGCCGTCTTGCAAACTATTTACACCAATCATAATTGTTGTCACAGTATTGTTACTAATTAAAATAAAAATTTTTTTGATTGTTGTTCTGAATCCTCAGTTTGCTCGTGCCATTGAATTGCACTTTCCTCCTGCCTGCCAGCCTGTGTGCCAGGCCGTCTTGCAAACTATTTACACCAATCATATTTGTTGTCACAGTATTGTTAATAATAAAAATTAAAACATTTTTGATTGTTGTTCTGAATCCTCATTTTGCTCGTGCCATTGAATTGCACTTTCCTCCGGACTGCCAGCCTGTGTGCCAGGCCCAACCAACCAATTAGTGCCAGCAATCATATTTATTTTAACAGTATTGCAAAAATTGTCAATCATCACTGTTTTGACTGTCAATCTGCATTCTACTAGTGTCCTTGAATTGCATTTTCCTCCTGCCTGCCAGCCTGTGTGCCAGGCCGACTTGCCAACTAGTTACACCAATCTTATTAGTTGTCACAGTATTGTTAATAATTATAATTAAAACATTTTGGATTGTTATTCTGATTCCTCAGTTTGCTCGTGCCATTGAATTGCACTTTTCTCCTGCCAGCCAGCCTGTGTGCCAGGCCGACTTGCCAACTATTTACACCAATCATATTTGTTGTCACAGTATTGTTAATAATTAAAATAAAAAAAAGTTTGATTGTTGTTCTGAATCCTCAGTTTGCTCGTGCCATTGAATTGCACTTTCTTCCTGCCTGCCAGCCTGTGTGCCAGGTCCAACTAGTCAATTAGTGCCAGCAATCATATTTCTTTTAACAGTATTGAAAAAATTGTCAATCATCACTGTTTTGACTGTCAATCTGCAGTCTACTAGTGCCCTTGAATTGCATTTTCCTCCTGCCTGCCTGCCTGTGTGCCAGGCCCAACTAGCCAATTAGTGCCACCAATCATATTTCTTGTAACAGTATTGACATTTTTGTTAATCATAACTGTTTTGACTGTGACTCTTCAGTCTCCTAGTGCCATTGAATTGCAGTTTCCTTTCTCCCAGCATGTGTGCCAGACAGGCCCATTTTCCAACTATTGCCAACAATCATATTCTACAGCTTCCGCTCCTAGTCCTCCTAACCTTGACGCACCATCTACATCCAGCTGTGCTCTGGGCAGGTCTTAAGTGACCAGTGCCACTTGCCCACCTGTCGCCACCACCAACACTAGCACCACAGCCGCTTCACTTGATCTGTCACAGGAGTTATTGACACATCAGTTGGAAGAAATGAGTGATGCGCAACCATCATTGACAGAGGATGTAGATAACAGTGATCAGTCTCAGTCAGGAAGCATTACCGACATGGAGGTACGGTGTGATGATGATGATGTTGTACCCGCTGCTGCTTCCTTTCTTGATGTGTCAGATACAAGTGAAGAGGTTGATGATGATGTGTCGGTTGATGTCACGTGGGTGCCTGCTAGAAGAGAAGAAGAAGAGGGGCAAAGTTCAGATGGGGAGACAGAGAGGAGGAGGAGATGAGTTGGAAGCATTGGGAGGTCGTCTCAAGGAGCTAGTGGCACAGTCAGACAGCATGCATCGGCACCCGGTGTCAGCCAGACAGCATGCCGACGCCCATCAACGCATGCTGTTGCCACCACCAAAATGACGTCATCGCAGAGCTCAGCAGTGTGACATTTTTTTTGTGTGTCTGCCTCTGACAACAGCGATGCCATTTGCAACCTGTGCCAAAAGAAACGGAGTCATGGGAAGTCCAACACACACCTAGGTACAACTGCTTTGCGAAGGCACATGGTCTCCCATCACAAACACCGATGGGAAGAACACATAAGTAGAAGCAGCACACAAACTGAAAGCCGCCCTCCTCCTCCTGCTCCAGCATCTTCAGCCACGTCAACCACTGCTGTCCTCCTTGCCCCCTCTCAAACATCCTCCACTGAGTCTCTCTTACGTAGCAGTTCCTGGTCATCTGCCCACAGTCAGCTGTCTGTCCAGGACATGTTTGAGGGTAAGAAGCCAATTTCTCAAAGTCACCCCCTTGCCCGGCGTCTGACAGCTGGCTTGTCTGAACTCTTAGCCCGCCAGCTTTTACCATACAAGCTGGTGGAGTCTGATGCTTTCAAAAAATTTGTATCTATTGGGACACCGCAGTGGAAGGTACCTGGCAGAAATTTCTTTTCACAAAAGGCAATCCCAAACCTGTACTCTGTTGTGAGAAAGGAAGTTATGGCATGTCTGGCACACAACGTTGGGGCAAGGGTCCATATGACCACGGATAGCTGGTCTGCAAAGCATGGTCAGGGCAGGTATATCACCTACACTGCGCATTGGGTAAACCTGCTGACGTCTGAGAAGCATGGAATGCGTGGCTCTGCAGAAGAGTTGGTGACACCGCCACGACTTACAGGCAGGCCTGCTGCTACCTCCTCTACTCCTCCTACTCCATCCTCTTCCATAACCTCTTCCTCGGCTGAGTCCTTTCCAACATCTGCATCTTGCTCCACATCTATGGCACCCCCCAGCTCCCCAGGTACTATGCTACATCCCGGGTATGGCAGTGTCACGCCGTCTTGGGGTTGACTTGCCTGAAAGCGGAGAGTCACACCGCACCAGCACTCCTGACCGCCCTGAACGCACAGGTGGATCAGTGGCTGACTCCGCACCAACTGGAGATTGGCAAGGTTGTTTCTGACAATGGAAGTAATTTGGTGGCGGCATTGAAATTGAGCAAGTTGACACATGTGCCGTGCATGGCACATGTGTGTAATCTAATTGTACAACGATTTGTCCATAAGTACCCAGGCTTACAGGACGTCCTGAAGCAGGCCAGGAAGGTGTGTGGCCATTGGGGATCTGGACGCTCATGCGCAATGCCTGTAGGCTCATGCGTCCTTTTGAGGAGATGACAAACCTTGTCAGTCGCACCGAAGGCACCATCAGAGACATCATACCATTTGTTTTCTTCCTGGAGTGTGCCCTGCGAAGAGTGCTGGATCAGGCCGTAGATGAGCTTGAAGAGGAAGAGGAAGAGTTGTGGTGTCCATCACCCCCACAAACAGCCTTATCAGCATTGCTTGCTGGACCTGCGGCAACGCAGGAAGAGGATTGTGAGGAAGAGGAGTCAGAGGAGGTATGTGGCTTTGAGGAGGAGGAAGACAGAGCACAACAGGCATCCCAGGGTGCTCGTTGTTGTCCCCTCTCTGATACCCATGGTGTTGTACGTGGCTGGGGGGAAGAAGATACCCTCAGTGAGATCAGTGAGGATGAGGAACGGGACATGATTAGCTCGGCATCCAACCTTGTTCAAATGGCTTCTTTCATGCTGTCGTGCCTGTTGAGGGACCTCGTATAAAAAAGCTGAAGGAGAACGACCTGTACTGGGTGTCCACGCTCCTCGACCCCCAGTATAAGCATAAAGTGCCTGAAATGTTACCAAATTCCCGCAAGTCGGAAAGGATGGAGCATTTTAAGAATAAATTAAAAAATATGCTTTACACAGCGTATAAGGGTGATGTCACAGCACAACGGGAATGTAACAGTGGAAGAGATTAAATTAATCCTCATACTCCTCCTCCCACGACCACGACGGTAAGGACAGGACGCTTTCCTGACGTCTTGTTGATGGAGGACATGCGTACCTTTTTAACTCCCATGCATCCCCAGAGCCTTTCAGGATCCAGCCTCAGAGAAAGACTCAACCGACAGGTAGCAGACTACCTAGCTTTAACTGCGGATCTCGACACTCTCAGGAGCAATGGACTCCTTGACTACTGGGTGCGCAGGCTTGACTTGTGGCATGAGCTATCCCAATTTGCAATGGAACTTCTGGCCTGCCCCGCTTCAAGTGTCCTGTCTGAAAGGACCTTCAGTGCAGCAGGAGGTTTTGTCACTGAAAAGAGAAGTCACCTAAGTCAAAAAAGCCTTGACTATCTCACTTTTATAAAAATGAATGAGGGATGGATCCTGAAGGGACTGACATTGGGCGATACATTTGAGTAAAAAAGGCCTGATGATGAGATGAGCTGGCTTGGGCTACAACTGGTACACAGGCTGGCCTTTTTTTTTCTTATAAAGCCGGATAACTTGCTTGACTTATCCGCCAACAACTAGTGTTCAAGTTATAAGCTTTTAGGGCACTTTCTAAATATTTTACAAACATCAATTTTTCTGGCCGCTGCTACAGCAGTTGCTACAACAATACCCCAATTTTTCAGTCATTTGTACAGTCCTAATTTTTCTGGCCTCTGCTGCTGCTCTGTGGGTACAAAACTCAAATAAAAAAATAAGGCACATAACAGTGATTAAACTGTTAAGAATAGTTCAACTAAACACGCCACTCATATCTGGTGGACCATTAAATTGCACGCGCAGTGCCCCAAATGTGAAGTAGGAGGACCGACCAAGCATCTTTATCCATCTCTTTGCTCTAAATTATCTCCGGGTTCTATCTATGCCATACCTGTACTCTATTGTGCAAAAGGGTAGCATATGTGGTGTTTCATGCTGTTGTGCCTGTTGCGCGTCGTGGCCCATGGTATAAAAAGGCTGAAGGAGAATGACCTGTAATGGGTGCTCCAGCACATTTTTTGAAAAATGTTCCTGGTTCCTCTCAATTATCTCCGGGTTTCTAAAATGGATGCCATACCTGTACTCGAATGTGCAAAAGGATGGCATATGTGGTGTTTCCTGCAGTTGTTTCTGTTGAGGGTGCTGGACCCTCTTATAAAAATGCTGAAGGAGAACGACCTGTAGTGGGTGTCCAAGCATGGTTTTTTGGGCAATTTCACATTTCCAAACAATTATCTCTGGGTTTCTAAAATCAATGCCGTACCTGTACTCTATTGTTCAAAAGGATGCCATATGTCGTCTTTACTGCTGTTGTTTCATATGAGGGTCCTGGACTATCTTATAAAAAGGCTGAAGTAGAAAGAAGTGTCCTGGGTGTCCAATCATTTTTTGGGTTCAATTTCCCGGTTGCAACAAATTATCTCTGGGTTTCTAAAATCAATGATTTACCTGTACTCTATTGTTCAAAGGATGCCATATGTCCTCTTTCCTGCTGTTGTTTCTGTTGAGGGTCCTGGACCCTGTTATAAAAAGGCTGAAGGAGAAAGAAGTGTACTGGGTGTCCATCCAATCATTTTTTTGATTCAAATTCCCGGTTGCAACAAATTATCTCCAGGTTTCTAAAATCAATGCCTTACCTGTACTCTATTGTTCAAAAGGATGCCATATGTCCTCTTTCCTGCTGGTGTTTTGTTTGACAGTCCTGGACCCTCTTATAAAAAAGCCTAAGGAGAAAGAAGTGTACGGGAATGTAACAGTGGAAGAGATGTTTTTTTCTATTTCCCAGTTGCCAAAATTTATCTCTGGGTTTCTAAAATCAATGCTGTACCTGTACTCGATTGTTCAAAAGGATGCCATATGTTCTCTTTCCTGCTGGTGTTTTGTTTGAGGGTCCTGGACCCTCTTATAAAAAGCCCTAAGGAGAAAGAAGTGTACTGGGTGTCCCATCAATGTTTTATTCTATTTCCAATTTGCCCAAAATTATCTCTGGGTTTCTAAAATCAATGCTGTACCTGTACTCTATTGTTCAAAAGGATGCCATATGTCCTCTTTCCTGCTGGTGTTTTGTTTGAGGGTCCTGGACCCTCTTATAAAAAGGCCTAAGGAGAAAGAAGTGTACTGGGTGTCCATCCAATCATTTTTTTTATTCAAATTCCCGGTTGCAAAAAATTATCTCCAGGTTTCTAAAATCAATGCTATACCTGTACTCGATTGTTCAAAAGGATGCCATATGTCCTCTTTCCTGCTGCTGTTTTTGTTGAGGGTCCTGGACCCTCTTATAAAAAGGCCGAAGGATAAAGAAGTGTAAAAGGCCTAAGGATAAAGAAGTGTACTGGGTGTCCAATCAATGTTTTTTCCGATTTCATGGTTGCAACAAATTATCTCAGGGTTTCTAAAATCAATGCCTTACCTGTAATCTATTGTTCAAAAGGATGCCATATGTCCTCTTTCCTGCTGCTGTTTTTGTTGAGGGTCCTGGTGCCTCTTATAAAAAGGCCTAAGGATAAAGAAGTGTACTGGGTGTCCTGTCCAATGTTTTTTTTTATTTCACGTTTCCTAAAAATTATCTCCAGCTTTCTAAAATCAATGCTTTACCTGTACTCTATTGTTCAAAAGGATTCCATATGTCCTCTTTCCTGCTGCTGTTTTTGTTGAGGGTCCTGGACCCTCTTATAAAAAGGCCGAAGGATAAAGAATTGTAAAAGGCCTAAGGATAAAGAAGTGTACTGGGTGTCCAATCAATGTTTTTTTTCTATTTCCCGGTTGCAACAAATTATATCCGGGTTTCTAAAATCAATGCCTTACCTGTAATCTATTGTTCAAAAGGATGCCATATGTCCTCTTTCCTGCTGCTGTTTTTGTTGAGGGTCCTGGAGCCTCTTATAAAAAGGCCTAAGGATAAAGAAGTGTACTGGGTGTCTAATCAATGTTTTTCGATTTCCCGGTTGCAACAAATTATCTCTGGGTTTCTAAAATCAATGCCTTTCCTGTAATCTATTGTTCAAAAGGATGCCATATGTCCTCTTTCCTGCTGCTGTTTTTGTTGAGGGTCCTGGAGCCTCTTATAAAAAGGCCTAAGGATAAAGAAGTGTACTGGGTGTCCTGTCCAATGTTTTTTTCTATTTCACGTTTCCTAAAAATTATCCCCGGCTTTCTAAAATCAATGCTTTACCTGTACTCTATTGTTCAAAAGGATGCCATATGTCCTCTTTCCTGCTGCTGTTTTTGTTGAGGGTCCTGGACCCTCTTATAAAAAGGCTGAAGGATAAAGAAGTGTAAAAGGCCTAAGGATAAAGAAGTGTACTGGGTGTCCAATCAATGTTTTTTTTCTATTTCCCGGTTGCAACAAATTATCTCAGGGTTTCTAAAATCAATGCCTTACCTGTTATCTATTGTTCCAAAGGATGCCATATGCCCTCTTTCCTGCTGCTGTTTTTGTTGAGGGTCCTGGAGCCTCTTATAAAAAGGCCTAAGGATAAAGAAGTGTACTGGGTGTCCAATCAATGTTTTTTTTTATTTCCCAGTTGCAACAAATTATCTCTGGGTTTCTAAAATCAATGCCTTACCTGTAATCTATTGTTCAAAAGGATGCCATATGTCCTCTTTCCTGCTGTTGTTTCTGTTGAGGGTCCGGGACCCTCTTATAAAAAGGCCTAAGGATAAAGAAGTGTACTGGGTGTCCAATGAATGTTTTATTCTATTTTCCATTTGCCAAAAATTATCTCTGGGTTTCTAAAATCAATGCTGTACCTGTTCAAAAGGATGCCTTATGTCCTCTTTCCTGCTGTTGTTTTTTTGAGAGTCCAGGACACTCTTCTAAAAAGGCCGAAGGAGAACGACCTGTACTGTACTGGGTGTCCAATCATGTTTTTTTCACGGTTCATAATAAATATCTCCGTGTAACTAAAATCAATGCCATTCCTGTACTCTATTGTTCAAAAGGATGGCATATGTGGTGTTTCATTCTGTTGTGGCTGTTGAGGGTCGTGGCTGTGGGACAGCGTATAAAACGGCTGAAGGAGAACGACCTGTACTGCCTTGCTGCTCCTTTTAGGCAGGCCAGCTCTTTGCTTACATGCCCACAGACTCTGTAACGCATGCCTCTTTTAGGGAGAGGTGCAGCCATAATGCAGGGTCAGAACCTCTGCCTGCAACTGTTATACTCGATTTTGTGAAAGGAAGTAACCTTACCATGGTTCCCTGCACACACATATTGTTGTTATATTTTGGTGAGGGTAATCATGATGGCCATGTAGACCACCCCTGAGAGGCATGGAAGTAAGGGATAAGATGAAAGTGCTAAGAATAGTACTACTTGAAACAACAGAGTTAGCCATGGATGTTAGTGCAAGACCGCTTGGCTTTTTTTTGGCTTTGGGTGCGACTAATCATGCAGGCCATATAGAGCTGCCACCATTCGGTGTTGTATCAGGTATTAAACTAATAAGTACAGTACTACCAAAATACAGCCAATGAAGGGCCTTATGAAGACTGAGCCAAGGTTGAATTGTAGTATTTGGTTAGGCTAATCATGATGGCCATGTAGACCACCACCAAGAGGCCTGGAAGTAACAGGGATGAGATGAAAGTGCTAAGAATAGTACTACTTGAAACAACCGAGTTAGCCATGGGTGTTAGTCCAAGACCGCTTGGCTTTTTTTTGGCTTTGGGTGTGGCTAATCATGCAGGCCATATAGAGCTGCCACCATTCGGTGTTGTATCAGGTATTAAACTAATAAGAACAGTACTACCAAAATACAGCCAATGAAGGGCCTTATGAAGACTGAGCCAAGGTTGGATTGTAGTATTTTGTTAGGCTAATCATGATGGCCATGTAGACCACCACCGAGAGGCCTGGAAGTAACAGGGATGAGATGAAAGTGCTAAGAATAGTACTACTTGAAACAACCGAGTTAGCCATGGGTGTTAATCCAAGACCGCTTGGCTTTTTTTTTGGTTTGGGTGCGGCTACTCATGCAGGCCATATAGAGCTGCCACCATTCGGTGTTGTATCAGGTATTAAACTAATAAGAACAGTACTACCAAAATACAGCCAATGAAGGGCCTTATGAAGACTGAGCCAAGGTTGGATTGTAGTATTTTGTTCGGCTAATCATGATGGCCATGTAGACCACCACCGAGAGGCCTGGAAGTAATAGGGATGAGATGAAAGTGCTAAGAATAGTACTACTTGAAACAACCGAGTTAGCCATGGGTGTTAGTCCAAGACCGCTTGGCTTTTTTTTGGCTTTGGGTGCGGCTAATCATGCAGGCCATATAGAGCTGCCACCATTCGGTGTTGTATCAGGTATTAAACTAATAAGAACAGTACTACTAAAATACAGCCAATGAAGGGCCTTATGAAGACTGAGCCAAGGTTGGATTGTAGTATTTTGTTCGTTTAATCATGATGGCCATGTAGACCACCACCGAGAGGCCTGGAAGTAACAGGGATGAGATGAAAGTGCTAAGAATAGTACTACTTGAAACAACCGAGTTAGCCATGGGTGTTAGTCCAAGACCGCTTGGCTTTTTTTTGGCTTTGGTTGCGGCTAATCATGCAGGCCATATAGAGCTGCCACCTTTCAGTGTTGTATCAGGTATTAAACTAATAAGAACAGTACTACGAAAATAAAGCCAATTAACAGGCTTTCAAGAGCCAAGGTTTTATTGTTGTACTTTGTTAGGATAATCATGATGGCCATGTAGACCACCACCGAGAGTCCTGGAAGTAACAGGGATGAGATGAAAGTGCTAAGAATAGTACTACTTGAAACAACCGAGTTAGCCATGGGTGTTAGTCCAAGACCGCTTGGCTTTTTTTTGGCTTTGGGTGCGGCTAATCATGCAGGCCATATAGAGCTGCCACCATTCGGTGTTGTATCAGGTATTAAACTAATAAGAACAGTACTACCAAAATACAGCCAATGAAGGGCCTTATGAAGACTGAGCCAAGGTTGGATTGTAGTATTTTGTTAGGCTAATCATGATGGCCATGTAGACCACCACCGAGAGGCCTGGAAGTAACAGGGATGAGATGAAAGTGCTAAGAATAGTACTACTTGAAACAACCGAGTTAGCCATGGGTGTTAATCCAAGACCGCTTGGCTTTTTTTTTGGTTTGGGTGCGGCTACTCATGCAGGCCATATAGAGCTGCCACCATTCGGTGTTGTATCAGGTATTAAACTAATAAGAACAGTACTACCAAAATACAGCCAATGAAGGGCCTTATGAAGACTGAGCCAAGGTTGGATTGTAGTATTTTGTTCGGCTAATCATGATGGCCATGTAGACCACCACCGAGAGGCCTGGAAGTAATAGGGATGAGATGAAAGTGCTAAGAATAGTACTACTTGAAACAACCGAGTTAGCCATGGGTGTTAGTCCAAGACCGCTTGGCTTTTTTTTGGCTTTGGGTGCGGCTAATCATGCAGGCCATATAGAGCTGCCACCATTCGGTGTTGTATCAGGTATTAAACTAATAAGAACAGTACTACTAAAATACAGCCAATGAAGGGCCTTATGAAGACTGAGCCAAGGTTGGATTGTAGTATTTTGTTCGTTTAATCATGATGGCCATGTAGACCACCACCGAGAGGCCTGGAAGTAACAGGGATGAGATGAAAGTGCTAAGAATAGTACTACTTGAAACAACCGAGTTAGCCATGGGTGTTAGTCCAAGACCGCTTGGCTTTTTTTTGGCTTTGGTTGCGGCTAATCATGCAGGCCATATAGAGCTGCCACCTTTCAGTGTTGTATCAGGTATTAAACTAATAAGAACAGTACTACGAAAATAAAGCCAATTAACAGGCTTTCAAGAGCCAAGGTTTTATTGTTGTACTTTGTTAGGATAATCATGATGGCCATGTAGACCACCACCGAGAGGCCTGGAAGTAACAGGGATGAGATGAAAGTGCTAAGAATAGTACTACTAGAAACAACCGAGTTAGCCATGGGTGTTAGTCCAAGACCGCTTGGCTTTTTTTTGGCTTTGGTTGAGGCTAATCATGCAGGCCATATAGAGCTGCCAACATCGGTGTTTTATCAGGTATTAAACTAATAAGAACAGTACTACCAAAATACAGCCAATGAAGGGCCTTATGAAGACTGAGCCAAGGTTGGATTGTAGTATTTGGTTAGGCTAATCATGATGGCCATGTAGACCACCACCGAGAGTCCTGGAAGTAACAGGGATGAGATGAAAGTGCTAAGAATAGTACTACTTGAAACAACCGAGTTAGCCATGGGTGTTAATCCAAGACCGCTTGGCTTTTTTTTGGTTTGGGTGCGGCTAATCATGCAGGCCATATAGAGCTGCCACCATTCGGTGTTGTATCAGGTATTAAACTAATAAGAACAGTACTACCAAAATACAGCCAATTAAGGGCCTATCAAGACTGAGCCAAGGTTGGATTGTAGTATTTTGTTAGGCTAATCATGATGGCCATGTAAACCACCACCGAGAGGCCTGGAAGTAACAGGGATGAAAGTGCTAGGAATAGTACTAATTGAAACAACCGAGTTAGCCATGGTTGTTAGTCCAAGACCGCTTGGCTTTTTTTTGGGTTTGGTTGCGGCTAATAATGAAGGCCAGATAGACCTGCCACCATTCGGTGTTGTAACAGGTATTAAACTGCTAAGAACAGTACTACTTAACACAACCTAGTTACCATGGGTCCTGGAGCATATGTTTTGTTATTATATTTTGTAAGGGTAATCATGCCGGCCATATAGACCTCCCCCAATAGGGTGAGTAACAGGTATAGAAATGCTAAGAACAGTACTACTTAACACAAAGTTACCATGGGTCCCAGAGCATATGTCTTATTATTATATTTTGTTCGGTTAATCATGCAGGCCATATAGACCTCCCCCAATAGGGTGGGTAACAGGTATTAAAATGCTAAGAAGAGTACTACTTAACACAACCTAGTTACCATGGGTCCCAGACCGCATGTCTTGTTATTATATTTTGTAAGGGTAATCATGCAAGACATATAGACTTCCCCCGATAGGGTGAGTAACAGGTATTAAAATGCTAAGAACAGTACTAATTAACACAAGCTAGTTACCATGGGTCCCACACCGCAAGTCTTATTGTTATACTTTGTCAGGGTAATCATGCAGGCCATATAGACCTCCCCCGACAGGGTGTAACAGGTATTAAAATGCTAAGAACAGTACTACTTAACACAACCTAGTTACCATGGGTCCCAGACCCAGAGCAGATGTCTTATTATTATATTTTGTATGGGTAATCATGCAGGCCGTATAAACCTCCCACGATAGGGTGAGTAACAGGTATTAAAATGCTAAGAAGAGTAATACTTAACACAACATAGTTACCATGGGTCCCAGACCGCATGTTTTGTTATTATATTTTGTAAGGGTAATCATGCAGGCCATATAGACCTCACCCGATAGGGTGAGTAACAGGTATTAAAATGCTAAGGAAATTACTACTTAACACAACCTAGTTACCATGGGTCCCCGACCGCATGTTTTGTTATTTTATTTTGTAAGGGTAATCATGCAGGCCATATAGACCTCCACCGATAGGGTGAGTAACAGCTATTAAAATGCTAAGGAAATTACTACTTAACACAACATAGTTACCATGGGTCCAAGACCCAGAGCAGATGTCTTATTATTATATTTTGTATGGGTAATCATCCAGGCCGTATAGACCTCCCCAAATAGGGGGAGTTACAGAGATTAAAGTGCTAAGAATGGTACTATTTAAAACACAACCTAGTTAACATGGGTCCCAGACCGCATGTCATATTATTATATTTTTTCAGGGTAATCAGGCAGGCCATATAGACCTCCCCCGATAGGGGGGGGTAACAGGGATTAAAGTGCTAAGAAAAGTACTAATTAACATAAGCTAGTTACCATGGGTCCAACACCATGTGTCTTGTTGTTATACTTTGTCAGGGTAATCATGCAGGCCATATAGACCTCCCTTGATAGGGAGAGTAACAGGGATTACAGTTCTAAGAATAGTACTACTTAAACACAACCTAGTTACCATGGGTCCCAGACCAGATGTTTTCTTATTATACTTTGTCAGGCTAATCATGCAGGCCATATAGAGCTCCAACAAAAAGGGGGGTAAGAGGGATTCAAGTGAGAAGAAAAGTTTTACTTAACACAACAAAATTACCATAGGTCCCAGACCGCGTGTCTTGTTGTTATACTTTGTCAGGGTAATCATAACCGCCATATAGACCTCCACCAATAGGGGGAGTTACAGGGCTGAAAGTGCTAAGAATAGTACTACTTAACACAACCTAGTTACCATGGGTCCAAGGCCGCATGTTTAATTATTATACTTTATCAGGGTAATTATATATCTAACAAATCTATCTATTTCTCTTCTATCGATTCTATCTAACTGTCAATCTATGTATATCTATCTATCCTATCTATCGATCTATCTTCTGTCCGGACTGTTTTGAGACAGCCACTTGTGTTTTTGACAAATTTGAAGTAGGAGGACAGAACAATCATCTTCTTCCATCTCCCGGTTCCAAAAATGAAGGCCATATAGACCTCCCCCGATAGGGGGAGTAACAGGTTGTAGTAAAATGTTAAGAATAGTACTACTTAACACACCACGGGTCACAGACCGCATGTCTTATTGTTATACTCTGTCAGGGAAATTATATATATTTCAAATCGATTTATTTATCTATCAAATCGATCGAACTATCAAACGTATCGATCAAATGTAGATTGCATCTATTGATCAATGTAATTTGTATCTATAAAATGTATATTACATATTTTGGTTGATGTCATTCGTATCTATAAAATGTATATTGCATCTTCGATTCGATAACATTCGTATCTATCAAATGTATATTTCATCTATTGATCGATGTAATTCGTATCTATCAAATGTATATTGCATGTATTGATCTATGTACAGTGTATCGATCATATGTATATTGCATCGATTGAGCTATGTAATCTATGTATCTATCTATCAAATCTATCTATCTCATGGTTGTGCAAGTGGACTGTTTGCGGTTGATTGCGGTGCGTTACACTTGGAGTTTGCTCTGTCACTGTGAAGCGGCCGTAACCCTTACACTACCTGATAGATGCGACATCATAACTGATGTTTTTAAGCACGTTATTGCAAACAATTTGGGAATGTTAGGTGATTTAGGCCCTTTATGGGTTAAAAGCAGACTCTGCATAAACTATGTAATTTTCCATGGGAGTTTTTCCAGGGATCCCCCTCCAACATGCCACAGTCCAGGTGTTAGTCCCCTTGAAACAACTTTTCCATCACTATTGTGGCCAGAAAGAGTCCTTGTAGGTTTTAAAGTTCGCCTGCCTATTGAAGTCAATGGCAGTTCGCGAACCAAAATTTTTAAGTTCGCGACATCACTAATGTATACATAAGAACGTACACAAACACACACATGCATACATAAGAACGTACACAAACACACACATATGCATACATAAGAACGAACACAAACACACACATGCATACATAAGAACGGACACAAACACACACATGCATGCATAAGAACGTGCACAAACACGCACAAACATATATACATGCATACATAAGAATGTGCATACACACACACATATATACTGTACATACATTACATCAAATACACTTGCAGAGGAAAAAGGATCCTCTGTTTATGCAAAAATAATGCACTTGTAGCACACGCTTGAACCCACAGAGAGAAATTAAGTGTAGTGTAATGTTAGTAGTGCTTGGTGTAACCACATTTAAGGGACTAAATTTAAAATAATAATCTTTATTAAATCAAACATTAAAAATTGGGTCTTTAAAAACAGAAGTTCAGGGACCATGGGACCGAAAATTAGGATTGATATAAACTTCTCCACTGTTAAGGAAACTATTAAGGAGCTAAATATAATAGTAGCATGTGATCAAATCTCTCAAAATTGCAGTTAACAATATAGCATGCAAACAAACACACACACATGCATACATAAGAACGTACACAAACACACACATATGCATACATAAGAACGTACACAAACACACACATGCATACATAAGAACATGCATACACACACATGCATACATAAGAACGTACACAAACACACACATATGTATACATAAGAACGTACACAAACACACACATGCATACATAAGAACGTGTATACACACACAAACACACACATGCATACATAAGAACGTGCACAAACACACACATATGCATACATAAGAACGTACACAAACACACACATATGCATACATAAGAACGTACACAAACACACACAAACACACATATGCATACATAAGAACGTACACACACACATGCATACATAAGAACGTACACAAACACACACATATGTATACATAAGAACGTACACAAACACACACAAACACACATATGCATACATAAGAACGTACACAAACACACACATATGCATACATAAGAACGTACACAAACACACACATGCATACATAAGAATGTACACAAACACACACATATGCATACATAAGAACGTACATACACACACAAACACACACATGCATACATAAGAACGTACACAAACACACAAACACACACATATGTATACATAAGAACGTACACAAACACACACATATGCATACATAAGAACGTACACAAACACACACATGCATACATAAGAACGTGCATACACACACAAACACACACATGCATACATAAGAACGTGCATACACACACAAACACACACATGCATACATAAGAACGAACACAAACACACACATGCATACATAAGAACGTGCATACACACACAAACACACACATGCATACATAAGAACGTGCACAAACACACACAAACATATATACATGCATACATAAGAACGTGCATACACACACAAACACACACATGCATACATAAGAACGAACACAAACACACACATGCATACATAAGAACGTGCATACACACACAAACACACACATGCATACATAAGAACGTGCACAAACACACACAAACATATATACATGCATACATAAGAACGTGCATACACACACAAACACACATGCATACATAAGAACGTGCACAAACACACACAAACATATATACATGCATACATAAGAACGTGCATACACACACAAACACACACATGCATACATAAGAACGTGCACAAACACACACATATGCATACATAAGAACATACACAAACACACACATGCATACATAAGAACGTGCACAAACACACACAAACATATATACATGCATACATAAGAACGTGCATACACACACAAACACACACATGCATACATAAGAACGTGCACAAACACACACAAACATATATACATGCATACATAAGAATGTGCATACACACACACACACACACATATATACTGTACATACATTACATCAAATACACTTGCAGAGGAAAAAGGATCCTCTGTTTATGCAAAAATAATGCACTTGTAGCACACGCTTGAACCCACAGAGAGAAATTAAGTGTAGTGTAATGTTAGTAGTGCTTGGTGTAACCACATTTAAGGGACTACATTTAAAATAATAATCTTTATTAAATCAAACATTAAAAATTGGGTCTTTAAAAACAGAAGTTCAGCGACCATGGGACCGAAAATTAGGATTGATATAAACTTCTCCACTGTTAAGGAGACTATTAAGGAGCTAAATATAATAGTAGCATGTGATCAAATCTCTCAAAATTGCAGTTAACAATATAGCATGCAAATAAAGTGAGACTACAACTTTGCTATGCAGCTATAAAGGAGAATATTGTATCAATCTCTCAGTACTGGAGATGGAAATAATTATGTAGCAACACAACAAATATCTGGGCCACAGTAGCAATATTATGGTATTTAAAGTAAAAGGTGCAGAAAGCCTACCATACTGAACCAATAGCTACTGGAGAACTACCCAAAAGGGTTAAATAGGTGTATGCGATAATATAAATATACCGCTGTGCTGTACGTTACGGTTAGGTAACCTACTTTATTTGCATGCTGTATTGTTAACTGTAATTTTGAGAGATTTGATCACATGGTACCATGGTATTATTATATTTAGCTCCTTAATAGTATCCTTAACAGCGGAGAAGTTGATATCAATCCTAATACTCGGTCCCATAGTCAGTTAAATGTGGTTACACCAAGCACTACTAATATTACACTACACTTAGGGGCATATTTATCAAAGTGTCAACTATGTTGCATTCGCCGGCATCAATACGTTTGACTAACATCGCCAAACATCGCGGCCGCGGATCTCAATACGCTCTCCTTATTTATAAAAAAAGCCGTCAAAAACACGCGCACCATGTACGGGGTGATGAGCATCGGACTGTTGTTAACTAACAGTCATTGATCTTGCGTCTATTTGGCTTTTTACCAACTTTATACCATTTCACTATCCCGCCACTCCCCGACATCGCCGCAACCTAAATAAAGTTATTAACCCCTGTCCCGCCACTCCCCGACATTTCCGCAACCTAAATAAAGTTATTAACCCCTATCCCGCCGCTCCCCAACCACGCCGCCACTAAATAAACGTATTAACCCCTAAACCTCTGGCCTCCCACATAACCACCACTAACTAAACCTATTAACCCCTAAACCGTCAGCGCCCCAGATTGCAAAAAACTAAATTAAGTTATTAACCCCTAAACCTAACAACCCCTTAACTTTAAATTAAAATTGCAATATCTCTATCTTCAAATAAATTAAAACTTACCTGTAGAATTAAAATAAACTAATTTTAAACTATAAATTAACCTACCCTAACTATTATACTAAAATTAAATTAAACTACCAATTAAATAAACTAAATTACACTAAAAAAATTTAAATATATAATTAAACATTCTTAAAAAGTCCTAAATTACAAAAAAAAGTTACAAAACCCCCCACTAAATTACGAAAAATAACAAACTAAATTATCAAAAATATTTTTTACACCTAATCTAATAGCCCTATCAAAATAACAAAGCCCCCCAAAATAAAAAACCCCTAGCCTACAATGAACTAGCAATGGCCCTTAAAAGGGCCTTTTGTGGGGTATTGCCCCAAAGATAACAGCTCTTTTACCTGGCAAAAAAATACAAACCCCCCCAACAATAAAATCCACCACCCAACCAACCCCCCCAAATAAAAAAACTATCTAATATAACCTAAGCTACCCATTGCCCTGAAAAAGGCATTTGTACGGGCATTGCCCTTAAAAGGGCATTTAGCTCTTTTACTGCCCAGACCCTAATCTATAAATAAAACCCATCAAAAAACCTTTAAAAAAACCTAACACTTACCCCTGATGATCCACTTACAGTTCTTGAAGTCCCATTTGAAGTATCCATCTAGCCGGCAAAGTCCTCATCCAGGTGGCAAGAAGTCTTCATCCAGGTGGCCTCTTCTATCTTCATCCAGCCAGCGTGGAGCGGGTCCAACCTGAAGACTTTTGGCGTGGAGCATCCTCTTCATATGGTCGCCGCCATACACTGATTCTTCAGTACAAGTGACGCAATCCAAGATGACGTCCCTTGCATTTCTATTGCCTGAAAGATTTCAATCAGCCAATAGGAATTAGAGCTGCTAAAATCCTATTGGCTGTTCCAATCAGCCAATAGGATTGAGCTCTCATTCTATTGGCTGATTGGAACAGCCAATGGGAAAAGATGTGAGTGTTCCTGTTTAATGTTTGATAAATGGGGAAAATTGTCAAATAGAGCCGAATGTGTATTAGGAACATCTGTAATGATCTAAGCATCGATCTTCTGTGTCAGATTGAGATCGCGGGATCGTATGTTAAGTCACAAATTTCAACATTTGCCGATCTTGAGGCTTTGATAACTAGGTTAGATCAATCTCGCAACAATTACGAAGTGGAATTCCAGCGTATTTTAGTTTAACACTTGGCAAATCCTTGGGCACAATTAGCTAAACAATTAAATAATTACAAAAGTTTTGTAAAGTGGCCAGTCCATATAACTGACATGATTTTGGGGTTGATTTAACAAAGGTCTAGAGGACATGATTCGCTGTAATGAATCATGTTCGCTCGACCTTCGCTAAATGCATTTGACATTGCACAAGCATTTCTGGTGAAATGCTTGTGCAATGCTGTCTCCTGCTCACTGGCGGTCAATCGGTGACTAGCAGGGGGTGTCAATCATCCCGATCGGGATGATTTCAGTCCACCACCTAAAAGCTGGAGAAGTTAAGGAGGTTTAATTTTTTATTTTTTTTTGATAATTTTAGATAATTTTTTTGTAATTTAATGTTTGGTTTTATTTAAGTGTAACTTAGTATTGGGGTTAATTTAGGGGGTGTTAGGTTAGGGGACTTAGTAATTAAATTAGTTATTTGCGTTGTGGGGGGGGGTTGGCGGTTTAGGAGTTAAAAGGTTAATTAGGTTTATTGCAATGTTGGGGGTTCGTGGTTTAGGGGTTAATGGGTTAATTAGGTTTATTGCGATGTGGGGGTTTGTTGGTTTAGGGGTTAATAGGTTAATTAGGTTTATTGCTATTTGAGGGGTTGGCGGTTAAGGGGTTAATATTTTAATTATTTTTTGCGGATTAGGGGTTAATAACTTTATTATTTTGCGATGTGGGGGTTTGCGGTTTAGGTGTTTGTTAATTGTGCGGCTGGTTAGGTTTTTTTGTTATACTTCGTGCGGGCGGGTAGGTTTTTTTTGTTATACTTCATGTGGGCGGTTTTGTGTTTTTTATTTATTTCTTGTGGGTGGTTACGTGTTTTTTCTATAGTTTGTGCGGGTGGATGCTTGTTTTTTTTTTTAAGGCTTCGGGTTTGCTTACTCTGCATCCAGGTGGAGTGTTGCTGCATCCAGGTGGATTCTTTTTGCTGCACGCACAGCCAACATTCTTTCAGTTGCCTCGCACAGCCAACATTCCATCGAGGATACGTGGGCAACTCGCGATGGCGACGGATGAATTACAAATGCGATTATAGTATAGATATGCTTAATTGGCTTGCAGCATCGAACATAACCTTTCTGTGTTTTCAGACACCCATTGATTTCAATGGCATTCCCAGCCTCAAGGGTGGCGGTTTGAACAATAGGTAGACTGCATCGGAATAGATGCAAGTGTACCTGTTGAATGTTTAATAAATTGGGAAGAGAGTCAAATAGAGTTGAATGTGATCGGATTGATATCACGGAAGCGTATATTACGTCACACATTTCAACATTTGTCGATCTTGACACTTTGTTAATTACGGCGGATCAACTTTGCGTCTAATTTGAAGTGGAATTCCAGCGTATTATCAGTTGAAGCATTGATAAATCGGCCCCTATGATTATATCTTGGTTGGAGTTGCAATGTTAAAAAGCATGTTTTGTGTAAGTTTAGTACATAGGTAGTCCAGGGTATTGATTTGACACTCTTAGTTACATGAGTCATCAGATTGCCTATTCATTCTATTCAGTGTTATTCATTGTTTTGCACTATTTTTCCTTTATAATTTTGGCAAGTCAGTAAATGTGCTTTCATGAGCTAGTGGGCATTATTTTCCACAGTATGTTTTATGTTACTATTCCTGGCTAGAAGGATCTATATGATGTGATTTGTCATTTGAGCAAGTTTTAAATGCAGCGGAGACCACTACTATGTAAATTAAAGCCTACTGTTTTTATAGATATGAGTGTGTATGTGTGTGTGTGTGTTTGTGAGAGAATAAGTGTTTGTGAGACAATGTGCTTGTGAGACAGTTTGTGTATGAGAGAGAGAATGTATGTGTGTAGTGTGTGTGAGAGAGAGAGTGCTTGTGAGAGTGTGTGTGTGAGTGTGTGAATGTGTATATGAAAGTATTTGTATAAGAGTTTGTTTATGAGAGAGAATGTACGTGTGTGTGTATGTGAGAGAGAGAGTGTGTGTGTGAGACAGAGTGTGTGTATGAGAGAGTGTGTGTGAGACAGAGTGTGTGTATGAGAGAGCGTGTGTGTGAGACAGAGTGTGTGTATGAGAGAGCGCGTGTGTGTATGAGAGTGTGAGAGCAACAGATTTGTGTGTTTGTGTGTATGTGTGAGAGAGACAGTGTATGGGGCCTATTTATTATTGTGCGAGCTGACATGATCCGATATAGCGGATCATGTCCGCTGCACATCGATAAATGCAGACAGCATACTCTCTTGGCATTTATCATTGCACCAGCAGTTCTTGTGAACTGCTGGTGCAATACCGCCCCCCTGCAGATTCGCGGCCAATCGGCCACTAGCAGTGGGTGTCAATTAACCCGTTATGGAGCAGCTGTCTTTAGACCTGAAGGCTCGCTGGAAACACGGGGGAATTAAGCTCCATACGGAGCTTGATAAATATGCCCAGTGTGTGTGTATGTGATAGTGTGTGTGAGACAGAGTATGTGTTTGTATGTGAGACAGTGTGTGTGTGTTTTAGAGAAACAGAGTGTGTGTGTGTGTACGAGAGAAAGATAATGTGTGCACGTGTGTTTATGTGAGAGAATAAGAGTGTGTTTGCGTGACAGAGAGACAGATTGCATGTGTGAGAGAGAGAAACCAAGCGTGTGTGTAAGAGTGTGTGTGTATAAGTGTGTGTGTAAGAGAGAAACAGTATGTGTGTACGAATAAAAAAGAGAGAATGTGTGTGTGTGTATGTGAGAGATTAAAAATGTGTGTGTAAGAGAGATAGAGGGCTCCATTATATAAACGTTGCAAGTTCAAACCTAGTTTTTCAGGGCTGCCTTTGTGGAATTATCATAAAAAGGGGCATCCCCTGCGAGTGGCGAGATGGCTCCTATTGAAAGTAATGGAGCTCGCTGAATAGGGACACTTTTCTCCTTAGAGAGAAAGTTAGCTGTGAGCAGGGGCCGCACTTTAAAAATTAAATCATGAAGTCAATATTAATCACATTATGCTGCTTTCTGCGTATAGCATCTTACATTCACCTATATTTTCGATTGCATGTGTTTTTCTATTAGGGTATTAAGTATAAGTAGTCTTTTGAGAAAAGCTTGCCACCTTTTAGTTGGCGAGAAAAAACTGTGAGATCTACAGTGCGAAAATCTTTACAGAATTACGCTGGGTATAGAGAGACATTTTCATATACGCCCATGTTCAGTCCATTTTATGAAAAAACAACAATTACACTTTGCATTTTGTATTTATAAGTACAAATTTCTGTGTGATTTTTGCACATCCAGTGTACTACAATTACAATTTACGCGGTGCATATTTAATACGATTTATTCCTGTGTAAATTACATACAAATTTTACGTTTTTGTTAAGGGTAAAAAGTGACTTTAGATAAAAAAAAAAAAAAAGTGACTTTAGATCATTCCACCAGGGAAATAGAAGGACAGCGAGCGTTCTTTAATAATCGTGCCACCCCAGAGAGCTTTCAATCATCGAGCCTTGAGTGTGTGTGAGAGAAACAGTGTCGATCTGAGAGAGACACAGTGTGTGAGAGACAGAATGAGTGTGAGTGTGTGAATGTCTTTGTGTTGTATATGTGTTATTACATTTACAACATTTTCAAGTTTGACTACACCCAAGTAAAAAGTGCACACACATTTTAGTGAGTTAACCAAATATTGCACATGTAAAAAATGTTGCACTCAGTGCTCAAATAAATCAGAGGAAACATTGCTGGGAAGGTATAATACACATAAGAAAGCTACTTGGGATTATACTGTATACATACCTTCTGGCCCTAACAGAAACCTGGTGTAGGTATTTTACTTTCCTCTTGCTGCACCTTTCAGCAAATACACCCTATCTCTTCCCTCACTTTTCCCTCATTCGAAACCCATATGATTTGCTTATTCTCCCCTCTCTCTGTATGTGTTGCAGTCATATACCGACCCCCTGGCTCCTCAACTCAATTTCTAGATCACTTGGCTGCCTGGCTACCCTATTTCATTTCCTCAGACACCCCTGCCCTCATTCTTGGCGACTTCAACATCCCCCTTAACAATCCTACTGCCTCATCTGCTTAACAACTTCTGCAACTAACTTCCTCTTTCGGTCTGTCACAATGGACTGATTCTCCCACTCTCTTGACCTGATCTTTAGCTATCGATGCACTCTCTCAAACTTCTCAAACTCCCCTTTTCCTCTTTCTGACCACCATCTCCTTACCTGCAACATATCATCCCTTCCTACAACTCTCCCACCTTCTACTCCTCACACCAAACTTCACAGAAGCATTAGGTCTTTAGATCAGCAACAATTTGCTAATTCCCTTAAACCGCTCCTCTCATCCTTCTCCTCCTTTTCCTGCCCTGAACAATCTATCTGCCACTATAATTCCACCCTTATATCCGTCCTTGACAATCTCGCCCCTCTTACCACTGCTTGGAAATTACACACTCATCCCCAGCCCTGGCATACTCCTCTGACACGGTACCTACGCAGATGTTCCTGTACTGCTGAACGGCATTGGAGAAAATCACGGAGTTCAGCTGATTTTCTTCATTACAAATTCATCTGGAACTCCTACTACTCTGCCCTTAATCTCCACAAGCAACACTACTTTTCTACTCTTATCTCTAATCTTTCTTCAAACCCAAACTGTCTGTTCTCCACTTTCAATACTCTCCTCCGCCCTCCCCCACTTCCTAATACAACTTCTCTGTCAGATCAAGACTTTGCCAGTCACTTCATTAACAAAATTGACTCCATCAGACATGAAATCAGCTCTCAACATAATTCCATTCTCTCCCCCCCTCAAATACTCTCACTCAACCACAACCCTCATAACCTGAAACTTAGTTAATTCTCCCCTGTTACTGAGGAAGAAGTTTCAGCACTTATACTGTGCTCTCACCTCACTACCTGTCCCCTTGACCCTATCACCTCACAGCTGCTCCCCTCTCTCTCTGCTACCCTTACCCCTATACTAACACACATTTTCAACCTCTCCCTCAGCACTGGTACATTTCCCTCATCGATGAAACATGCACTGGTCACACCTATCCTCAAAAAACCTTCCCTTGATCCTACCTCCCCATCCAACTACCGCCCTTTTTCCCTCCTCCCTCTTGCTTCAAAGCTTCTCGAAAAACTAGTATATGCACGCCTATCCCATTTAAACTCCCTTCTTGACCCGCTGCAATCTGGATTTCGTCCCTATCACTCCACAGAGACAGCTATTGTTAAGGTCACCAACAACCTACTTACAGCTAAATCAAAAGGCCACTTCTCTCTGCTTATCCTCCTTGATCTGTCCGCAGCCTTTGACACTGTCGACCACCCTCTTTTGCTCCGAACCCTCCAATCCTTCGGCATCTGTGACACAGCCCTTTCATGGCTCTCTTCCTACCTGACAAACCGTACCTTCAGTGTAGCCTTCTCTTGGGCCTCCTCTGCCCCGTCACCACTTTCTGTCGGAGTACCGCAAGGCTCTGTCCTCGGTCTCCTTCTCTTCTTAATCTATACGTCATCACTAGGTTCCCTAATTAAGTCCCACGGTTTCCAATATCATTTGTATGCCGATGACACCCAAATCTACTTCTCTGCACCAGACCTATCTCCTTCCTGTGTCACTAATTGTCTTTCTCACATATCTTCCTGGATGTCCTCTCACTACCTCAAGCTAAATCTCTCCAAAACTGAGCTCCTCATTTTCCCCCCTTCTTCCAAAATCTCCACCCCCAATATCTCTATAACTGTCGACAACTCCATCATTACCCCTACCCCGCATGCCCGATGTCTCGGGGTCACATTTGACTCAGATCTTTCCTTCACTCTTCACATTCAGTCCTTGGCTACAGCCTGCCGCTTCCACCTTAAAAACATCTCTAAAATTAGACACTTCCTTACACAAGACACAACTAAGATTTTAATCCACTCTCTCATTCTTTCCCGCCTTGATTACTGCAACTCTGTCCTCTCTGGTCTCCCCACCTGCCGCCTAGCTCCTTTACAATCCATAATGAATGCCTCTGCCAGACTCATCTTCCTAACACGCCGCTCTTCATCTGCTGCGCCTCTCTGCCAATCCCTTCACTGGCTTCCTCTTGCCTCTAGGATCAAACACAAAACTCTCACTCTTACATACAAAGCCCTCAACTGCACTGCTCCCCCCTATATCTCAGACCTTGTCTCCAGATACTCTCCCTCCACGTCCCCTTCGCTCTACTCATGACCTCCAACTCTCCTCCTCTCTTGTCACCTCATCACACTCCTGTTTACAGGACTTCTCCAGACTGGCTCCCATCTTGTGGAACTCTCTGCCTCACTCCACAAGACTCTCTTCTAGTTTTAAAAGCTTCAAGTGCTCCCTAAAGACTCTACTGTTCAGGGACGCATACAACCTACGCTAACCTTTCTTTATACCAGTTCCTCTCCTCCACTGCAATCCCCTGAACCCTCTTAGCATGTAAGCCTAAAAGTCCAGCTGTTTGTAGATCACCTTCTTAAGAGCTGACTACAACAGTGCAACTCTTGGCAGGGCCCTCTACCCTATAATTGTTTTGTTGTACTCCCCCTTTGTTTATAGCGCTGCGGAATCTGTTGGCGCTCTACAAATAACCGATAATAATAATAATAATACATAATCCAACTATTGAATTTGTTTATGTTTTGTAAACTCAATATCGAGATAGATGTTTTTTTTATTAGCTTATACTTCAGTCTTGCAGAGATATATTGACAACCTTTGCTACACATGGCATTATTCTTAGTAAGACTAATGCATTGTGATTTTTTCCCCCTTAAAGGGTCATTACGTTTAATATTAAATAACTTCTTAAAGGGACAGTAAAGATCTTGAAATTACATTTCTCTTAACCCCTTAGTGACCAGACCATTTTTCAATTTTCTTACCGTTTTTCTCGCCATTAAATGGACTTTCTAAAGATACTATTATTTTCATCATATTTACTATAAAAAAAATGAAAAAATACACACTTTTTCTAACTTTGACCCCCAAAATCTGTTACACATCTAGAACCACCAAAAAACACCCATGCTAAATAGTTTCTAAATTTTGTACTGAGTTTAGAAACACCCAATGTTTACATGTTCTTTGCTTTTTTTGCAAGTTATAGGGCAATAAGTACAAGTGTCACTTTGCTATTTCAAAAGTAGCGATAGTTACCTTGTAACTGATATCTGTCAGGAATTCCTGATAAACCCTTCACATGTATATAGTAGACAACCCAAAGTATTGATCTAGACCCATTTTGGTATATTTCATGCCACCATTTCACCGCCAAATGCGATCAAATAAAAAAAATCGTTAACTTTTTACAAACTTTAAGGCCTAGATTTGGAGTTCGGCGGTAAAAGGGCTGTTAACGCTCCGCAGGCTTTTTTCTGGCCACACCATAAAATTAACTCTGGTATCGAGAGTTCAAACAAATGCTGCGTTAGGCTCCAAAAAAGGAGCGTAGAGCATTTTTACCGCAAATGCAACTCTCGATACCAGAGTTGCTTACGGACGCGGCCGGCCTCAAAAACGTGCTCGTGCACGATTCCCCCATAGGAAACAATGGGGCTGTTTGAGCTGAAAAAAAACCTAACACCTGCAAAAAAGCAGCGTTCAGCTCCTAACGCAGCCCCATTGTTTCCTATGGGGAAACACTTCCTACGTCTGCACCTAACACTCTAACATGTACCCCGAGTCTAAACACCCCTAGCCTTACACTTATTAACCCCTAATCTGCCGCCCCCGCTATCGCTGACCCCTGCATATTTTTTTAAACCCCTAATCTGCCGCTCCGTAAACCGCCGCCGCCTACGTTATCCCTATGTACCCCTAATCTGCTACCCCTAACACCGCCGACCCCTATATTATATTTATTAACCCCTAACCTGCCCCCCACAACGTCGCCGACACCTGCCTACACTTATTAACCCCTAATCTGCCGAGCGGACCTGAGCGCTACTATAATAAAGTTATTAACCCCTAATCCGCCTCACTAACCCTATCATAAATAGTATTAACCCCTAATCTGCCCTCCCTAACATCGCCGACACCTAACTTCAATTATTAACCCCTAATCTGCCGACCGGAGCTCACCGCTATTCTAATAAATGTATTAACCCCTAAAGCTAAGTCTAACCCTAACACTAACACCCCCCTAAGTTAAATATAATATTTATCTAACGAAATAAATTAACTCTTATTAAATAAATTATTCCTATTTAAAGCTAAATACTTACCTGTAAAATAAATCCTAATATAGCTACAATATAAATTATAATTATATTATAGCTATTTTAGGATTAATATTTATTTTACAGGCAACTTTGTTATTATTTTAACCAGGTAAAATAGCTATTAAATAGTTAAGAACTATTTAATAGTTACCTAGTTAAAATAATAACAAATTTACCTGTAAAATAAATCCTAACCTAAGATATAATTAAACATAACACTACCCTATCAATAAAATAATTAAATAAACTACCTACAATTACCTACAATTAACCTAACACTACACTATCAATAAATTAATTAAACACAATTCCTACAAATAAATACAATTAAATAAACTAGCTAAAGTACAAAAAATAAAAAAGAACTAAGTTACAGAAAATAAAAAAATATTTACAAACATAAGAAAAATATTACAACAATTTTAAACTAATTACACCTACTCTAAGCCCCCTAATAAAATAACAAAGCCCCCCAAAATAAAAAATTCCCTACCCTATTCTAAATTAAAAAAGTTACAAGCTCTTTTACCTTACCAGCCCTGAACAGGGCCCTTTGCGGGGCATGCCCCAAGAAGTTCAGCTCTTTTGCCTGTAAAAAAAAACATACAATACCCCCCCCCCAACATTACAACCCACCACCCACATACCCCTAATCTAACCCAAACCCCCCTTAAATAAACCTAACACTAAGCCCCTGAAGATCTTCCTACCTTGTCTTCACCATCCAGGTATCACCGATCCGTCCTGGCTCCAAGATCTTCATCCAACCCAAGCGGGGGTTGGCGATCCATAATCCGGTCCAGAAGAGGCTCCAAAGTCTTCCTCCTATCCGGCAAGAAGAGGACATCCGGACCGGCAAACATCTTCTCCAAGCGGCATCTTCGATCTTCTTCCATCCGGAGCGAAGCGGCAGGATCCTGAAGACCTCCAGCGCGGAACATCCATCCGGACCGACGACTGAACGACGAATGACTGTTCCTTTAAGGGACGTCATCCAAGATGGCGTCCCTCGAATTCCGATTGGCTGATAGGATTCTATCAGCCAATCGGAATTAAGGTAGGAATTTTCTGATTGGCTGATGGAATCAGCCAATCAGAATCTAGTTCAATCCGATTGGCCGATCCAATCAGCCAATCAGATTGAGCTCGCATTCTATTGGCTGATCGGAACAGCCAATAGAATGCAAGCTCAATCTGATTGGCTGATTGGATCAGCCAATCGGATTGAACTTGATTCTGATTGGCTGATTCCATCAGCCAATCAGAAAATTCCTACCTTAATTCCGATTGGCTGATAGAATCCTATCAGCCAATCGGAATTTGAGGGACGCCATCTTGGATGACGTCCCTTAAAGGAACAGTCATTCGTCGTTCAGTCGTCGGTCCGGATGGATGTTCCGCGCTGGAGGTCTTCAGGATCCTGCCGCTTCGCTCCGGATGGAAGAAGATCGAAGATGCCACTTGGAGAAGATGTTTGCCGGTCCGGATGTCCTCTTCTTGCCGGATAGGAGGAAGACTTTGGAGCCTCTTCTGGACCGGATTATGGATCGCCAACCCCCGCTTGGGTTGGATGAAGATCTTGGAGCCAGGACGGATCGGTGATACCTGGATGGTGAAGACAAGGTAGGAAGATCTTCAGGGGCTTAGTGTTAGGTTTATTTAAGGGGGGTTTGGGTTAGATTAGGGGTATGTGGGTGGTGGGTTGTAATGTTGGGGGGGGGGTATTGTATGTTTTTTTTTACAGGCAAAAGAGCTGAACTTCTTGGGGCATGCCCCGCAAAGGGCCCTGTTCAGGGCTGGTAAGGTAAAAGAGCTTGTAACTTTTTTAATTTAGAATAGGGTAGGGAATTTTTTATTTTGGGGGGCTTTGTTATTTTATTAGGGGGCTTAGAGTAGGTGTAATTAGTTTAAAATTGTTGTAATATTTTTCTTATGTTTGT
The DNA here is from genome assembly GCF_027579735.1 of Bombina bombina. Taxonomy (NCBI): domain Eukaryota; kingdom Metazoa; phylum Chordata; class Amphibia; order Anura; family Bombinatoridae; genus Bombina; species Bombina bombina. Next base: position 570,006,125 of record NC_069501.1, read on the forward strand.
AAATATTTTTTTATTTTCTGTAACTTAGTTCTTTTTTATTTTTTGTACTTTAGTTAGTTTATTTAATTGTATTTATTTGTAGGAATTGTGTTTAATTAATTTATTGATAGTGTAGTGTTAGGTTAATTGTAGGTAATTGTAGGTAGTTTATTTAATTATTTTATTGATAGGGTAGTGTTATGTTTAATTATATCTTAGGTTAGGATTTATTTTACAGGTAAATTTGTTATTATTTTAACTAGGTAACTATTAAATAGTTCTTAACTATTTAATAGCTATTTTACCTGGTTAAAATAATAACAAAGTTGCCTGTAAAATAAATATTAATCCTAAAATAGCTATAATATAATTATAATTTATATTGTAGCTATATTAGGATTTATTTTACAGGTAAGTATTTAGCTTTAAATAGGAATAATTTATTTAATAAGAGTTAATTTATTTCGTTAGATAAAAATTATATTTAACTTAGGGGGTGTTAGTGTTAGGGTTAGACTTAGCTTTAGGGGTTAATACATTTATTAGAATAGCGGTGAGCTCCGGTCGGCAGATTAGGGGTTAATAATTGAAGTTAGGTGTCGGCGATGTTAGGGAGGGCAGATTAGGGGTTAATACTATTTATGATAGGGTTAGTGAGGCGGATTAGGGGTTAATACATTTATTATAGTAGCGCTCAGGTCCGCTCGGCAGATTAGGGGTTAATAAGTGTAGGCAGGTGTCGGCGACGTTGAGGGGGGCAGATTAGGGGTTAATAAATATAATATAGGGGTCGGCGATGTTAGGGCAGCAGATTAGGGGTACATAGGGATAACGTAGGTGGCGGCGATTTGCGGTCGGAAGATTAGGGGTTAATTATTTTAAGTAGCTGACGGCGACGTTGTGGGGGGCAAGTTAGGGGTTAATAAATGTAATACAGGGGTCGGCGGGATTAGGGGCAGCAGATTAGGGGTACATAAGTATAACGTAGGTGGCGGTCGGCAGATTAGGGGTTAAAAATTTTAATCGAGTGGCGGCGGTGTGGGGGGACCTCGGTTTAGGGGTACATAGGTAGTTTATAGGTGTTAGTGTACTTTAGGGTACAGTAGTTAAGAGCTTTATAAACCGGCATTAGCCAGAAAGCTCTTAACTCCTGCTATTTTCAGGCGGCTGGAATCTTGTCGTTAGAGCTCTAACGCTCACTTCAGAAACGACTCTAAATACCAGCGTTAGAAAGATCCCATTGAAAATATAGGCTACGCAAATGGCGTAGGGGGATCTGCGGTATGGAAAAGTCGCGGCTGAAAAGTGAGCGTTAGACCCTTTAATCACTGACTCCAAATACCAGCGGGCGGCCAAAACCAGCGTTAGGAGCCTCTAACGCTGGTTTTGACGGCTACCGCCGAACTCCAAATCTAGGCCTAAGTTTCTCACTGAAATTATTTACAAACAGCTTGAGCAATTATGGCACAAATGGTTGTAAATGCTACTCTAGGATCCCCTTTTTTCAGAAATAGCAGACATATATGGCTTTGGTTTTGCTTTTTGGTAATTAGAAAGATGCTAAATGCCGCTGCACACCACACTTGTATTATGCCCAGGAGTGAAGGGTTTAATTAGGTAGCTTGTATGGTTAATTTTAGCTTTAGTGTAGGGATCAGCCTTCCACCTGACACACCCCACCCCCTGATCCCTCCCTGACCCCTCTCACACAGCTCTTTTCCCTCCCCCACCTCACAATTGAAAGTCTGCCAGTACTAAAACAAAACGCTTTTTTTTGCAGTGTTGGATCCCCCCTTAGCCCCCAACCTCTCTGATTCCCCCAAACAGCTATCTAACCCTCCCCCTCTACCTATTTGCCACCATCTTGGGTACTGGCAGCTGTCTGCCAGTATCCAGTTTACTAAAAAATTGAATTTTTTAAATAAAAAAATAACCCCCCCATTTTTAGCTGCCCCCCCTCAATACCCTCCCCACTCCCCCTCCCAGATCCCTTTCCCAATACTTTCACTAAAGCTGTTCCATAGTGTAGCGGTTGGACCCATCATCCCCGCTAACAGGAAGTTCAGGAACTCGACTACCAGCGATGGGCCGCTAACCCGCCTCCCTGCTATCCCCCCCATGCCACCAACGATCGGCACCATTGCTGGCAGATGCAGAGAGGGCCTTAGAGTGGCTCTCTTGGCATCGGTTGCTTAAAAAAGGGTATTGCAGGATTCACTGTAATACCCTGAAAGCACCTGGAAGCGATCACGATCGGTTCCAGTGCTTGAAACTCCTGAGGACGTTCCAGGCACGTCCTTGGTCATTAAGAACCGGTTTTTGTAGGACGTGGTTAAAGGGACAGTATACACCAATTTTCATTTAACTGCTTGTATTAGATACTACTATAAAGAATAATATGCACAGATACTGATCTAAAAATCCAGTATAGAACTATTTAAAAACTTACTTAGAAACTCCCAGTTTAGCACTGTTAAAAAGGTTAGGCTGAAACACCCACTGCAAGTGGGAAAAAGCAGACACTCCCACCCTCCCCCTGCATATGAAAAGACTATTTACACAAACAGGAGCAAGCTGGAGTAGATATACATCAGTATTCTCCTAAAACTTTGGGGCTGGGTTAGGAGTCTAAAAATCAGCGCAATTATATTTAACCCCTTAATGACAGAGGACATGCCAGGCACGTCCTACAAAAAACGATCGTTAACGACCAAGGACATGCCTGGCACATCCTCTGGGCTTTCAAGCACTGGAAGCGATTGTGATCGCTTCCAGCCGCTTTCAAGTTATTGCAGCATATATTGAGGCATTGTACAATACCCTTTTTAAGCAAACTGATGCAAATGGGCCACTCTGTGAAAAAATGGGGTATTTATATTATTTATATAAAAAAGCCAAATTTTGACCAAACTGATGGCAGCAAAGGGTTAGAGAGCTGTTTGGGGGGGAATCATGGACCTTGGGGTCTAAGGGGGGATCCAACACTGCATTATATATATATACATATATATATATATATACACACACATATACATATATATATATATATATATATATATATATACATACAGTATCTCACAAAAGTGAGTACACCCCTCACATTTTTGTAAATATTTTATTATATCTTTTCATGTGAGAACACTGAAGAAATTACACTTTGCTACAATGTAAAGTAGTGAGTGTACAGCCTGTATAACAGTGTAATTGCTGTCCCCTCAAAATAACTCAACACACAGCCATTAATGTCTAATATGTTGGCAACAAAAGTGAGTACACCCCTAAGTGGAAATGTCCAAATTGGGCCCAAAGTGTCAAAATTTTGTGTGGCCACCAATATTTTCCAGCACTGCCTTAAACCTCTTGGGCATGGAGTTCACCAGAGCTTCACAGGTTGCCACTGGAGTCCTCTTCCACTCCTCCATGACAACATCACAGAGCTGGTGGATGTTAGAGACCTTGCTCTCCCCCACCTTCCATTTGAGGATGCCCCACAGATGCTCAATAGGGTTTAGGTCTGGACACATGCTTGGCCAGTCCATCACCTTTACCCTCAGCTTCTTTAGCAAGGCAGTGGTCGTCTTGGAGGTGTTTTTGGGGTTGTTATCATGTTTGAATACTGCCCTGTGGCCCAGTCTCCGAAGGGAGGGGATCATGCTCTGCTTCAGTATGTCACAGTACATGTTGGCAATCATGGTTCCCTCAATGAACTGTAGCTCCCCAGTGCCAGCAGCACTCATGCAGACCCTGACCATGACACTCCCACCACCATGCTTGACTGTAGGCAAGACACACTTGTCTTTGTACTACTCACCTGGTTGCCGCCACACACGCTTGACACCATCTGAACCAAATAAGTTTATCTTGGTCTCATCGGACCACAGGACATGGTTCCAGTAATCCATGTCCTTAGTCTGCTTGTCTTCAGCAAACTGTTTGCAGGCTTTCTTGTGCATCATCTTTAGATGAGGCTTCCTTCTGGAACAACAGCCATGCAGACCAATTTGATGCAGTGTGCGGCGTATGGTCTGATCACTGACAGACTGACCCCCCACCCCTTCAACCTCTGCAGCAATGCTGGCAGCACTCATACATCTATTTCCCAAAGACAACCTCTGGATATGTCACTGAACACGTGCACTCAACTTCTTTGGTCGACCATGGCGAGGCCTGCTTTGAGTGGAACCTGTTCTGTGAAACCGCTGTATGGTCTTGCCCACAATGCTGCAGCTCAGTTTCAGGGTCTTGGCAATCTTCTTTTAGCCTAGGCCATCTTTATGTAGAGAAACAATTATTTTTTTCAGATCCTCAGAGATTTCTTTGCCATGAGGTGCCATGTTGAACTTCCAGTGACCAGTATGAGAGTGTGTGAGAGCAAAAACACCAAATTTAACACACATGTTCCCCATTCACACCTGAGACCTTGTAACACTAATGAGTCACATGACACTGGGGAAGCAAAATGGCTAATTGGGCCCAATTTGGTCATTTCCACTTAGGGGTGTACTCACTTTTGTTGCCAACGGTTTAGACATTAATGGCTGTGTGTTGAGTTATTTTGAGGGGACAGCAAATTTACACTGTTATACAGGCTGTACACTCACTACTTTACATTTCAGCAAAGTGTCATTTCTTCAGTGTTGTCACATGAAAAGATATAATAAAATATTTAAAAAAATGTGAGGGGTGTACTCACTTTTAGGAGATACTGCATATTGGTGACAATTGTGAGTTGGGTGAGGGAAGAGAGCTGTTTGAGCGGGGTCAGGGAATAATCAAGGGGTGGGATGTGTCAGGTGGGAGACTGATCTCTACACTAAAGCTAAAATTAACCCTACAAGCTACCTAATTAACCCCTTCACTTCTGGGCATAATATGTGTGTTGTGCAGCGGCATTTAGCATCCTTCTAATTACCAAAAAGCAATGCCAAACTCATATATGTCTGCTATTTCTGAACAAAGGGGATCCAAGAGAAGCATTTACAACCACTTGTGCCATAATTGCACAAGCTGTTTGTAAATATTTTCAGCGAGAAACCTAAAGATTTTTAAAAAGATAACGATTTTTTTTATTTGATCGTTTTTGGTGGTGAAATGGTGGCATGAAATATACCAAAATGGGCCTAGATCAATACTTTGGGTTGTCTACTTAAAATAAATATATACATGTGAAGGGTTATTCACGGATCCCTGACAGATATCAGTGTTACAATGTAACTATCGCTAATTTTGAAAAAAATAAATGGTTTGGAAATAGCAAAGTGCTACTTGTATTTATTTCCCTATAACTTGCTAAAAAAGCAAAGAACATGTAAACATTGGGTATTTCTAAACTCAGGACAAAATTTATAAACTATTTAGCATTGGTGTTTTTTGGTGGTTGTAGATGTGTAACAGATTTTGGGGGTCAAAATTAGTTAAAGTGTGTTTTTTTCGTCATATTTTATAATTTTTTTATAGTAAATTATATGATATGATGAAAATAATGGTATCTTTAGAAAGTCAATGTAATGGCGAGAAAAACGGTATATAATATGTTTGGGTACAGTAAATGAGCAAGAGGAAAATTACAGCTAAACACAAACATAGCAGAAATGTAAAAATAGCCCTGATCCCTAACAGTTAGAAAATTGAAAAATGGTCTGGTCACTAAGGGGCTAATAAGCAAAACTATACATACAAGAAAAAAAAAACTGTTTAGGCTATATAAATGGATCATCTACAAAACATTTATGCAAAGAAAAATCTAGTGTATAATGTCCCTTTAAGTCATCCTATAAATTATCAGCAGAGTCTGAATGTTATTAGAACAGATTAATACCTTGCATTTTGCAATAGTTTTTTTCAATGGTTGAACTCCACCCAGTACTCCTCGTTATTTGGAAGAGCCAACCCAGACTTGTGTCTGTTTTGTGTTAATAAAATCTTCATTGTTCTGATTCAGCAGAAATGGTAAGATAACTTATTGCAAAATATGGAGAGATACAGTGCAAGGTTAGACTTGTGCATACTGTCATGTGCTTCAGGAAAGGGGGCAAAATAAATAATGACAGGATATTGCAAAGTTGTTTCACTATGCAATCTCAACGTGTTTGCTGTGCCTTTAACATATTTCGTAAGGAAGATTAACAATATTGCTTAATACATTCATTATTTTATTTGTTTTGCTGTAATATAGATTTTATTTTACTTATTTCAGAGAGGCAGAAAGGCTGGAGTGTCTCCATTGTATTTAAAGGTACATGAAACTCCAATTTTTAATAAAAAAGAAAAAAGTGGTTCCAGATATCCATAAATAAAAAAGAGCTTTATTAGTATAAATTTAAAATAAACATGGAGTGCACATAAACTGGCAGGTTTTACGCGTTTCGGCAGGTTTATGATTATGGCTCCAGCCGAAACGCGTAAAACCTGCCAGTTTATGTGCACTCCATGTTTATTTTAAATTTATACTAATAAAGCTCTTTTTTATTTATGGATATCTGGAACCACTTTTTTATTTTTTGTTCACTTTTTTGGATTACAAGGAATCCTTCTACTAGCTCCTGATTCCTCAGCTACATTTTGGCTACCCCCGGCGGTTTCATACTTTGAATTATCCCGTGTGCAGTACAGGGCTGAAGACCACACAGTAATACTTCACTACTCAGAGCGTGAATGGCTACATCCCCCCACGTGACTCACCAGCCTCTGTCGCTATTGGAGAAGTGTCTATTACGTCACGACCATTGAGGAGTTTCCTTTGTGAGGATCAAAGTGGCGCTGAGTTTGTTTCTTCACCAGCGTGAGTCGAGCTGAACAGCGCACCAAAAAGAATCCTGTCACTTGGGTGACGAAAATCCTAGATCGAGCAGTCAGAGTCTGGTACTCTGTTTCCGCGAGAGTGGATGCCCGAGAAGCTTTTTGGTGAGTCCGTGTGCACTTTGATATAGTGATCTTTACTAAGGGGATTTGTTCATTGTCCATCACTGCTCATATTGGGACTTTGTTGTTCTTCTCATACTTAACCCTGAACATACCGCTTATCACTAGAGGAAGGAATACCTCTGTACATATAAATATTGCAGCATTTGTGCTCCTAGTATCAAGCCAGAAACTCCATTTGTTTTTTCCAATTTTTAATTTCATGATTGAGACAGGGCATACAAATAAAAAATAAAATAAAAAAGGTTTTAAATTTACTTCTGTGATCAAATTTAATTAAACGGATAGTTTACCCTAAATTTTCCTCCCTTTTAATTTGTTCCCACCGATCCATTTTACCTGCTGGAGTGTATTCAATTGTTTACAAATATCTCCTTTACATTTCTATTGGCATTTGAAATAGCTGGTTTTGCCCGTGGCATCACTACCTATGCTGTAAGTTTCTATACTTAAGTATAGCCTATGAAAAAAAGCTGTGTAAACATAACCAGCAGAAGAAATTACACTCCCAATGGGAGGTAGGAGATATAAGCAATAAAATCTTAATTTCCATGTGGTCTCTCTAATTATTGGGATTTGGTATACAGACAGAAATAAGATTAGGAAACATTTGCCCGTACAGAAAGTGATAACATAAGGAGATATCTGATTTCCCTGCAACCTGAACCAATTTTGATGGGTTGTGGTGTCAAAGAACAAAATTAACTATTTCATAATCAAAATTAAAGGGACACTGAACCCAATTTTTTTCTTTCTTGATTCAGAAAGAGCATGAAATTGTAAGCAACTTTCTAATTTACTCCTATTATCAATTTTTTTTCGTTCTCTTGCCATCTTTATTTTAAAAGCAGGAATGTAAATCTTACAGGGACAGTAAACACCAGAATTGTTGTTTAAAAAGATAGATAATCCCTTTATTACCCATTCCCCAGTTTTGTATAACCAACACAGTTATATTAATACACGTTTTACCTCTGTAATTACCTTGTATCTAATCCTCTGGAAACTGCCCCCTTATTTCAGTTCTTTTGACAGACTTGAATTTTTAGCCAATCAGTGCTCACTCCTAGGAGCTGCACGTGCCTGAGCTCAATGTTATCTATATGAAACACATGAACAAACACCCTCTTGTGGTGAAAAACTGTCAAAATGCTTTCACATTAGAGGCAGCCTTCAAGGTCTAAGAAATTAGCATATGAACCTCATAGGCTTAGCTTTCAACTGAGAATAACAAGAGAACAAAGCAAAATTGGTAATAAAAGTCAATTGGAAAGTTGTTTAAAATTACTATCTGAATCATGAAAGTTTATTTTTGACTTGACTGTCCCTTTAACAGCCAGCCCATTTTAGGTTCAGCACCATGGATAGCACTTACCTATTGGAGGCTTACATTTACCCACCAATAAGCAAGCATAACCCAGGTTCTAAACCAAAAATGAGCCGGCTCCTATGCATCACATTCCTGCTTTTTAAAATAAAGATAGCAAGAGAACGAAGGAAAATTCATAATAGGAGTAAATTAGAAAGTTGCTTAAAATTGCAGGCTCTATCTGCATCATTTAAGAAAAAAATTGGGGTTTAAACCTAAAAAGAAATCTCTTATACATTTTATACTCTGCAGCTGGTATAACAGGTTATTGAAAACACATTAAGGGAAAAACAATTTTACTGTCCATTTAATTCTCATGGTTGTCTTTGTTGAACGGTATACCTAGGTAGGTAGTGTGCACATGTATGAAGACTATATGGCAAGTGGGCATTGGAAAGTTTATAGTTGTACAATCTATCTGAATCATGAAAGACATTTTTCTGGATTTCATGTCCATTTAAGTATGGTGACATTTACCTGAGCCTGGAACACTCTACATATTAATTCAATAGCTCAGAGCACACCCACATTTATATCTGTCCCTAATTGGTCACAGCAAAGGAAATGCAAAATCTAACAGGCTTTTCAAGGTATGTATCTCTGTACTGCTTTGGTTTGCAAACGTTTGTTAACTGTGCTAACAAAATGATATTGTTATATGATTATTAAACATTTGTTCTGTAACGCAGTGCTTAGTTGCCAGTATATGCTATGCAGTTAGGGTTGCCACCTCCCTCCTGTTTACTGGACACTTATGAGTTACATATGGTGCAAGGTGGGCAGGGAGGAACATGTATTGTGCTATTCATCAGCACTATTCATCTGATGTTCAGGGGCACAATACCTGCCCTGCGTACCCTGCAGCATGCGTAACTCATAAGTATCCAGGAAAACATGGCCGAGGTGGCATCCCTAAATGCAGTACCTTTAAAGGAAAACTGTACAGGAATTTTATTCTCCTTAATCTGTTCCCAGTGACTTGTTAGACCAGCTGCATAACATTACATTTATTAGAAAATGCTCCTAAGTACCTAGTTATCAGCCTTTGTGAATTGAGAGAGTGATATAAGATAACATTTGCTCTTCCTACAGGCTTGGCCAATATGAATGGTCATGGTTTTGAGAGCAATGGGCTTTTCTGAGGACCAAAACAGGTATTTCAAATACTGTACAAATATCGTCCAAAAGGAATAGTTTTCAATGCATTTAATACTCTGTACCTGATGTAACAAGTTAAGAAACACATTAAGGGGAAATACATTTTAAAGTACAGTGTCCCTTTAACACTGGGCCTTGCATATGAAAAAAAAAATGTCATTTAACAATCGATAGTGAATGTGACACCAAGAACTTGCAAGGTAACAGAAGAACCAGTGTGTTTGGCACAAAGAGCTGAGAAAAGTGACGCTTCTGGGCTATAAGTAAAGAGGGAGAATTCATAGTGATTAATCTAGTTTGAATGACTATGTAACTTGTTTAGTTTCCGTTGCCATGACAACATAGACAAAGCCAATGAAGAAAGCAGTGAGATCAGAGTCTGCTGTTCTTCAGTTGTATATTGCACACACTAAGATATCTGGTTTTATTTACTAGTAGTCAGAATGTTCTTACTAATGAAAAAAATCTTAAATTCTTCTGTTATCTGCAAAGTGCTAAAATAGTAAATGTCCTTATGTATAGATTAATAAAAAAAATATTAAAAAGGGCCAGAACAGCAAGTAAACCTATTAGTGCTGAAAAGGGAGAACACCAGAATGCTGTGAAATTAATTTTATTGAAAACGTATACTAAAAGAAAGCAATGAGTATACATTAGGCAATACTTAGCTTCAAGAAGTTAATGGCTTGTTAAAGGGACAGTAAAGTCAGAATAAGACATTCATGATTTAGACAGAGCATACAATTTTAAACAACTTTCTGATTTACTTCTATTATTTAATTTGCTTCCTTCTCTTGTTATCTTTTGCCGAATGGTTTATCTAGGAAAGCTCAGGAATACCAAAGAACCTAGGTGCTAGCTGCTGATTGGTGGCTGCATATATATACAGATTGTCATTGGCTCACCCATGTGTTCAGTTAGAAACCAGTAGTGCATTGCTGCTCCTTCAACAAATAATACAAAGAAAATGAAGCAAATTTGATAATAGAAGTAAACTGGAAAGTTGTTTAAAATTCTATGTTCTACCTAAAGCATGAAAGAACATTTTTGGGTTTTATGTCCCTTTAATTTTTAAAGATGCCATAGACTGGCAGGAAGACAGATCACTGTAATTACACGCAGGAGGAACTTCATCTCATCGGGTGACAAAATACTCTGTGGAAGCGGCTTCATCAAAGTCTCCTCTACACGGCTGCGTGTTTAATTCTTCATTCTGCTTGGAAGCAGCTCTGTTAATAAAACTGTCAAGTTTCAGTGTTCAGTTTCTTTTGTATACAAGTTTAATCAGTCTGCACTTACAAAGTCTTACACACAACCTATCATTATTTAGACTGTCAATCTGCTCTCATTTCTTAACTAACCAACTGCTTCTCACTTCAGTTCTTAATCCAACTCTCTCTTGCTCTATCGTGCTTTAGTTCTGTGTGCCTATAAAACACTACTCTTTTACCCAGCAGCACTGTCCCCCCTGCACCATCTTAAAAAGTATTAGTCATAATAAGGGTTAGTTTTCATGCTAAATTCTCTATAAAAAAATGCACTGAATGAAATATCTTCTCAAGGTCACACCTCAGAGCATGAGGAAATCAAACCTTATTTTCTTGCTGTTAACCTGGAAACAAATTGATGTTTTATTTTCTGAAAACAAAGAAAAAAGTAAAAATGTTTTAACTGGTTGATTAATTATTTGGGCATGGAATCAGGAAATGTTTCCAGTCCATTAATGCCACATTTACTTTTTACAGACTGCTGTATTGGAAGTGGGTTGACATGCTAAGATGGTGCAGATGGTAAAGGGGGGGGGGGGGGTTTAGAGAGCTGTTTGGGGGGGTAAAGGGGGATCCTACACTGAAGAAGATATATAATAAAAAAACAACTTTCTGCTAGTACTTAAGATGGGGGTGACCTTTGGGGGGTGGGGAGGGAAGAGAGCTGTTGGAGAGGGATCAGGGGGTGGGATGTGTCAGGTGGGAGCCTGATCTCTACACTAAAGCTAAAATTAACCCTATAAGCTACCTAATTAACCCCTTCACTGCTGGACATAATACAAGTGTGGTGTGCAGCGGCATTTAGCGGCATTCTAATTACCAAAAAGCAAGGCCAACACCATATATGTCTGCTATTTCTGTGCAACATTGCAAAAGCTGTTTGTAAATAATTTCAGCGAGAAACCTAAATTTTGTGAAAAAGTTATCGATTTTTTTATTTGATCACATTTGGCGGTTAAATGGTGGCATGAAATATATTAAAATGGGCCTAGATCAATACTTTGGGTTGTCTACTAATATATATATATATATATATATATATATATATATATGTATATATATGTATATATATATATATATATATATATATATATACATACATACATACATGTGAAGGGTTATTCAACAATGAAACTATTGCTAATTTTGAAGATTTTTTTTTTTTTCGGAAATAGCAAAGGACTACTTGTACTTATTGGCCAATAACTTGCAAAAAAAGCAAAGAACATGTAAACATTGGATATTTCTAAACTCAGGACAAAATTTAAAAAAATATTTAGCATAGGTGTTTTTTGGTGGTTGTAGATGTGTAAGAGATTTTGGGGGTCAAAATTAGAAAAAGTATGTGTTTTTTTCAATTTTTTGATCATATTTTATAATTATTTTTATAGTAAATTATAAGATATGATGAAAATAATGATATCTTTAGAAAGTCCATTTAATGGCGAGAAAAACGGTATATAATACGTGTGGGTACAGTAAATGAGTAAGAGGAAAATTACAGCTAAACACAAACACCGCAGAATGTGAAAACAACCCTGGTCCTTAACGGTAAGAATATTGAAAAATGGTCTGATCACTAAATGGTTAATACAATTAAATTGCTTAAACGCTTCTTGTAAAAATAAATATGCAATAAAATATACTGTTTTTTGATGATCTGATGGACCTACAATTTGATTCATATGAATCACAAAAATCCTCAGCATCTCAAAAAAAAAAAAAAAAGAAAAATCTAAAAAATGCAAACAGTCCTTCCATTAAAATATTTTTTATGTATAACCAGTGTTTTTATAATGTTTATATAAAGTCATAAAATGACTGAGCGCCTTTCACAGGAACTAAATATTTACAACATTTTTATAGCAAAAATGCTGGCCATGTGCTATTGAAGTTCTGTGCTCAAGGACAAAACTCCTAAAGGAATTTGCAAGCAGCAAAGATGTAAGTAAATCCACCTGCCACGGGCCTTGCTAAGGGGGGCTGCAAGCTCTAAGCACTTCCAGAAGAGCCATTGTGTTGTCATCAGTATTTTACGGGTGCCCATTCCGGCGGGTTGTACTACTCTAACGCAACATGAAACCAGATAGAGCCGGTGTAGCAGACTGTACAGCATTTCTTTCATGTAATTGGCAAGAGTCCATGAGCTAGTGACGTATGGGATATACAATCCTACCAGGAGGGGCAAAGTTTCCCAAACCTCAAAATGCCTATAAATACACCCCTCACCACACCCACAATTCAGTTTTACAAACTTTGCCTCCTATGGAGGTGGTGAAATAAGTTTGTGCTTAGTTTATACGTTGATATGCACTTCTCAGCATTTTGAAGCCCATTTCCTCTCAGAGTACAGTGAATGTCAGAGGGATGTGAAGGGAGTATCAACTATTGAATGCAATGGTTTTCCTCATGGGGATCTATTTCATAGGTTCTCTGTTATCGGTCGTAGAGATTCATCTCCTACCTCCCTTTTCAGATCGACAATATACTCTCATATTCCATTACCTCTACTGATAACCGTTTCAGTACTGGTTTGGCTATCTGCTATATGTGGATGGGTGTCTTTCGGTAAGTATGTTTTCATTACTTTAGACACTCTCAGCTATGGTTTGGCACTTTATGTATTTATATAAAGTTCTAAATATATGTATTGTACTTATATTTGCCATGATTCAGGTTTCAGTATATTTCCTTTTGCAGACTGTCATTTTCATATTTGGGAAAATGCATTTTTTAGGATAATTTATTTCTTACCTTGGGTATAATCTTTTTTCAATAGACTGTCATTTTAAATTTCAGAATTAGGCTCGCGAGGGTGCAAAATGCCAAACTATATTGCGTCATTTTTGCCGCAAAGTTATGTTCGATGACGCAAATTCATAATTTCCTGCGTCTTTGTTGATGCCGAGTCCTTTCACAAGGTTGAGTCTTCAATGATGCGAGTGTGTCATTTCTGGATGTTGTTCGCGCCAAAAAAATGTTCTCTGTTTGTTTTCATTATTTTAAACCCCATTCCTATATGCCTCTTGCCTTTTTTTCTCTATCAAAGGGCTATGCTGTTTGCATTTTTTCCCCATTCCTGAAACTGCCATATAAAGGAAATTGATAATTTTGCTTTATATGTTGTTTTTTCTCTTACATTTTGCAAAATGTCTCAATCTGATCCTGTCTCAGAAAACACTGTTGGAATCCTGCTGACTGATAACAGTTCTACCAAAGCTAAGTACATTTGTTGTAATTTTGTGGAGATTATATCTCCAGCTGTGGTTTGTAATAAGTTGTCATGATAAACTTTTACATGCAGAGAATGTGTCCATCAGTAATAGTACATTGCCTGTTGCTGTTCTTTTAACATCTAATGTACAAGATATACCTGTGAATTTATAACAATTTATTGCTGATTCTATTTAAAAGGCTTTGTCTGCCATCCCTCCTTCTAATAAATGTAAAGGTTTTTTAAAACTTCTCATAAGTTGATGAAATTTCAAATGACCGACAATATACTGAATTATCCTCTTCTGATGAGGATCTAATTGATTCAGAAGATCCTTCCTCAGATATTGACACGGACAAATCTACTTATTTATTTAAAATGGAGTACATTCGTTCTTTGTTGAAAAAGTTTTGATTATATTGGATATTGAGGAGACTAGTCCTCTTGATATTAAAACTAGTAAACATTTAAATTCTGTTTATAAACCTGTGGTTATTCCAGAGGTTTTTCCAGTTCCTGATGCCATTTCTGATTTGATTTCTAAGGAATGGAATAGGCCTGGTACTTCTTTTATTTCTTCTTTAAGGTTTTAAAAATTGTATCCTTTGCCAGCAGTTAGATTGGAGTTTTGGGAAAAAATCCCCAAAGTTGATGGGCTATCTCTACTCTTGCTAAAGTACTACTTTTCCTATGGAAGATAGTACTTCTTTTAAAGATCCTTTAGTTAGGAAACTTGAATCTTATCTAAGGAAAGTTTATTTATTTTCAGGTCTTCTTCTTAGGCCTGCACTTTCTTTGGCTGATGTTGCAGCTGCTTCAACTTTTTGGTTGGAAACTTTGCCGCAACAAGTATCGGAACATGATTTGTCTAGCATTGTTAACTTGATTCAACATGCTAATAATTTCATTTGTGATGCCATTTTTTGATATCATCAAAATTGATGTTAAATCTATGTCTTTAGCTATTTTAGCTAGAAGAGCTTTGTGGCTTAAATCTTGGAATGCTGATATGACTTTTAAGTCCAGATTGCTATCTCTTTCCTTCCAAGGTAATACATTATTTGGTTCACAGTTGGATTCAATAATTTCAACTGTCACTGGGGAAAGGGAGTTTTTTGCCTCAGGATAAAGATCTAAGGGTAAATCTTAAGCTTTTAACCATTTTCGTTCTTAAATAAGGAACAGAAACCTAATTCTTCCCCCAAGGAATCTGTTTCCAATTGGAAGCCTTCTTCAAATTGGAATAAATCCAAGCCATTTAAGAGATCAAAACTAGCCCCCAAGTCCGCATGAAGGTGCAGCCCTTATTACAGCTTAGCTGGTAGGGGGCAGATTAAGATTTTTCAAAGATGTTTGGATCAATTCGGTCCAAAATCATTGGATTCAGAATATTGTCTCTCAGGGGTACAGAATAGGATTCAGAGTAAGACTGCCTGTGAGAAGATTTTTTTCTCACGCATTCCAGCAAACCCAGTAAAGGCTCAGACTTTCCTGATGCGTGTTTCAAACCTGGAGTTATCTGGGGTAATCAGGCCAGTTACGTTTCAGGAACAGGGTCTGGGGTTTTATTCATATCTATTCATTGTCCCAAAGAAAGAAAATTCATTCAGATCAGTTGTGGATCTAAAAATTTTGAATTGATATATAAGAGTACCAACTTTCAAAATGGTGACTATAAGGTCTATTCTACCTTTTGTTCAGCAAGTGCATTATATGCCCACAATAGGCTTACAGGATGCATATCTTCATATTCTGATTCATCCAGATCGCTATCAGTTCCTGAGATTCTCTTTTCTAGACAAGCATTACCAATTTGTTGCTCTTCCTTCTTGGCCTATCAACAGCTCTAAGAATCTTTTCAAAGGTTCTCGGTGTCCTACTCTCTGTTATCAGAGAGCGGGGTGTTGCAGTGTTTCCTTATTTGAACGATATCTTGGTACTTGCTCAGTCTTTACGTTCTGCAGAATCTCACACAAATCAACTACTGTTGTTTCTTCAAAGATATGGTTGGAGGATCAATTTACCAAAAAGTTCTTTGATTCCTCTGACAAAGGTAACCTTTTTAGGTTTCCAGATAGATTCAGTGGCCATGACTTTGTCTCTTACAGACAAGAGACGTTTGAAATTGGTTGCAGCCTGTCGGAACCTTCAGTCTCAGTCATTCAATTCAGTAGCTATGTGCATGGAAGTTTTAGGTCTCATGACTGTAGCATCTGACGCGATCCCCTTTGCTCGTTTTCATATGAGACCTCTCCAGCTTTGTATGCTGAACCAATGGTGCAGGGATTATACAAGGATATCAAAATTAATATCCTTAAATCCCAATGTTTGCTTTTCTCTGACTTGGTGGTTAGATCACCATCGTATAATTCTAGGGGCCTCTTTCGTCCGTCTAACCTGGACTGTGATCGCAACAGATGCGAGTCTTTCAGGTTGGGGAGCTGTTTGCGGATCTCTGACAGCACAAGGGGTTTGGAAATCTCAAGAGGCAAGATTACCAATCAATATTTTGGAACTCCGTGCAAATTTTCAGGGCTCTTCAGATTTGGCCTGTGTTGAAGAGTGAACCGTTCATTTGTTTTCAGACAGACAATATCACAACTCTGGCATATGCCAATTATCAGGGTGGGACTCACAGTCCCCTAGCTATGAAAGAAGTATCTAGGATACTTTCTTGGACGGAATCCAGTTCTTGTCTAATTTCTGCGGTACATATCCCAGGTGTAGACAATTGGGAAGCGGATTATCTCAGCCATCAGACTTTACATCCAGGGGAGCGGTCCCTCCATCCAGATGTGTTTTCTCATTGTTCAGATGTGGGGTCTTCCAGAAATTGATCTGATGGCTTCTCATCTAAACAAGAAACTTCCCAGGTACCTGTCCAGGTCCAGGGATTTTCAGGCGGAAGCAGTGGATGCATTGACACTTCCTTGGTGTTACCAACCTGCTTATATTTTCCTGCCTCTAGTTCTTCCTCCAAGAGTGATCTCCAAAATCATCATGGAACAATCGTTTGTGTTGCTGGTAGCTCCAGCATGGCCTCACAGGTTTTGGTATGCAGATCTTGTTCGAATGTCCAGTTGCCAACCTTGGCCCCTTTCATTAAGGCCAGATCTTCTGTCTCAAGGTCCGTTTTTCCATCAGGATCTCAAATCATTAAATTTGAAGGTATGGAAATTGAACGCCTAGTGCTTAGTCATAGAGGTTTCTCTGACTCAGTGATTAATACTATGTTTCAGGCTCGGAAATCTGTTTCTAGTAAGATTTATTATCGAGTTTGGAAGACTTATATTTCATGGTGTTCTTTTCATAAATTCTCTTGGCATTCTTTCAGAATTCCTAGAATTTTGCAGTTTCTTCAGGATAGTTTGGATAATGGTTTGTCTGCAAGTTCCTTGAAGGGACAAATCTCTGCTCTTTCTGTTTTATTTCACAGAAAGATTGCTAAGCTTCCTGATATTCACTGTTTTGTACAGGCAATGGTCCGTATCAAGCCTGTCATTAAATCAATCTCTCCTCCTTGAGCCTATGCATTATTTGGACATTAAACTACTTTCTTGGAAAGTGTTGTTCCTTTTGGCCATCTCTTCTGCTAGAAGAGTTTCTGAATTATCTGCTCTTTCTTGTGAATCTCCTTTTCTGATTTTTCATCAGGATAAGGCGGTTTTGCGGACTTCATTTAAATTCTTACCTAAGGTTGTGAATTCTAACAACATTAATAGAGCTAGGAAGGAAAGAATAGAGGGTGCCACATGGTGCAGATCATACTATGTAAATAGAGGCAACAATTAGATCACAAGAATCCTACTCACACAGTATAGAGCACTGATGTGCAGTATTCGCAGTCCGGAACCACACGTCGTCCGGTGGACCTCTTTATGGCGTGTCTTTAGATGGAATTCCTCGTCTCACCAGGGAGAGTCCAGGGAAGCCCAAAAATGGTGCAGTGGGAGCAAATCAGTGTCAGAACAGGCTCACACCCAAGATCCAGATTCCATCTAAAGACACGCCATAAAGAGGTCCACCGGACGACGTGTGGTTCCGGACTGCAAATACTGCACATCAGTGCTCTATACTGTGTGAGTAGGATTCTTGTGATCTAATTGTTGCCTCTATTTACATAGTATGATCTGCACCATGTGGCGCCCTCTATTCTTTCCTTCCTAGATCTGTCATCCGTGTTGTGGCACAACACCCTGGAGGAGCGGCCAATACTTTCTTGGAATACTACTGTTTATTTGCCAGCTTTTGGAATCACTATTGTATATTCCTGGACTTTGTATCAGAATATATACACTGTACTATACAGTTTGTATGGCTTTCTTCACTTTGGAGTGTTAATACACTGATGTTATAATATTAATACCACCATACTGTTGTTGCTATTTGATATACTAATTAATTCTATTTATATAGTTCATATATAAATAATTTTATTTTAAATTTTTTAATTTTATCTGATATCCATCCTAGGCGCATCTTATTAGTGCTCTAGTGATATCATCACTGAAACACTAACATTAATAGAGAAATTGTTGTCCCTTCCTTGTGTCCTAATCCTAAGAATTCTTTGGAGAGATCCTTACATTCTTTGGATGTGGTAAGAGCTTTGAAATATAATGTTGAAGCCACTAAAGATTTCAGGAAGGCTTCTAGTCTATTTGTTATCTTTTTCTGGTTCCAGGAAAGGTCAGAAGGCTTCTGACGTTTCCTTGGAATCGTGGTTAAAGCTGCTTATTTGGAGTCGGGTCAAGCCCTGTCTCAGAGAATTACAGCTCATTCTACTAGATCAGTCTCCACTTCATAGGCTTTTGAGAATGAAGCTTCAGTTGATCAGATTCGCAAAGCAGCAACTTGGTCTTCTTTGCATACATTTACTAAATTCTACCATTTTGATGTATTCTCTTCTTCGGAAGCAGTTTTTGGTAGAAAAGTTCTTCAGGCAGCTGTTTCAGTTTGATTCTTCTGCTTATATTTTAAGTTTTTTCTTTTCATTCATGAGAATAAACTTAGATTTTGGGATGTGGATTAATTTTTCAGCGAAATATGGCTGTTTTTATTTTTATCCCTCCCTCTCTAGTGACTCTTGCGTGGAGTTCCACATCTTGGGTATTGCTATCCCATACGTCACTAGCTCATGGACTCTTGCCAATATGAAAGAAATTAATTAATCAGGTTAGTTCTTACATAAATTATGTTTTTTTGGGATTGTCAAAGTTATTTACAAACTGAAATAGAACCCAGCTTGTCATGCTCAAGCATCTACTCAACCTACAAATTGCCTTCTTGACCACACCCACATCACTCTATTGCACTATTGGCTGATTAAATTAAAACTAACATAGCAGTTTCAGGTGTGTGTTTCTAACTAATTTTCTGTGGCTAATAAATACAGATGTCCTTTGTACCTATCTGTCAATCAACATAAGTAGGGAGTACACATTTCATTGTAGCGTACTAGCTTCAATTTAAATAGATACAGCTTTACTTCCCCTTTTATTAGAGAAAAATCAACATGTGACTGAAGCCATCTGATGAAGAGGATTTGCTCCTTGAAACGCGTAGTGAATCTCTGAGGATTATCCGGCCGATTATCCTATTTTACTTGGTTGCGGTTAATGTTGTTTTTTTTCACAGACTGTGCATCTTGACCTTTATACCTTATTGTGATAGTGGAATTTGTATTGACAATATTGTTATGCATTTTTTACATTTTTATTAAATTTAGTAAATCAATTTACTGTGTTGAGAATTCTTTTGATTTTTTTTAAGCGCTTTCTTTTATCGCCCTTTATTTAAGGGATGATATTTGAATCTGAGATTTAAATGGCACATTTTTATTTAGATAATAGAAAATGCTTTACTGGAGTGTCTCTTTAAGCCAGAGCCTCTGGGTCTAGGAAGTATTTAGAGGCCTGTATTTACTTACATTATTAAAGACTACCACTATTCTCTCTATTAGGGATCTGCGATTTTAATTGTGCGTGGCTCAAGATTAAATAATGCTTCTCTGTATGTGGGATTGCATGTTAAATAACTGGTCTTGAGTTTTTGTTACATAACTGTGGGACTGTATGTTATATAACTGATCACAGCATGGATGATCATATACAATATACTTCTATCTCTCAACATCTTCAGCTCGTGTTTTGGCCCCTGGAGTCTGTACCCTAATAGGAACCAGTCTGTATGATCCAGTGATGTGCAGGCAAGAGGTTTGTGTGTTCCTGGGAAAATATGTGTACACCTTGGTAGGATTTGGGCAGGCTAAGGATTTTTTTTTTTATAGAAACTGAAGCATATATAAGGGGGGTTCATATCAGCAGGAGCTACAGAATTACCAACCAATGAGATTCCTGTAAAGAGCTAGATTACAAGTGGTGCGCTAACAGGCACACCCGAGCGATATCAGGTTTATTGCTGCTGTTTGCATGCGTCAGATGTATCGCTGGTATTACAAGTTAAAAGTAAACAAGATCACTTGAGCGCAGTTGAAGTTAACACTCATCGGGATATAGCAACCTCAGAGCTCTCGTTAACTGTTTTGCAAAACAAAAAAGTGTCACAAAACACATCAAAAATACATTGAAAAGTACAGTTATACTCATAATAACACCATCTAATAAAAATATTTAAAAAAATGATTGCACAAAAAAGTTATAAGGGCTCAAAGATATGAAGTCTCTGGTGTAAGAAAAAAAAAAAGGCTGCAAAGAGCTTTAAAATCTGTCTTTATATAATGGAGCCCATATTTATGCAATTAACATATTTAAAGGGACATGAAACCCACATTTATTCTTTCATGATTTAGAAAGAGAATGCAATTTTAAACATCTTTCAAATTTACTTCTATTATCTAATTTGTTTTATTCTCTTGATATTCTTTGCTGAAAAGCATATCTAGATATGCTCAGTAGCTGCTGATTGGTTGCTGCACATAGAAGCCTCGTGTGATTGGCTCACCCATGTGCATTGCTTTTTCTTTAACTAAGGATATCTAAAAAATGAATCAAAATAAATAATAGAAGTAAATTGTAATGTTGTTTAAATTTGTATTCTCTATCTGAAACATGAAAGAAAGATTTTGGGTTTAGTGGCCCTTTAATAAAGTATTATACTGTGTATTTACTGTTACAATCAGCCAATAGGATTTGAGCAGCTCTCATCCTATTGGCTGTTCCAATCAATAATTACCAATAATTTAATTGGTAGTTTAATTTAAGTGTAGTATAATAGTTAGGGTAGGTTAATTAATAGTTTAAAAATAGTTTATTTTAATTCTACAGGGAAGTTTAAATTTATTTTAAGATAGGGATGTGGTAATTTTAATTTAAAGTTAGCGGGTTGTTAGGTTTAGGGGTTAATAGCTTAATTTAGATTATGGCGATGTGGGGGGGCTGGTGGTTTAGGGGTTAATAGGTTTAGTTAGTGGTAGTGATGTGGGAGGCAAGAGGTTTAGGGGTTAATACATTTATTTAGTAGCGGCGTGGTCCGGGAGCGGTGGGATATGGGTTAATACATTTATTTAGGTGGTGGTGGGGTCGGGGTAGCAACGGAATAGGGGTTAATAACTTTATTTAGGTGGCGGCAGGGTCCGGGAGCGGCGGGATAGGGGTTAATAACTTTATTTAGGTAGCGGCGGGGTCCAGGAGTGGCAGGATAGGGGTTAAACATTTTAGTATAGTGGCGGCGTTTAGTGAAAGGGCATAAATAAAGTTGGGGGCCCAGTCGCAATTGCGACCTCTGCACCCCCTGTAGTTTCGTCCCTGAGCCCATCACAAGAAACTTCATAACCTATTAACACCTATACTGCCAATAGCCCACCGCAATAAACTTCATAACCTATTAATCCCTATACTGCCTATAGCCCACCGCAATAAACTTCCTAACCTATTAACCCTTATATCGCCAATAGCCCACCGTAATAAACTTCCTAACCTATTAACCCCTACACCGCTAATAGCCCACCGCATTAAACTTCTTAACCTATCAACCCCTATACCGCCAATAGCACAACACAATAAACTTCCTAACCTATTTACCCCTAAACCATTACAACCCTCTAACACAAAGACCCCCTAACCTATTAACCCCTACACTGCAAATAGCCCAACATAATAAACTTCCTTAACCGGTTAACTCCTATACTGCCAATAGGCCACCCCAATAAACTACATAACCTATTAACCCCTAGGCAGTGAATAGCCCACCACAATAAACTTTCTAACCTATTTAACCCTAAACCATTGCAACCCCCAATACAAACACCCTCTAACCTATTAACCCTTAAACAGACCCAACACAAACAACTCCTAACCTATTAACAACCCCTAAACCGCCACCCCCAACGCAAACTAGTCCTACACTACTAAACTACCTAACAGCTAACCCTCTCCAAGACCCCTAACCTAACACCCCCTAACTTACACAAAATAACAAACACTAAAATTACACAATTATTAAACAAAAACACATTTCCAAAAAATAAAACAAAGCACTACCAAAAATAAAAAATCCAAGTTATGCCTTTCGTAAAACTAAAGTCGCCTTAAAAATAACCCACCTTAAAATAAATAACTCTATACTAAAATAAACTCTATACTAAAAGACTAAAAGTTACTCTAGCAATGGGACTGAAAAGGGCATTTTGTAGGGCATTGCCATAAAGTGATTTAACTCTATTTCAGTGCAAAAAAGCCCTTTTCTAAAACCAAAGTAACCTCCCACTCCCCAAATAAAAAGCCTACCTTAAAAAACTAACAATTTCCCTGATAAGGGCATTTGGTTGGGCATTGCTATGTGCTACTAAATGCTTAGCTCTGTTGGTGCTCCTCTTCATCCAGGTAGGGGTCCATCATCATCCATTTTCTTCAATGACACCGCTCCGCTGGAGAAGTCTTCATCCATCATCCATTTGATGCACCTTCTTAGCTTCTCATCTTCTTATTTTCCATCCCCAACATCCTTTTCAGGCAGTCACTGCCTGTGGCCGGACTGTTAGCCGACAGACATTTGGCAGACGGACATTTGGCCAGTGGATAATAGTCCGACACACAAGTGGCTGTCAGATAACAGTCCGGCACATGAGATAGGTAGATAGATTTGATAGATAGATTAGATAGATAAATTGATGCAATAGATAGATAGATACATTCGAAAGATAGATAGATTCAATAGATAGATATATAAATAGATACATTCGATAGATAGATAGGTAGATAGATAGATAGATAGATAATTTCACAGACAGATAATTAAAAGACATGCAGGCTTGGACCCATGGTTAGATTCCCTGAGGCGGCGAACTCGGAACATGCTGTCGGCCAAATGTCCGGCTGCATTTTGTCAGAGCACCATCACTGCCACACACTGAAGTTTGTATGCAAGGTACTCCCTATATATAAAGGTACCCTTGCTTTCCTATTGGCTGATCTTCAGATCTAAATTTAAATCATATATAATATTTATAGTAAAAACAAGTTTTAATAAAAAATGAAAAACAGATAAGATACATTTCAAAAGTGCGAGCAGACATGATACGATGTAGCGTATTATGTCCGCCGCACATCAATTAATACGCTGTCGGCATTTATCATTGCACAAGCAGTTCTTGTGAACTGCTTGTGCAATGCTATCCCCTGCAGATTATCGGCCAATCGGATAGGATCAGGCAGATTGATGTCTGCAGCCTCAGAGCAGGCGGACAAGTTATGTAGCAGCGGTCCATTCAGAGCTTAATAATTTGGCCCTTTTGATGCAGCCCCTATCCCACATCAGAACTCAGATCTCCTCAGAAATCAAATGCTTTGTCACCCACAGGTGCATTAATTCTAGGTGTTACTAAAAATTAACCTGAGTGCAAAAAGGGCATATGCTCTATAGGTTGTTGACTCCTGTTAAGCATTATAATTCTGCCATCCCTCTGCTTGTAACATCATGTATTTATTTCACTCAAACTCTTTTTTTGCTGATCTCAGTCACTTCCTGGACTTGAGTCCAATACTGAACTCCAGGAAGTCAAGTGCCTGCAATCCATAACGTAAATGCTCACTTTAGGCTTTTGCACTATTTCATGCCACTGGCAGCCATATTAGCATGGAATGCCATTCAAAAGGCAAGCGAGAATACAAACATGCTGGTATTCTCGCTGCAAACCTTTGTCCTCTACTTGATGGCGAGTACCATTGTAAGCAGCGGAGGAAATAGAACCAGAAAGAAGTGCAGAAAAAAGTACTTGAATATGCATAATACATCATTTTGTTTTTGGTCCAATTATTGATTTCGTTTTTCTTATATCTCTAGTCACACATTTCTTAAGTTGAGTTACAGAAAAAAATAGCGAAAATTTAAAGCTTTGCTTAAAATAATAATAAAAAAAATATGTGAAAGAAAATTCCCCAAAATAAAAACATCCTAATTGATGCTGCTTGAAAACTCGCTGCCATTTGCATGAATATCGTGCCGCCTATTTTCCATACTCATATGCTAAATCACTTGATAGTGATGCAGCATAACTGTAAAAAGCTGAAAATTAAACATCACCTGAACATCTCTATGTAAAAATAAGTAAGATAACTGGTAACTATTATACTTCAGCTCAGCTGCTGTCTAGTTGCAAGTTGAACCCCCCCACCCCCCCAAAAAAAAAAACAATACTCAATAAGCATTAGCAGTGCTGAGGTTAGGCATTGCTTTGCTGTGATCTTATGAGATTACACTGAAATGTCAACTACCTTAAACTGAATAGTGAAATAACATGACTGTGCATGCACATGCCAGATGCACACTCCCTTGCAAGTCCTGGGACAAGTATCCTGATTGACTGCTTAAAGTCCCTTTACAATGGGGTGTGAATACTTTAGAAATTTTGAGGTAAATATCTCCCTTTTTAAAATAGAGATGTTCAGGTGATATTTTCAGCTTTTGATAGCTATGCTGCATCAC
This sequence comes from Bombina bombina, assembly GCF_027579735.1. Lineage (NCBI taxonomy): Eukaryota > Metazoa > Chordata > Amphibia > Anura > Bombinatoridae > Bombina > Bombina bombina. The sequence continues at coordinate 570,030,978 of NC_069501.1, forward strand.
TTTCAAGTGCTTCAACATTTGGGTATTATGTCCCTTTAATATAGCCTCACATGACTTGTTATACTAGCTGCAGGGTATTAATGTATTGGAAATTGCATTTTTAGGTTTATTCTTGCAATATGTTTTGTTCTTTATCACCACCACCCATAAAGAAAATTTCAGTCCCCAGTTCAGTATACAGAGAGTGAGAAATATGACAACCAGGTCTGCTCTTCTTGCAGTTTCAGCCCATTTCAATGGGCATGTTCCTGAGACCAGCTACTTCAAACACAAAAATAAACATAAATATAAAAATGTCTAATACATATATTTCTCTGCAATTGGTATGACAGGTGATTGGAAAGAAATTAAGCAGAAACAAATTTTATAGCACAGTATCCCTTTTTGTTGCTGTGGAGCTAGAATATTGTTTTTAATGAAATATATTTTCAGATTGGTTTAAAAAGATTGGAATGTACTTAAAGGGACAGTCTACACCAGAATTGTTATTGTTTTAAAAGACAGATAATCCCTTTATTACCCATTCCCTAGTTTTGCATAACCAACAGTTATATTTATATATTTTTTACCTCTGTGATTATCTTGTATCTAAGCCTCTGCAGACTGCCCCTTTATTTGTTCTTTTGACAGACTTGCAGTTTAGCCAATCAGTGATGGCTCCCAGGTAACTTCACGTGCACGAGCATAGTGTTATCTATATGAAAAACATGAACTAACACCCTCTAGTGGTGAAAAACCTGTTAAAATGCATTCTTAAGAGGCGGCCTTCAAGGTTTAAGAAATTAGCATATGAACCTCCTAAGTTAAGCTTTCAACTAAGAATACCAAGAGAACAAAGAAAAATTGGTGATAAAAGTAAATTGGAAAATTGTTTAAAATTACATGCCCTATCTGAATAATGAAAGGTTTTTTTTTTGGACTAGACTGTCCCTTTAATGAAAAGAAGCACACACTACCACTTTATGTTATACATACAAAATATACATCCATCTATACCAAGGAAGCTACATTTTTTTTACTTTGGGACATGAATAAAATGATTAATTTATTGCATAGTTTTTGTCATTGTCAAGGACTCCATTAATATAATCATGAAAGTAAAATTCTGTATAATTTATGCAATATGTATCATTAAAAATCTTTCAAGAATAAGAGTTTGTTCTTAAAGTAAGATACCATGAATAATGTATGAGCTTTTTACCCTCAGTGTTAATTTTATGTGGCCAGTTAGCCTGATGGAGAATCAATGCTCTATACAAATGGAATGCACACACATACCGCTAACACATTATATACACGTAACTACTTCCATATGATATACACATAGATAAAACATGCCTCTCTTGATACAATAGATACACATATAAATATAAGCACAAATCACCTTTAGTTAGTGACCATTTATGGTACTGCAGATAGAAGTTAAATATATCCTTAAAAAAAAATATATATGGGGTGTTTAATTGAGTGATGAGTTATTATTACTGATTTCCAGCATTATAAATGTGCTTGAAGAAGACAAGACCTGTAGCAGCGCACTCTTTGAAATGTTTACCTTTAGGCGGCAGAACATTATCCATGAAGATATAGATTTCAGGCAAATGGTAATATAATGGAGCTGAAATGTATAGGGAGAAAGACACAGATGTTATTGATAAACAGATGGTGGTGAAATGCGAATTAGCTGATATAAACAGTAACAGACTTGCCCATCTTTTATCCTCAAAGGCTGGAGAATGAACAGATTTTTGGAATCACTATGTGTATCAACATCTAAGTATTTATTCAGTCAGCCTTTATAGATAAAAGATGCAGGAGATTACTATAGGGCTAAATATAATTTTTGTGTCTTTTCCTGAGTTAGAAAGGTTTAAGTTTTTTTTTCTTTATATATATTCAATTTTTATTGAAAATTATAAAAGAAATACAAACCAACAACAGATTGAGGCAACAATAGAATGGTGGAATAAGATATTGTATCCTCTCACAACAGTAAATCAATAAAGTTAAATGCAAAATATGTGAAACAACACTTCAAATGTGAACACTTCAAAATAAAAATAAGAAACAAAATAAGTGTATAACAAATAACAGGATCTGGGGCGAGATTACATATGCGGCGTCGCCCGCAAAAGCTGGTATTGCAATCACATATACGACGCCCCATATAAATCCTCAGATACCCCCTGCCCTCATTTTTTGCGACTTCAACATCCCTCTTGACAATCTCCTCACTTGCAACATAACATCCCTCTCTACAACTCTCTCCCCCTCATACTCTTCACACCAAACTTCACAGAAGCATTATGTCATTAGATCAGCAGCAGCTTGCTAATTCCCTTGAACCTTTCCTCTTATTCTTCTCCTCCTTTTCCTGCCCTGACCAATCTATCTGCCACTATAATTCCACCCTTACATCCGTCCTTGACAATCTGGCCCCTCTTACTATAGCTCGGAAATCACACAATTATCCTCAGCCCTGGTATACTCCTCTGACACGGTACCTACGCAGATGTTCAGCTCATTTTCTTCATTACAAATTCATCTTGAACTCCTACTATTCTGCCCATAATCTCTATAAACAACATTACTTCTCTACTCTTATCTCTAATCTTTCATCAAACCCAAAACATCTGTTCTCCACTTTCAATACTCTTCTCCGCCCACCCCACCTCTTAATACAACTTCTCTGTCAGCTCAAGACTTTGCCAGCCACTTCAATAACAAAATGTACTCCATCAGAAACAAAATCAGCTCTCAACATAATTCCATTCTCTCACCCCTCAAATGCTCGCAACCAACCACAACCCACATAGCCATAAACTTAGCTCTTTCTCCCCTGTTACTGAGGAAGAAGTTTCAGCACTTATACTCCGCTCTCACCTCACTACTTGTCCCCTTGACCCTATCCCCTCACAGCTACTCCCCTTCCTCTTTTCTACCCTTACCCCTATACTCACACACATTTTCAACCTCTCCCTCAGCACCGGTATATTTCCCTCATCTCTGAAACATGCACTGGTCACACCTAGCCTCATTTGACCCAGATCTTTTTTTCATTTATCACATTCAGTCCTTGGATAAAGCCTGCCGCTTCCACCTTAAAAACATCTCTAAAATTAGGCACTTCCTTACACAAGACACAACTAAGATTTGAATCCACTCTCTCATCCTTTCCCGCCTCGATTACTTCAACTCTGTCCTCTCTGGTCTCCCCAGGTGCCGCCTAGCTCCTTTACAATCCATAATGAATGCTTCTGCCAGGCTCATCTGCCTTACACATCGCTCTTCATCTTCTGCACCTCTCTGCCAATCCCTTCACTGGCTTCCTCTTGCCTCTAGGATTAAACACAAAATTCTCACTCTGACACACAAAGCCCTCAACTGCACTGCTCCCCCCTATATCTCAGATCTTGTCTCCAGATACTCTCCCTCCTGTCCCCTTCACTCTGCTCATGACCTCCTACTCTCCACCTCTCTTGTTACCTCATCACACTCCCATTTACAGGACTTCTCCAGACTGGCTCCTATCTTGTGGGACTCTCTGCTTCGCTCCACAAGACTCTCCCCTAGTTTTGAAAGCTTCAAGCGCTCCCTAAAGACGCTACTGTTCAGGGATGCATACAACCTACACTAACCTTTCTTTATACCAGTTCCTCTCCTCCATCGCTATCCCCTGAACCCCCTTAGCATGTATGCCTAAGAATCCAGCTGTTTGTAGATCACCTTCTTAAGAGCTGACTACAACAGTTCCACTCTTGGCAGGGCCCCCTACCCATTTGATCCCTATAATTGTTTTGTTGTACTCTGCCTTTTTTTATAGCACTGCGGAATCTGCTGGTGCTCTACAAATAACCGATAATAAAAATAATAACCTATTAACTCCTTAACTGACAACCCCCCACATTGCAATAAACCCGATTACACTATTAACCCCTAAACTGCCAACCCCCCACATCGCAATAAACATAATTAATCTATTAACTTCTAAACCACCAACCACGCACAACGCAAATAACTAATTTAATTACTAAGCCCCCTAACCTAACACCCCCTAAATTAACCCCAATTTCATAAAATAAAAAAATCCTAAATTACAATTAAAATAAAAAACCTAACATTACTTAAAAAAAAACTAACATTAAATTAAATAAATCTAAAATTACAAAAAATAAAAAAGTCTAAAATTATAGAAAAAAAATAGACCAAATTATCAAAAATAAAAAAAATTTAAACCTAATCTAATACCCCTATGAATAAAAACACCCCCTAATCTAAACTAAACTACCAATAGCCTTTAAAATGGCCTTTTGTAGGCCATTGCCCTAAATTAAACAACTCTTTTACATTAAAAAAAAATACTAAGTCCTCCCTAACATTAAAAACCCCTTACCCACCAACCCCCCCCAAAAAAAGCCTAAGTCTAACACCCAAATAGGTACTCACCGTTCCTGAATTCCGGCAGAGAAGGTCTTCTTCCAGGAGGCGATATCTTCTTCCAGCTCAGAAACCTCTTCTATCTTCATCCAGGACCAAGGCGACGCAGAGCGGAGGTGACCGAGGAACAGAACCGGCGACCGCTGAGCCATCCAGCGTGAAGGATCCTCTTCATACGATCACTGATACACATTGAAGATTGAATGCAAGGTACCCATTTTATATTTGGGGTACCTTGCATTCCTATTGGCTGAAATTTTCAAATCAGTCAATAGGCTGAGAGCTACTGAAATCCTAATGGCTGATTTGAACAGTAGTTTTGATATTTAACTACTGGGATACTCCAACCTATTTATATATATATATATATATATATATATATATATATATATATATATATGTATATGCACATAACAGTCTGTTTGATCCTTTTAGTGAATGTGATGTAGAAACTGCAGATTACGGGCACACACTTTATTTTAATTTCCCAATGCTCATTAGCAAATGAGTTCTGATTGATGGACTGCACAATTAGCACAACTTCACCTTTAGGAGGGCATTCAAAGATGTGGGTAAATAGAATGCTTCAATCAGTTCTACTGTGATGCAAACCCAAAAAGCTTGGCACTTGAATTCCAGAATCACAATGCGTACAATTATATTTCCCTTTTTACATTTTATGGTAAATTAATTTTCTGTTTAATATACCTTTAATGTATTTCTTGTTATATGCCAATGCTTTACAAGCACAGGATAATAATCGCTATATGGAATTATTGTAAATTATTGTAAAAATAAAAAACCTTGCTAAACAGTTTTGTAATTTGCCACAACAATGGTACAGTGTCATTTGTTTCTTTTCCAGCATCCTTTTGTACATAAATGGCATAAAACTTTATTTATTAGCTGTTAATAATGAACATGTATCTTTATTTTTTGAGCCTATGGTGAGGCACAGTAAATATACAGTATGTTATATCTACTGTATATAGTATTTGTAAAAGAACTGTATGCAGTCCTGGATTTGCAGTAGGAGAAATATATGTATTTTTGCTGTTAGGAAGGCAATGCTTATAATATAAAGGTATAGAAAGGCTCCTTTTGCCAGTATCTCTATAAATTATAATATGCTGCTGTTTGTTATATTGTAGAGCAATAAAGTTACATAAAACAAAACTTGTGGTCTGTATGATTTTTGAAGAGGGTTACAATGATTAAAGAAACATGTTTAATCTAGATAATGACCCCCCGACATTGACCTTATCTTGCACTCATTGAAGTTTATAATGTAGTGAGTTTTTCAGCTGTGTACCTTAGAAGAAACATCTGTGGGTAATAAATCTTTTTTTTACAGTGTATCAATATCTGTATAAAGAATAAAGTGTAGATATCATTTAAAGGGACATCATTTGCAATTTTGCTTAAATATATCTATGAGTTTAACCCACAATTTTTCTTTCATTATAAAGATAGAGTAAATTTTCATTTCATTGTATATCAGATTTGCCTCATTCTCTTGGTATCCTTTGCTGAAGAAGCAGCATCACCCTACTGAGACCTAGCTAAATACAACAGGTGAGCCAATGACAAGAGGCATCTATGTGCAGTCTCTAATCAACAGCTAGCTACCATTAGTGCATTGCAACTCTTAAGCCTACCTAGATATGCTTTTCAACAAAGGCTACCAAAAGAATTAAACATATTAGATAATCAAAGTTAATTGGAAACCTCCGCATGAGGGTTAAATAAATTAAAAAACAAAACAAAACAAAAAAATCACCTCCACTACTAATCCTGAGATGAACATGGCCTGTGATTAGCAGGTACACATGTATGCCACATTTGATTGGTTCAGAACACGTGTTCAGCCCTGGACAAGCAGTGCATTGCCTGTCCTGACTTACATAGCTGTAGGCGAGCTACAGTGTAATAATAAACGGCACTAAAGCATAACATCAATTGGGCAAGTAAATTAATAAAACAATGCTGCAACATTTAATAAAACTAAAATTGGGGTGTAAGTTCAGTGTTTGCATGCCAGTGACCCAAAGCATACAGCCAAATCAGCACCGAAGCATGTAACATGGTAAATGTCCTTAAATGTCCCTGATTTAAATCCAATAGAAAATGTGTGGCCAGCTGCCAAACTACTCTTCCCAAAGAACTCAAAAGAACTTATACGGTTTTGTAACAAGAAAACAAACCACATTTAGGTGAGCAAAAAAGAACTCTCTTACCCTCAGGTGGAGATTTATTCAGTTATGTGATTTTAAATTTGTGTTTTTCTTTGACATTTTTTCCATTTACGAATATAGCGTATAGTCCAGTTTAAGACAAGTATTATTTCTAAATCTATGAAAATATGTAGTAGTTACACTACAGAAAGCACAAATGGAGTATATATTTTTATGGGCCACAGAGGCCCAGATTCAGTGAAACCCATCTGTAAATCTAGCATCTTGTGGAAAAAAAGCTTTTTACAACATTGTAACTCATAGAGATTTGCACAGATACCCCATATAACATCCATTAGTTGCAAGCGACATTCCATTATAATCAACAGAGCCACATCTATCTCGTAATTCACTATTCACATTATGGCAAATACAACAAGCTCCACTTTGAAGGCTACGGGCACAAAATCACCTTTAAAATATTACAAAACAAACTAACGGCTAGATTACGAGTTTTGCGGTAAGAGGGGTGCGTTGCTAACTTGCACGTTATTGTCACCGCTCACTTACCTACAGCGCTGGTATTACAGGTTTTTATAAACCCGGCGTTATTAGGCAAGAAGTGAGCGTAGAGCAAAATTGAGCTCCATACCGCACTCCAATACCAGCGCTGCTTAAGTCAGCGGTGAGCTGGTTGTACGTACTCGTACACGATTTCCCAATAGACATCAATGGGGAGAGCCGGCTGAAAAAAAGCCTAACACCTGCAAAAAAGCAGCGTAATGCTTCGTAACGCAGCCCCATTGATTCCTATGGGGAAATGAAAATTTATGTTTACACCTAACACCCTAACATGAACCCAGAGTCTAAACACCCCTAATCTGCCACCCCCGACATCGCCGACACCTACATTATACTTATTAACCCCTAATCTGCCACTCCGGACATCACCACCACTATAATAAACATATTAACCCCTAAACTGCCACACTCCCGCCTCGCAAACACTAGTTAAATATTATTAACCCCTAATATGCTGTCCCTAATATCGCCACCACCTACTTACATTTATTAACCCCTAATCTGCCGCCCCCAATGTCACCGCCACTATACTATATTTATTAACCCCTGAACCTAAGTCTAGCCCTAACCCTAACACCCCCTAACTTAAATATAATTAAAATAATCTAAATAAAACCTACTATTAATAACTAAATAATTCCTATTTAAAACTAAATACTTACCTGTAAAATAAACCCTAAGCTAGCTACAATATAACTAATAGTTACATTGTAGCTAGCTTAGGGTTTATTTTTATTTTACAGGCAAGTTTGTATTTATTTTAACTATGTAGAATAGTTACTAAATAGTTATTAACTATTTACTAACTACCTAGCTAAAATAAATACAAATTTATCTGTAAAATAAAACCTAACCTGTCTTACACTAACTCCTAACCTTACACTACAATTAAATAAATTACCTAAATTAAATACAAATACCTAAATTACAAAAACAAACACTAAATTACACAAAATAAAAAACAAATTACAAGATATTTAAACTAATTACACCTAATCTAATAGCCCTATCAAAATAAAAAAGCCCCCCCCCCCCAAAAAAAAAAACTCCTAGCCTAAACTAAACTGCCAATAGCCCTTAAAAAAAAATCAGCTCTTTTACCTGTAAAAAAAAATACAAACAACCCCCCCAATAGTAAAACCCACCACCCACACAACCAACCCCCCAAATAAAACCCTAACTAAAAAAAACTAAGCGCCCCATTGCCCTGAAAAGGGCATTTGGATGGGCATTGCCCTTAAAAGGGAATTTAGCTCTATTGCAGCCCAAAGCCCTAACCTATACTAAAACCCACCTAATAAACCCTTAAAAAAACACTAACCCCTGAAGATCTACTTACAGTTTTGAAGAGTCGACATCCATCTTCAACGAAGCCGGGAGAAGTCCTCAGCGAAGCGGCAAGAAGTCCTCAACAAAGCCGGGAGAAGTCTTCATCCAAGCCGGGAGAAGTGGTAATTGTATTTAATTTAGGTAATTGATTTAATTGTAGTGTAAGGTTAGGTGTTAGTGTAAGACAGGTTAGGTTTTATTTTACAGGTAAATTTGTATTTATTTTAGCTAGGTAGTTAGTAAATAGTTAATAACTAGTAACTATTGTACCTAGTTAAAATAAATACAAACTTGCCTGTAAAATAAAAATAAACCCTAAGCTAGATACAATGTAAATAGTAGTTATGTTTTAGCTAGCTTAGGGTTTATTTTATAGGTAAGTATTTAGTTTTAAATAGGAATTATTTAGTTATTAAATAGTAGGTTTTCTTTAGATTTATTTTAATTATATTTAAGTTAGTGGGTGTTAGGGTTAGGGTTAGACTTAGGTTCAGGGGTTAATAACTTTAGAATAGTGGCGGCGACGTTGGGGGCGGCAGATTAGGGGTTAATAAATGTAGATAGGTGGCAGCGATGTTAGGGGCGGCAGATTAGGGGTTAATAATATTTAGCTACTGTTTGTGATGCGGGAGTACAGCGGTTTAGGGGTTAATATGTTTATTATAGTGGCGGCGATGTCGGGAGCAGCAGATTAGGGGTTAATAATTTTATTTTAGTGTTTGCAATGCGGGAGGGCCTCGGCTTAGGGGTTAATAGGTAGTTTATGGGTGTTAGTGTACTTTTTAGCACTTTAGTTATGAGTTTTATGCTACAGCTCTGTAGTGTAAAGCTCATAACTACTGACTTTAGAATGCGTTACGAATCTTGCGAGATAGGCTGTACCGCTCACTTTTTGGCCTAAATTAAAAGCTTGTAATACTGGCGCTATGGAAGTCCCATTGAAAAAAGACTTTACGCAAATTGCGTAAGTTAATTTGCGGTACGGCCAAAAAAGTGTGCGGGACAGCTGTACCTACAAGACTCGTAATAGCAGCGGTAGTGAAAAAGCAGCGTTATGAGTCTTAACGCTGCTTTTATACTCATAACGCAAAACTCGTAATCTAGCCGAAATTAAAGTAAAAACCTCCCTTGACAAAATCATCCATGACAAAATAAGCATAAAAGAAATCTGGAAAATGTAAGGGAAAAAAAATTGAGACACCTTCGTCAGCTGTGCTATAGAGACATAACAGTTGAGATCAGGGGCGTAACTAAACCTCACTAGACCCTAGACTAGGCTGTGGTTGAGCATCCAAATTCTATATAGCCCTTTCTGGCTGTTTCAATCAGCACAAGCTAAGCCCACACAGGACAAAGAGAAGCGTCTCTGAGGCTGTGAGTCATCCTTCCACCTTGGTTAGTGCACACAAGAGAAAATGAACTTCCTGTTCAAATATTGTGCCAGGTTTTCTGTACAGTAACATGGTGTCAGCTGTTTTGGAAACCCTGTACGAACAGTATATAGCGGTACAATAAAATTATTACAATAAGTAATGTTTACCCCCTTAGGCCTTGATGTTCAAAACATCGACGGACCATCTGGAAACTCTTCGATTGCCTCATCAGCATTGCAGCCCGACAATCTGTCGATATATTCTGAAAAAAAGGGGCGTGTCCGAGCAATGCCGGTAAGCGGCGATGTCTCTCCCATAAAAGTAATTGGGAACATGACATCACCGCCCAAACAACATCTCCGCTGATCTGCATTTTACGGTGGAGGGGGGCCTTATTCAAAGTGTAATTACATAGTGCAAACAGTGCGCTCAATGAAACTAAAATTAGTTTCAGTGTAGGCACACTTCAAATATTGCCGTGGGTACCTAAGTTTAGCAATACCTACACTAACTAGGTCAGGTGATGTTGTCTCAGCAGCTTATAGTTAGCGAGACAAACATGGTTGCTATCATCCTCGCAACCTGCACTTCACTGCTTTGAACATATCAATCTTGTGTTGATGTGTCCAAAGCACTGTTCAGGCCACTAGCGCGCCTCACTAACTCCCCCTGAATGCCTATAATTATGTTACGCCTAAGCTACACTCCCCCTGCTCCACCTCACTACCTCCCACTGACCACTTACACCTTTGTCACAGCTAACCTACACTCCCTCTACACCGCCCAGCTAACCCCCCCTGACTGCCTACACCTACGTCACGCCTAACCTACACACCTCTGGAATGCCTAGCTAAGTCCCTAATACCGCTTACACTTTTTAAATTTAAATTCTAATTATCCAATAGAAAAGGATAATTAGATTTTAAAAAGTTCTTGCTATTGGCTGATTCAAATCAGCCAATAGGGATTGACTGATTTGAAATCAGCCAATAAGAATTAAGTATTACCACTATATATTGGGGTTCTGCGCTTCTGGGTTTTCAGTGTGCGGTAGAGATCACATGAAGAGGAGGGCTCCCCAAAGAGAGCTAAAGAAAAGAAGACATGGAGCAGAGGCGACAGAAGAGGCCACAGAAGTCCATCTCTGACACCATGAATATGGGCCCCTGGCACCTGAAGCCTGGATGAAGATGGGCCCCCAACGTTAAAGAAGATGTGGAGCGGAGGCCGCAGATACAGTTGGAATTAAAATAAAACTAACTGAAATTTGTCATAAAAAACAGTTACTCAAGAGAGATATTGGGTTTATAGCGGCTGTTTGTGTGCGTTGGAAGGAGTGCTCGTATTTTGTAGTTGAAAGTAAATACGAACACGTGAGCACTATCACGAATTACATTAGAATGATTACTGTGACCTAAGAGCTCTCGTTAACTGTTTTGCAAAACAAAAAAGTGTCACAAAAATATACATTCAAAAGTACAGTTACACTCATAATAACACTATCCTAAATTGCCCCTGTCCCATCTTTTTTGGAATGTGTTGCAGTCCTCAGATTTGAAATGCGTGAATATATTTAAAAAATACAATAAATTTACAAAGTAAAACATAAAATAATGTGTTAATTATCACCTAGATTACAAGTATGTGCGTTCATCTTTTAATGCTGAAAATATGGTATTTTCAGCGTTAAAACAGCACCGCCGCCATTACAAGTCTTGTTGGCATAGCTGTACCGCAAGCCTTTTAGCCTGTACCACAACGTCAGTCCCGCACTCCTAAAATTGACGTTTTTCAATGGAATAGCACCGGTATTACGAGTTTTGCGGTGAGGATAAAAAAAACAGCATTACAGCCTAAAATGACAAGATCCGTACCGCCATCTAAAGTCAGTAGTTATGAGTTTTACGCTACAAAGCTGTAGCATAAAACTCATAACTAAAGTGTTACAAAGTACACTAACACCCATAAGCTACCTATTAACCCCTAAACTGAGGCCCTCCCGCATCACAAACACTATATTACATTTATTAACCCCTATACCGCTGCTCCCCGACATTGTCACCAATATAATAAACTTATTAACCCCTAAACCGCTGCCCTCCCGCATCGCAAACACTATTTCAATATTATTAACCCCTAATCTGCCATCTGCCCACATCGCCCCCACTATACTAAAGTTATTAAGCCCTACACCGCCGCCACTATAATAAACCTATTAACCCCTATACTGAAAGTGCCCCACAACGAAATATACTAAATTAAACTATTAACCCCTAAACCGAAAGCCCCCACATCACAATAAACTAATTTTAACTAGTAACCCCTAAACCTAACGCCCTCCTAACTTTATATTAAAATTACAATTTCCCTAGCTTAAATTAAATTAAAACTTACCTGTCAAATTAAAAAAACTAAGTATAAACTAACAATTAAACTAATATAACTATAACTAAAATTAAACTAACTACCAATTAAATAAAACTAAACTACACATTAAAAAAATCCTAACACTATTCTAAAAATTACAAAGTATCTAATTATAAAAAAATAAAAAAATACTAAGTTACAAAAAATAACAAACACTAAATTACGGAAAATAACAAACAAAATTATCAAAAATAAAAAGAGTTACACCTAATTTAATAGCCCTATCAAAATAAAAAAGCCCACCCAAAATAAAAAAAAGACCTAGCCTACAATAAACTACCAATGGCCCTTAAAAGGGCCTTTTGTGGGGAATTGCCCCAAAGATATCAGCTCGTTTACCTGTAAAAAAAAACCCACAAACCCCCCCAACAGTAAAACCCACCACCCAACCAACCCCCCAAAATAAAAAAAAAACTATTTCTAAAAAACCTAAGCACCCCATTGCCCTGAAAAAGGCATTTGTATGGGCATTGCCCTTAAAAGGGCATTTAGCTCTTTTACATCGATCCACTCACAGTTTTTGAAGTCCAGCTTGAACGATCTTCATCCAGGCGGCCTCTTCAATCTTCATCCCGGCGGTGACGTCCTGATCCAATCGGCGAGAAGTCTTCATCCAGGCGGCCTCTTCAATCTTCATCCAGGTGGCATCTTCTATCTTGATACCGGAAACGCGGAGCGGGTCCATCCTGAAGACATCCGGCGCGGAGCATCCTCTTCATACGGTCGCCGCTGTACACTGATTCATCAATGCAAGGGACACGATTCAGATGGCGTCCCTTGCATTCCTATTGGCTGAAAAATTTGAATCAGCCAATAGAAATTAGGGCTGCTAAAATCCTATTGGCTATTCAAATCAGACAATAGGATTTAAGCAGCTCTCATTCTATTGGCTAATTCAAATTTAGGTGGCGGCGATATCGGGAGCGGCAGATTAGCGGTTAATAACATTATGTACGTGTCGGCGGTAGCAGATTAGGGGTGTTTAGACTCGGGGTTTATGTTAGGGTGTTAGGTTTAAACTGTATTTTCTTTTTCCCCATAGACATCAATGGTACTGCGTTACGGAGCTTTTGTTTCCGCGATCGCAGGTGTAAGACTTTTTTTTTTGCCAGCTCTCCCCATTGATGTCTATGGGGAAAGCGTGCACGAGTATGTCAAAACAACGATTGTATTTCAGAGCGGTATGGAGCTCAAAATATCGATATAGCCCGCAAACTTGTAATGGCAGCGCTATAGGGGGTTACATAACGCCAATTTTGTGGCGTTCTTTACTTTCCCTATAGCGCTCAAAACTCGTATTCTAGGTGAATGTGTTTTCAATATAGCACAGGGTGAATTCAATTTTCAAATGACTCTTTTTGTTGTTTATTTTTGCATTTTCAATACTGTCCAAACTTTTTCAAAATTGGGGTTGTGTATATATTTATATATATATATATATATATATATATATATATATATATATATATATATATATATATATATATATACAGGGAGTGCATAATTATTAGGCAAATGAGTATTTTGACCACATCATCCTCTTTATGCATGTTGTCTTACTCCAAGCTGTATAGGCTCGAAAGCCTACTACCAATTAAGCATATTAGGTGATGTGCATCTCTGTAATGAGAAGGGGTGTGGTCTAATGACATCAGCACCCTATACCAGGTGTGCATAATTATTAGGCAACTTCCTTTCCTTTTGCAAAATGGGTCAAAAGAAGGACTTGACAGACTCAGAAAAGTCAAAAATAGTGAGATATCTTGCAGAGGGATGCAGCACTCTTAAAATTGCAAAGCTTCTGAAGCGTGATCATCGAACAATCAAGCGTTTCATTCAAAATAGTCAACAGGGTCGCAAGAAGCGTGTGGAAAAACCAAGGCGCAAAATAACTGCCCATGAACTGAGAAAAGTCAAGCGTGCAGCTGCCAAGATGCCACTTGCCACCAGTTTGGCCATATTTCAGAGCTGCAACATCACTGGAGTGCCCAAAAGCACAAGGTGTGCAATACTCAGAGACATGGCCAAGGTAAGAAAGGCTGAAAGACGACCACCACTGAACAAGACACACAAGCTGAAACGTCAAGACTGGGCCAAGAAATATCTCAAGACTGATTTTTCTAAGGTTTTATGGACTGATGAAATGAGAGTGAGTCTTGATGGGCCAGATGGATGGGCCCGTGGCTGGATTGGTAAAGGGCAGAGAGCTCCAGTCCGACTCAGACGCCAGCAAGGTGGAGGTGGAGTACTGGTTTGGGCTGGTATCATCAAAGATGAGCTTGTGGGGCCTTTTCGGGTTGAGGATGGAGTCAAGCTCAACACCCAGTCCTACTGCCAGTTTCTGGAAGACACCTTCTTCAAGCAGTGGTACAGGAAGAAGTCTGCATCCTTCAAGAAAAACATGATTTTCATGCAGGACAATGCTCCATCACACGCGTCCAAGTACTCCACAGCGTGGCTGGCAAGAAAGGGTATAAAAGAAGAAAATCTAATGACATGGCCTCCTTGTTCACCTGATCTGAACCCCATTGAGAACCTGTGGTCCATCATCAAATGTGAGATTTACAAGGAGGGAAAACAGTACACCTCTCTGAACAGTGTCTGGGAGGCTGTGGTTGCTGCTGCATGCAATGTTGATGGTGAACAGATCAAAACACTGACAGAATCCATGGATGGCAGGCTTTTGAGTGTCCTTGCAAAGAAAGGTGGCTATATTGGTCACTGATTTGTTTTTGTTTTGTTTTTTGAATGTCAGAAATGTATATATTGTATTGTGAATGTTGAGATGTTATATTGGTTTCACTGGTAAAAATAAATAATTGAAATGGGTATATATTTGTTTTTTGTTAAGTTGCCTAATAATTATGCACAGTAATAGTCACCTGCACACAGATATCCCCCTAAAATAGCTAAAACTAAAAACAAACTAAAAACTACTTCCAAAAATATTCAGCTTTGATATTAATGAGTTTTTTGGGTTCATTGAGAACATGGTTGTTGTTCAATAATAAAATTAATCCTCAAAAATACAACTTGCCTAATAATTCTGCACTCCCTGTATATATATATATATATATATATATATATATATATATATATATATATATACACATACACACACACACACACACACACATACATACACACAAACAGACACACACACATACATATACAGTATCTTACAAACGTGAGTACACCCCTCACATTTTTGAATATATTTTATTATATCTTTTCATGTGACAACACTGAAGAAATTACATGTTGCTACAATGTAAAGTAGTGAGTGTACATCCTGTATAACTGTGTAAATTTACTGTCCCCTCTAAATAACTCAACACACAGCCATTAATGTCTAAACTGTTGGCAACAAAAGTGGGTACACCCCTAAGTGGAAACGTCCAAATTGGGCCCAAAGTGTCAATATTTTGTGTGGCCACCATTATTTTCCAGCACTGCCTTAACCCTCTTGGGCATGGAGTTCACCAGAGTTTCACAGTTTGCCACTGGAGTCCTCTTCCACTTCTCCATTATGACATCACGGAGCTGGTGGATGTTAGAGACCTTGTTCTCCCCCACCTTCCATTTGAGGATGCGCCACAGATGCTCAATAGGGTTTAGGTCTGGAGATATGCTTGGCCAGTACATCATCTTTACCCTCAGCCTCTTTAGCAAGGCAGTGTTCATCTTGGAGTTGTGTTTGGGGTCATTATAATGTTGGAATACTGCCCTGCGGCCTAATCTCCGAAGGGAGGGGATCATGCTCTGTTTGAGTATGTCACAGTACATGTTGGCATTCATGGTTCTCTCAATGAACTGTAGCTCCCCAGTGCTGGCAGCACTCATGCAGGCCCAGACCATGACACCACAATGCTTGACTGTAGGCAAGACACACTTGTCTTTGTACTCTTCACCTGGTTGCTGCCACACACACTTGACACCATCTTAACCAAATAAGTTTATCTTTGTCTCATTGGACCACAGGGCATGGTTCCAGTAATCCATGTCCTTAGTCTGCTTGTCTTCAGCAAACTGTTTGTGGTCTTTCTTGTGCATCATCTTTAAAAGAGGCTTTCTTCTGGGACGACAGCCATGCAGACGAATTTAATGCAGTGTGCGACTTATGGTCTGACCCCCCCACCCCTTCAACCTCTGTAGCAATGCTGTCAGCACTCATACTTCTATTTACCAAAGACAACTTCTGGATATGACGCTGAGCACATGCACTCAACTTCTTTGGTCGACCATGGCGAGGCCTGTTCTGAGTGGAACCTGTCCTGTGAAACCACTGTATGGTCTTGCCCACCGTGCTGCAGCTCAGTTTCAGGGTCTTGGCAATCTTCTTATAGCCTAGGCAATCTTTATGTAGAGCAACAATTCTTTTTTTCAGATCCCCAGAGAATTCTTTGCCATGAGGTGCCATGTTGAACTTAAAGTGACCAGTATGAGAGAGTGTGAGAGCGATAACACCAAATTTAACACACCTGCTCCCCATTCATACCTGTGACCTTGTAACACTAACAAATCACATGACACCGGGGAGGGAAAATGGCTAATTGGGTCCAATTTGGGCATTTTCACTTAGGGGTGTATTCCCTTTTGTTGCCAACGGTTTAGACATTAATGGCTGTGTGTTGAAGTATTTTGAAGGGACAGCAAATTGGCATTGTTATACAGGCTGTACACTTACTATTTTACATTGTAGCAAAGTGTCATTTCTTCAGTGTTTTCACATGAAAAGATATAATATAATATTTACATAAATGTGAGGGGTGTACTCACTTTTCTGAGATACTGTAGCTATATATATATAAAACCAAAAAAACATCATATATATATATATATACTGTATATAGAAATATCTATTCATGAATAAATAGAACATATTCTTCTATGTGAAGATCATTGAAATGTGAAATATTAAGATTGTCATGTTGGGTTAGCGCACTTGAGAAAATGCAATTGGGATTATGTGTGAGTATGGTGTTTTTTTCCGCTTTTCACGCTCCATTGAAGTCTATGGGGAAATATGTAACGTGTTCATGATATTAGAAGTTAACACACATGTGACCTGTGTCAACTAAAACTGAACCCCTGTTTGTAGAATACAATAGTGAATTAAACATATCAATAATACACCTATAGGAGCTGGGGGTTGTGGGTATTTGATATATGTATATACATTGTTTAATGTATATATATTGAACAGTATAATGTTAGAATATGTATTCTAATCTAGCACCCACTCCTGGTGCCTGGTTTAAAGGAAATAGCATGGTCCTCTAGGGTATAAATGACACAGCCTTGATCAATTTAAACAGTCAGTTTTATTTTCACTGTCCAAGTGCAGATAACAGCAATCTGTTTTTATAGCAGTTTAACACACTTAATACTACAAACAAAAACCTAGCTCAGTTTGAGCTCTTACTAACATAAGTTCACATCACTTACTGAAACAGCGTAAACTAAACTAAACAAAATATGCTGTTTTTAGCAAACTCACTTTTATCAGCTTTTATCAATTCAGCTGCAATGTGTGTCTCTCTCCAAGTCAGAAACACTGGTGGCTCTCTCTCTCCACCGAGCAGCTGGAGAATAAATTACCGTCCTTTAAAGGGCCATAATACCCAAATGTTTAAACACTTGAAAGTGATGAAGCATAGCTGTTAAAAGCTGGCTAGAAAATATCACCTGATAATCTCTATGTAAAAAAGAAAGATATTTTACCTCAAAAGTTTCTCAGTAGCCACATCCCATTGTAACGGACTTCTAAGCAGCAAATCAGTATGTTTGCCCCAGGACAGCTGAAGGGGCGAGCTTATGTGCACATCTCATCTTTTTTCCCTATTCGGTGTAAGGAAGTTTGCTATGAAATCTCATGAGAGTTAAGTGAAATCTCATGAGATCACAGTAAAAGAGTTCATGACCTCAGCACTGCTGATGCTGATTGTCTGCTGTTCATTTCTTCATTTATTTTTTTTTACCTGCAGCTGGGCTGCAGCTGAGTATAACTTTTTACACAGAATTTACTCTGCTGAGGAAATTGTGAGGTAAAATATCTTCCTTTATTACATAGATGCGCTCAGATTATATTTTCCTGTCAGTTTTTTACAGTTATACTGCATCAGTTTCAAGTGATTTAGCATATGAGTATTATGTCCCTTTAATTAAACATAGGTGAGTAAAGATCCCTTCCTGATTGCTTACTCTCAGCTATAGAAAACTGAGGAATGGAACACTGGCCCACCCTCTCTCCAGTGTTCCACCCCAGGGACCCAAAAACACAGTAGCTTAATTCCTAGCCACATTTTATACAACACATTTCCCTGGGGTTTAAAAACTGAATAAACAACCAGAAAGATTGCCGGGTGTAGAGAGGGTTAAAGCAGTGTTCCAAAGACAAACAGTCTGAATGTTGGGAACAGATAGTATAAATCCTACTATGTAGGTATGAATGTCACTTATACCTGAGAGAACCAGGAGCGTTCGAGTCAGCACATACAAACAGCCAAAAAAAGCAAATACCTTCTTAGTAGCGGTCTCCGCAGCTTTAAACTCTAACTTGAGTTAAATGATGTGCCAGACTATGATGGTATAATCTGCTCACTCAGACCTGCCTCCGTTACAAAGCCCAGCCGCCAGCAGGAAGAACGTGCTTCATACACAGGTGGTCCAGATGGAAACGCTGCACCAGTGTGCTGCTCCGGCTCCTCCGCTCACAGCGCGAAGACCGGAAGTTTCACTCTCACCCTGTGAATCCAATAGGACGCTGAAAAGTTAAGGGCTGTCACTAATCGGCAATGCAGGTATTCATGAATCCCATTTATAGGAAGGTCCCAAGGTAGCCAAACAAACGGCTATCACTGCGGAAGTAGCGCTGCTTCAATGGGCGTAGAAGACATAAACCAAAGAAGGAGGTTGAAGCAGCTGCTTACATAAAACATAGCATTTATTCAGTCAAATAGTAAAAAGTCCATGGAGGAACGTAGGTACACAAAAAGGAAAAACAGTATACGCGTTTCGGCTAAGCGCTGCACTCACTACTGCTAAAGAATGTTAGTTCACATGTGAATTTAAAAAGGGTGTACTTGACCCTTATTGGATAAAAATAAACACACCTTTAAGTGACGTATCTAAGTGTACCTATAACGTAATTAAGTGTTAATACAATTCGATACCCTATGCTACACAATAAGTAAATATAAACATATAATACAAAAAAGAGTAGATAGTATTATACATAATAAAGGTAGACAACTAATACATTAACAAGAATTGATTTGCAAGATGAATGACACAATAAAGCACTTCAATAAATAGATATCATAGCAAGAGATGAGTAATACATATGGAGTATATATTAAAATCCGCAATTGATGTTAAATATTATGGGAATATATATGTAGAAGGGGTGAAGAGTATGACGTGATTAATAAAGAATATGATATGGTTAAAATAGAAATCGTAGAGGTACATGGAATTCATATTATTATTAGGTGTTAATAAATGGCAAAATGAAGCCACGGTTCTAATCAAGGTACAACTACAAGAGCTACGGGTAAATTATAATTTATAAGGTAGTAAAATGCGCCACTACTATATATTGGATTTTAATGCACACATGATGTGAAAAAACACTATTATGATATAGTATATACATGAGTGGCTGCATAATGAATACACATAAAATATGGAGATTTCTACTGAAGTAGATTATTCATAGGTACCAGAGCAAACCACTCCTCAAATAGTAGTGCATAAGTACATGATATAGGCTAAAAATGGGAGGCTGTTTACTCCCAATAATTAATCAAGTCATATTCAGCATTAAGGCCCAAAGGGACCTTAGTGGACAGTTTGAATATCCAAAGCATCTCGCGCTTCTCTAGGAGCCTCTGTCTGTCCCCTCCTCTTTTGGGATGGGGTATGTGGTCTATAGCTAACCATCTGAATGATGAAACATCTTCGTTATGTTTGTAAATACATCAGAAATAATGATGTAATCACAGGCTTTGCACCTATTGCTCCCACATCTAAACATACCCTTAGATGTCAGCCAAGAACTCATTGTGGCACGAGGATTGCTTAAAACTGTAGGTGACAAATAGTTACCTAATGTTTTGTTACGACGGTAAGAACATCTGATACCTTCGGATACACAGTTTATGAGCTTGTCTTCTGCCACAAGAAGTTTAAAGTGTTTCTTGATAATGTCACATACAGACTGGTAATAAGAACTAAAGTCTGTTACAAACGTAACTTGACCTGGCTTTTGTTTAATTTGTTTCTTATCTTTATCTTTTAACATTATATTGCGATCAATTTTCTGGACTTCACAAACTGCCCTGTTAACCACTTTCTTGGGGTATCCCCTCTTGTCGAAACGGTCAAGTAAATATTTCTGATGTTTAATAAATGTTTCATGAGTAGAGCAGTTCCTCTTGGTTCTGATCAATTGACCCTTTGCTATTGAATGTGTAACATTTTTAGGGTGGAGACTTTTTGCATGCAGCACTGAGTTGCCTGATATAGGATTCCTATATATGCTGCTCTCAATTGTACCTTCCTTGGTTCCCTGTAAGGAAATATCGAGGAAGTTGATAGTGGTTTTATGGACCTCCGAAGTGAACAAACTAACCTTTGACAACCTTTGACAAAGCCAGGTTACTGGCGAAACATGTTAGGGGATAGTGGTTGTGCTTTATTTTAAACAGTTAGATATCATATTGGCACTATTTGTGCTCCAACTTAAAATAGTGTATTTAACTATAATTATGTGACACTGAATGTAGCGCACAATATTTGTAACTTCTGTGGTGGTCAACCAGGTACGGCGCTGGGTTACCGGTTGATATTTAAGGTATAGGCCGGTAATAGTTATTTAGAACCTCAGCCTTTCATGTTAATAATTATAGTAGTTGTGAATTAGGCACATAGTTGGGCTGTCTGAACCCTTATGACTTGGAAGGTATAGGCCGGTACAATTTATTTAGACTCTAAGGTATAGGCCGGTACAATCTATTTAGACTCCAAGGTATAGGCCGGTATAATTTACTTAGACGCTAAGGTATAGGCCGGTATAATTTATATAGATTTAAAAGTATAGGCCGGTACTATGTATTTGGGCTTAAAGGTATAGGCCGATACTATTTATTTAGACTTTAAGGTATAGGTAGGCAAAAGTAATTATAACCTTAGTGTAATATTTTTAGTAATATTAGTGGTGTCGAATGAGGTACATACCAGGGCAGCTAGAACTCAAACGACTTAGAAGGTATAGGCCGGTATTACTCATTATTAACTACTGCAGGGGTGATCCAGGCACTTCACTGGGCTGTCAACATTATTACGGTAATTTTAAGGTATAGGCAGGTAAACTTTTGCCCACTATATTATATCCAATTAATATCCCTGCACTAACATCTATTTTCGATGTTATGCTAAAGTGACATCAATACAGCATCACAATAATCTTACGATATTAAGAGGGTGATATCAGCTTTAGACTCAAGTACCGATCATCTGGAACTATTACAGGGATGATATAAGCACCTCGCAGGGCTATAAATATAACAGAGATAGTACAGTAACATTGATGGTATAGGCCGGTAAACTCATGCCCACTTAATTATATTTCAATAATATCCTTGTGCTAACATCTAATATCGATGCTCTGGTAAGGGACATGAATACACTTATAAGTTGATGTTATAACAGTAAGTGAATGACAACGGCTCTATGTCCATACACTGGTCTTACAGTATGAATGCTATACTGAGCGAGTGAATCAAAAGTATATACTGATATAAAAAACTGTAACCGGTGACTACAGCTACGCAACCGGTGATCACTTTATACCTTCTAATAGCTTTAGTTATATATAGGTATAGGCCGGTAACTTTTTAGCTGAGATAAATATTTTGAAGTGACCGGAGATCACGTAATACCAGAGATATCTTCCTATAGCTTTACACACATACGGGTATAGACTGGTAACATTTTAATTGGGACTTTTCTAGTCCAAACATAGGAATACTGATAGACAAGTAAGAGTAATGAATACCAAAATAAGTACGTTTGTAATTTGATATACTATACCTCTTTTGACCTCTGATCAGCACTAAATAAACCATCAGTACTAGGAGTAACTAGTCACAAAATAAAGGTATGATATGTAAGTTGTATTAACTTATGATCTAACAGTCTAATATAACGTGCAAACTTATTTATGCCAAACTAATTCTGAATCTTGTAACTGTATAACGTATATATAGAAATAAAGAGTGACAACAAGATTTATTTTCATTTCGTTACATTGGCAAGCTTTTTTCAGATACACAGACTAGATTTACTTTTATTACCTTGGAAGCCTATTACAGCGCATATTAGGTTGCAATCTGTATTCTAAAATCTTATTATTAAGAGAGATAGTGGCAGAACTCGTGTCCCGCACACTGTTATTATAAGGGGAGAGTGACATCCATCCTATTTGAAACACAATTACAGTAACTGACACAGATCAGCAACCCAGAAAGCCAGAGATTCCTGCTTTACCGATACATTAAAACCACTACTATATATATTTCAAGTAATTCAATTTTATTGTGAGTAAGACTCCATTATGTGACCTAAGACGTAAAACCCAAGCACTGCAGCCTTCCACTATTATTTCCATTTAACTACATTAGCTGAGGTATTACTAGCCATATTAATACTTGACCTCAGTGTTATGAGCTAGATTAATATCTATAAATAATTATCATATAAGCTCATACCACTGGAGAATATGTTATCAAACATGAAGGTACTCCCACGGGTGGTAGTTCATTGAGTATATATACTGATATGATATTAACGTTGTTTTTAAATGTGTGTCCTTTTGTAAATATAATATTTTAATATTTCTATTAAAAGTTATATTTTAATTTCAGTGCTTTACACTCCATCCATCAGTCCTAAACTTATCTACCTCATTAATTTTATGAGCAAGAATGTGAGTGCTATTCAGGTGTACCTCAACATCAGTTGTTTACTGATTTTTTCTAACCTCCGAAGTGAAGTTGAGGTTGAGATTATTATGATTGATATACATAAGAAAATTTTCTTTATCCTCCATTTCACCTCTCCAAATGAAAAGAAGGTTGTCTATAAAGCGACCATAGTATGAAATATTGAGTCTGAAGGGGTTCGAATCTCCATAGATGTGGGACAGCTCCCACCAACCCATGTACAGGTTGGTGTACGAGGGGGCAAACTTGGCCCCATCGCAGTCCCACACCTCTGGAGATAAAAATCCCCCTCAAACTCAAAATAATTGTGACATAGGAGAAAACTCGTAACCTCAATTACATACTTCTTGAAGTCAATACTTAAATTAGAATAGTTGGTTAAAATGAAATCCAAAGCCAAAAGACCTAACTCACGAGGTATAGACGAGTATAAGGCAGTGACATCTACTGTCATCCAACTGTTAGTGGAATCCAATTTAAATTGTCCATGACTCTTAGTACATGTTTAGTGTCTTGTAAGTAACTCGGAAGAGTCTGAACCAAAGGACACAATATGGCATCAAGCCATTCCGATGTATGTTCAAAAAGGGATCCAATTCCACTAACAATTGGACGACCAGCAACTTGTGACAGGGACTTATGCACCTTCGGGAGATGGTGGAACACAGGAGTCACAGGGAATTCAACATATAGGTAATCCAGGGTATCTCTGTCGAGAAAACCCTGCTCCAAACCATTGTCCAGAAGATGCATAAATTCAATCTGATACCGTTTAGTAGGATTAGAGGAGAGTACAGAGTATTGGGTAGAATCAGTTAGTTGGCGTAGGGCTTTTTTTTTGTAGTCTTGTTTATCCCAGACCACAACAGAGCCCCCCTTGTCTGCAGTACGAATCACAATGTTATCATTACTTTGTAAATCCTTAAGGGCTTGTCTTTTCAATCTTGAAAGATTATCAGGGGGCCTGTTTTTTGTCTTTGTTAATGAAGCACGTTCTTCCTGCTGGTGGCTGGGCTGTGTAACGGAGGCAGGTCGGAGTGAGCAGATTATACCGTCATAGTCTAACACATCATTTAACTCAAGTTAGAGTTGAAAGCTGCGGAGATCGCTACTAAGAAGGTATTTACTTTTTTGGCTGTTTGTATGTGCTGACTCGAACGCTCCTTGATCTTTCAGGTATAAGTGACATACATACCTACATAGTAGGATTTATACTATCTGTTCCCAACATTCAGACTGTTTGTCTTAGGAACACTGCTTTAACCCTCTCTACACCCGGCAATCTTTCTGGTTGTTTATCTTGTTGAGTGCTTTGGGCAGCACTGCTGGGTTGGGGATCTGTGGTTTTTGGAAGGTATTATTACTATTATTACCATGGAGGATACACAATTTTATTCCCTTCTACCGGTCATCCCTAGAGATGAACCTGCTACAGAATTAGCGAAAATATTCTCAACAAACAAGTCTGATTTTGCATTAACTGACTTATTCCAGGACATGGACAAATTGTGTATTAAAGAAATGAAATTGCAGTGGGATATTTGGACACTGGGGAAATATTTAGATCTTAACATGATACCCAGAGGTCTAAGAATATCGAAGTATCCTACATTTGAAGTGGAAGATACTGAGTTAATTGACTCCTGGAATAATATACTTAATGAATGCTCTGCTAGGTTAATGGTTTTATTGGTGGCTTAAAAGATCAAATTATTAAGTGGTGTAAGAGAAAGTAATAATGTGATTCAAATTGAACTGAACAAACGTAAACATGAAACTGATTACCCTAGATTTGATGAGGTTCTCAGAAAGTCTGTAGCAGATATTAAAGCTGCAGTAATGAACACAAAACACATTAAATACTTGCAAGACCAAGCAGACTATGACACCAACACAATTCATGTTTGGAATAGAACACAAAAGGTTTAATACACATAGACAACACAATAGAAACAGGAGCAGGGGTAGATCTTGCAATAGAAATCAGGGACACAGATCAGTCATCGCGTCACATTTTCAGATAGTAATGCCGAATCTGGTGATGATAAGTACAATTCAGATACTGACACAGGCAATAAAGACAGACCAGGCATTTTAAAAACTACTACTGTACAGATGACCCAGGCATATGGCAACACTACACAACCTTCTGTAAAACCTAAAGATAAGAATAAATATAGCACTTCAGTCCCTGCCAGTACTGACAGGATAGAGTCTAATGAAACAGATATGCCATCCACTTCAAGCCAGGGTCACATCAATAGTCATCTGGATCAGGTTTTTCCATTGGCCCCAACGAATGCCCAGGGGGGAGGGAACACTCAAAGTCAACAAAATCGTTATCCCTTAAGAGGAATGAAACCGACCAACAAATACAAACCCTCAGTGTAATAAATCTGTCTAACACTATATTGAGTGACTCTCAAATTAAATTATTGAGTTTAGGTCTTGGCTTTGTACCTGTTATTGGGTTTGATTTATTCAAAACAATGTTAGACGTAAATCGCCTGGTTCATAACATTACTTTGAAAAAACACTTTTTGGACTGTAATAGAGATTTCACACCTATCTCTGAGAAAGACCCTGGTTCCACTATGACCAGGATAAATTTAAATACTGATTTGTCTTTTTCAGAGACTTGTGATGTATTATCACATTGACATAATGGCCAGAGATGGTTCTACAGACATGGATGTGAAATACGTTGGTAAATTTGTGGGTTTCAAAAAAGTCTCCACTTTTTATCCAATCCACAGCAGGGGTCCCCTTGTCAAAAAATTCTACAACAGGGTAGAAAAAGATCTAAAGGATCTTGCTTTTAACAAAGACAAAAACAGGCCCCCTGATAATCTTTCAAGATTGAAAAGACAAGCTCTTAAGGATTTACAAAGTAATGATAACATTGTGATTCGTACTGCAGACAAGGGGGGCTCTGTTGTGGTCTTGGATAAACAAGACTACAAAAAAGAAGCCCTACGCCAACTAACTGATTCTACCCAATACTCTGTACTCTCCTCTAATCTTACTAAACGGTATAAGGTTGAATTTATGCATCTTCTGGACAATGGTTTGGAGCAGGGTTTTCTCGACAGAGATACCCTGGATTACCTATATGTTGAATTTCCTGTGACTCCTGTGTTCCACCATCTCCCGAAGGTGCATAAGTCCCTGTTTCAAGTGGCTGGTCATCCAATTGTTAGTGGAATTGGATCCCTTTTTGAACAAACATTGGAATGGCTTGATGCCAAATTGTGTCCTTTGGTTCAGGCTCTTCCGAGTTACTTACAAGACACTAAACATGTACCAAGAGTCATGGACAATTTACAATGGGATTCCACTAACAGTTGGATGACAGTAGATGTCACTGCCTTATACTTGTCTATACCTCATGAGTTAGGTCTTTTGGCTTTGGATTTCATTTTAACCAACTACTGTAATTTAAGTATTGACTTCAAGAAGTATGTAATTGAGGTTACAAGTTTTCTCCTATGTCACAATTATTTTGAGTTTGAGGGTTTTTTTTACCTCCAGAGGTGTGGGACAGCGATGGGGGCCAAGTTTGCCCCCTCGTACGCCAACCTATACATGGGTTGGTGGGAGCTGTCCCACATCTATGGAGATTCAAACCCCTTCAGACTCAATATTTCATACTGGGGTCACTTTATAGACGATCTTATTTTCATTTGGAGAGGTGAAATGGAGGATAAAGAAAAATTTCTTATGTATATCAATCATAATAATCTCAACCTCAACTTCACTTCGGAGGTCCATAAAACCACTATCAACTTCCTTGATATTTCCTTACAGGGAACCAAGGAAGGTACAATTGAGAGCAGCATATAAAGGAAGCCTATATCAGGCAACTCAGTGCTGCATGCAAAAAGTTGCCACCCTAAAATTTTTACATATTCAATAGCAAAGGGTCAATTGATCAGAGCCAAGAGGAACTGCTCTACTCATGAAACATTTATTAAACATCAGAAAGATTTACTTGACCGTTTAGACAAGAAAGTGGTTATCAGGGTTATCAGGGTTCGTGAAGTCCATAAAATTGATCGCAATATAATGTTAAAAGATAAAGATAAGAAAAAAATTAAACAAAAGCCAGGTCAAGTTACATTTGTAACAGACTTTAGTTCTGACTACCAGTCTGTATGTGACATTATCAAGAAACACTTTAAACTTCTTGTGGCAGATGACAAGCTCATAAACTGTGTATCTGAAGGGATCAGATGTTCTTATCGTCGTAACAAAACATTAGGTAACTATTTGTCACCTACAGTTTTAAGCAATCCTCATGCCACAACGAGATATTGGCTGACATCTAAGGGTATGTTTAGATGTGGGAGCAATAGGTGCAAAGCCTGTGATTACATTGTTATTTCTGATGTATTTAAATCCACAGTCACACATCAATCATTTGATATTAACTATTGTCTCAATTTTACATCTAACTATGTTATCTATCTGATAACTTGCATTTTGTGCAACATTCAATATGTTGGACTTACGACTAGGGACATCAGGTCCCGTATCAGAGAACATTTGTCCACTATTAATGTGGGCAAATCTTCCTCCCCAATAGTACAACATTTTTGTACCAAACATAACGAAGATGTTTCATCATTCAGATGGTTAGCTATAGACCACATACCCCATCCCAAAAGAGGAGGGGACAGACAGAGGCTCCTAGAGAAGCGCGAGATGCTTTGGATATTCAAACTGTCCACTAAGGTCCCTTTGGACCTTAATGCTGAATATGACTTGATTAATTATTGGGAGTAAACAGCCTCCCATTTTTAGCCTATATCATGTACTTATGCACTGCTATTTGAGGAGTGGTTTGCTCTGGTACCTATGAATAATCTACTTCAGTAGAAATCTCCATATTTTATGTGTATTCATTATGCAGCCACTCATGTATATACTATATCATAATAGTGTTTTTTCACATCATGTGTGCATTAAAATCCAATATATAGTAGTGGCGCATTTTACTACCTTATAAATTATAATTTATCCGTAGCTCTTGTAGTTGTTCCTTGATTAGAGCTGTGGCTTCATTTTGCCATTTATTAACACCTAACAATAATATGAATTCCATGTACCTCTACAATTTATATTTTAACCATATCATATTCTTTATTAATCACGTCATACTCTTCACCCCTTCTTCTACATATATATTCCCATAATATTTAACATCAATTGCGGATTTTAATATATACTCCATATGTATTACTCATCTCTTTCTATGATATCTATTTATTGAAGTGCTTTATTGAGTCATTCATCTTGCAAATCAATTATTGTGAATGGATTAGTTGTCTACCTTTATTATGTATAATACTATCTACTCTTTTTTGTATTATATGTATATATTTACTTATTGTGTAGCATTGGGTATCGAATTGTATTAACACTTAATTACGTTATAGGTACACTTAAATACGTCACTTAAAGGTGTGTTTATTTTTTATCCAATAAGGGTCAAGTACACCCTTTTTAAATTCACATGTGAACTAACATTCTTTAGCAGTAGTGAGGACGGCGCTTAGCCGAAACGCGTATACTGTTTTTCCTTTTTGCGTACATACATTCCGCCATGGACTTTTTACTATTTGACTGAATAAATGGTATGTTTTATGTAACCAGCTGCTTCAACCTCCTTCTTTGGTTTATGTTTAAAAACTGAATACACATTTCAACATAGTAGGAGAAATATACACCTGATCACTCACAATTCCCTGTTCTCTGTTCCAGTATGTAAACTGTTAACATGATTGCACTAAACTTCTATTGTGTCCTTAGGCGTGTATTTTGACTTATTTTAAGATTGCGCATTCGCAATATTCATATTTACATTTTATTGCGCATTCACGATCACAATATTCATATTTCATAATATTGCGACCACTTTTTTGCATTTCCATATTTCACAGTAATTCAATCACATTTTTACAATTGTAATATTCATATTTCATAATATAGCGATTGCGATTGCCTGATCATGTTTTACTTATATTATTGCAACCGCACTGTAGGAAAAGTGTTCTGTATTAATATTAATATATAGCTATAAGTAAAGAATAGATATATATTAATGTAGAACACATTTGCGAAAGCGCGAGGCAATATAGATATCAGGTGCTCAAAAACAGCTTGCTCACAAGGCTTTTGTACATCTGCAGTTTTATGACAGAGACTCATAACCAGCTCACATCGGTAATAAAACATCAAACTGCATGCCTCTTGTCATTTACTCACCAGATGTGCCCAGCTAGCTCCCAGCAGTGGATTATTAAACTCTAGTTACATTTTTAATGAAGGATAAAAAAATAAAGAAGCAAATTTGTTAACAAAAGTAAAAAAGTTGTTTAAAATTGCATGATCTATCTGAACTGCAGAAGTTCCATTTTGCCTTTACTGTACCTTAAAGAAGGGTCTCCACAACTGGGCACTTCCTTATTCTGTGTAATATCATAATAGCATCACATGACCTGGGGGACACAGTAGGTACCTCATAAACAGTGTGCAAATGCATCTTTCAAGTTCTACCTGTGCAGTAGGACAAAACATTTTTATCCTTCACACAGGGGTATGACTGTAGGAGGATGACAATGTGTCATCCTTAGCATTCTAGTGGGTAAACTTAAATAAAAACTAGCAGGAAATGTTTGTTGTCTACTTTAGTATTTACTCTTGTTTGTAAATAAGGAACAATGGGCAAGATTACAAGTGGAGCGCTAACTAGCCCTATAGAGCGTTATCTACGCTAGCAGAAAACCTTTTGAACGTGTTGGGATGCGCTGGTGTTACGAGTTGAAAGTAAAAACGTATAACTTCAGCCATAACCCAACTCACGCAAAAAGGTTTAGCGCAGTTACACTATTGCAGGCGCGATAACCTACGGCCCATGGAAGTCAATGGAGCAAAAAAAGTTAAAAAAAAAAAATAACACCCTACACGTGGGCTAACCCGAATCCTGGTTGATTTGCATGTTCAAATTCAAATCAGCCAATAGAATGAAAGCTTTCCTTTCATTATATTTGCTGATTTGAATTTGAACATTGAAATCAGCCAATAGGAATGCAAGGATACACATATATAAAAGGGATTCCTACCATTCATAATTCAGTGTGCGGCTGGGGATCACATGAAGAGGACCTCCGTGTTCAAGATCAGAATATGAGGACCATATACTTTCAACTTGTAATACAAGCACATATTGGCACTCTACGCAACCCATAGAAAATATGGAGTTCATGCAAACAAATTTGTGGTAGTTTAAACAGCGTGCCACTTATAATATGGAGTTGAGCATAAAGAACACTGCAATCTCATGATCGTGTTTACGCTCCTAATGCTAACGATAGTGCTCTATTTGTAATCTAGCCCAATATCATTATATCAGCTGTTCAACTGGACAAGGAAAACTTTGTAGTGCACATTCATTTTTTGTCTTCTTTCTATTATTTAAATCTTAACATTCTAGTTTGTTTCACTCCCTTATAGAAGCTGCAACACATTCCATGGCATTTAAAACTCTGTGCCTACTATATGTTTCACAGTGATTGTTTAATATGTACAGGAGCTCATTAATAAGTGTCCATAGCTGGCTACAGCAAAGGAGATATTATAAGCAGCAATCAATAGGATTTTCAAGGGGTGGATAACTGTCTATGGGCTGAAAATAATACAAATTTTGCTAACAATATGACAGTTTTAAATGTGTTTACAAAACTTGTTTTGTATGCAGATATTTTGAAATTATTGTTTTTTTAATCATATATATTTAAATGTATAAAAATGACTTTAATGTCGTTTAAGTACAGGAAAATCTTTTTACAGATTAAATAAAAGGCGATGTATTTAAAATATTCTTTATTGGATGCAATAAATACAAAGGTCCTCATTTAAGAAAGGCCCAACATTATTATTATTTTTTTGCCATTTATACAAATATATTTTTCACTTCTAACGGCATTAACCAACCTACAATTGGTTAATAAAATGTAATATTAGTGCCATAAAATGCACAACATCCTGTTTATAACATTTATTTTAATCAGATGGAAATCACATGTTTAGAACACCACTGAGAAATAAGAGATGGGTTTGTTTTTAATTGGATTTAAATCAGTGACATTTTCCCTACAAAACACATAATTGCAAATCCTATAATATAAAATGCAAAGTGTGTTTGTCCGAAGCTGTCATGCGCAGTATGCCCGCGAGGACAAACACACCTGGCCTTAATCCAACTGACCTGGCTTCTGATCCGCCGCAAGAATGGTAGGTGTGACGGGGCCGGGCAATGCATGGGCGGGGTGGGGCCGGGGGGGGGGGGGGTCGGACGTGACACAGGCGGGGCCGGATGCCGTGGCCGACTGGCCGTGAGAGAGAGAGCTCTAAAGAGGGGGGATAGAGAGAGCAGAAGAACTGTCAGTGAGAGAGAGAGCTCAAAAGAAGGGGGGTAGAGAGAGAACAGAAGAGAGGGGATAAAGAGAGGGAGAGAGAGAGCAAACGAGAGGGGGAGAGAGAGCAAAAGAGAGGGAGAGACAGCAAAAGAGAGGGAGAGAGACAGCAATAGAGAGAGAGGGAGAGAAACAACAAAAGAGAGACAGAGATAGAGCAAAAAAGAGAGAGGAGAGAGAAAGATCAAAAGAGAGGGGAGAGAGAGAAAAAGAGAGAGAGCAAAAGAGGGGGGAGAGAGAGAGAGCAAAAGAGAAGAAGAGAAACAGTAAAAGAGGGGGGAGAGAGAGAGCAAAAGAGAGGGGGGAGAGAGCAAAAGAGAGGGAGAGATACTGCAAAGAGAGAGGTGAGAGAGAGCAAAATAGAGGGAGAGATACAGCAAAAGAAAGAGGAGAGAGGGGAGAGAGAGAGCAAAAGAGAGGGGGGAGAAAGAGCAGAAGAGAGGGGGAGAGAGAGAGCAGAAGAGAGAGAGGAGAGAGAGCAAAAGAGAGGTGGAGCGAGAGAGCACAAAAGAGAGAGGAAGAGAGCGCAAAAGAGAGGGAGGAGAGAGAGAGCAAAAGAGAGGGAGAGATACAGCAAAAGAGAGAGGGGAGAGAGAGCGAAAGAGAGGGAGAGATACAGCAAAATAGAGAGGGGAGAGAGAGCAAAAGAAAGGGGAGAGAGTAAAAGAGAAAGGAAGGAAAGAGAGAGCAAAAGAGAGGGGGGAGAGAGAGCAAAAGAGAGGTGGGAGAGAGAGCAAAATAGAGGTGGAGCGAGAGCACAAAAAAGAGAGGAAGAGAGCGCAAAAGAGAGGGGGAGAGAGCAAAAGAGAGGGAGGGGCGAGATAGCAAGGGGTGGGACTGCTGTACTGCAAAAAATGGCCTGTGTGACCGGGCTTTAGGACTAGTAAACATATATTCTGTCAAGCACAAACACGTTTAAATACACACACAGTATGTGTACGCACTTATTACTTACAGGGACATATCCTTTTTTTATTGCTGAGAAATTTTAACTACAAGAACATCAATGTGCCTGTACAAAGCTTTCTGAGCTTGAACATAAGTTAAAATAGAATCATTATGGCTTCTTTTTTATACTCTTCCTCATTTTATTTTACAAATACTTAAACATCAAATCCAAACTGAATTTAAAGGGATATGAAATCCAAAAATGTTCTTTTGTGATTCAGACAGAGCAAACCCTTTAAAAAAAAAAAAAAGTTTCTAATTTACTTTTATTATCAAATTTGCTTTGTTCCCATGTAATTCTTTCTTGAAGAGATACCTAAGTAGGTGTCCGGAGCACTACATGGCAGGAAATAGTGCTGCCATCTAGTGCTCATTCAAACAGATCACATTCTTGCACAACTGCTGTCATATAGTGCTCCAGACACGTCCTAAGCTTAAAGGGACAGTCTACTCCTGAATTGTTATTGTTTAAAAAGATAGATAATCCCTTTATTACCCATTCACCAGTTTTGCATAACCAACACAGTTTTCCATTTTACCTCTGTAATTACCTTGTATCTAAGTCTTTTCAGACTGCCCCCTTATTTCAGTTCTTTTGACAGACTTGCTTTTTAGCCAGTCAGTGCCCTTTCATTAGTAACTCCACATTGTGCACAATGTTATTTATATAGCACCTATGAACTAAAGCCCTCTAGCTGTAAAAAAAGGTCAAATGCAATGAGAAAAGATTCGGCCTTCAAGGGCTTAGAAATTAGCATATGAGCCTACCTAGGTTTAGCTTTCAACTAAGAATACCAAGAAGAGAAAGACAATTTGATGATAAAAGTGAAATGGAAAGTTGTTTAAAATTGCATGCGTTATCTGAATCATGAAAGTTTAATTTTGACTAAACTGTCCCTTTAAGTCCCTGCATTTCAACAAATGATACCAAGAGAACAAAGAAAATTTGATAACATAAGTAAATTACGTCTAGATTACGAGTTTTGCATTATGAGCGTCTCGGTACTAACTTGCAAGTTATTGTCACCGCTCACCTCCCTATAGCGCTGCTATTACAGGTTTTTATAAACCCGGCGTTAGCAGGCAATATGTGAGCGTAGAGCAAAATTGAGCTCCATACCGCACTCCAATACCAGCGCTGCTGAGAGCTGGCTTTACGTGCTTGTGCACGATTTCCCCATAAACATTAATGGCTAAAAAAAAGCCTCACACCTGCAATAAAGGAGCGTAAAGCTCCGTAACACAGCCCCATTGATTCCTATGTGGAAATAAAAAGTTATGTTTACACCTAACACCCTAACATAAACCCAGAGTCTAAATACCCCTAATCTGCTGCCCCCGCCACCGCCGCCACCTACATTACACTTATTAAGCCCTAATCTGCCACCCCTAATGTTGTCGCTACCTACCTACACTTATTAACCCCTAAACTGCCACCCCCAATGTCGCCGCCACCTACCTACACTAATTAACCCATAATCTGCCACCCCCAATGTCGTCGCTACCTACCTACACTTATTAACCCCTAATCTGCCGCCCCCAACGTCGCCGCCACTATACTAAAGTTATAAACCCCTAAACCTAACCCTAAGTCTATCCCTAACCCTAACACCCACTAACTTTAATATAATTAAAATAAATCTAAATTAAAATTACTATCATTAACTAAATAATTCCTATTTAAAACTAAATACTTACCTGTAAAATAAACCCTAAGCTAGCTACAATATAACTAATAGTTACATTGTAGCTAGCTTAGGTTTTATTTTTATTCCATAGGCAAGTTTGAATTTATTTTAACTAGGTAGACTAGTTAGTAAATAGTTATTAACTATTTACTTACTACCTAGTTAAAATAAATACAAATTTACCTGTAAAATAAAACCTAACCTGTCTTACACTAACACCTAACCTTACACTGCAATTAAATAAATTGCATTAATTAAATACAATTAACTAAATTACACAAAATAAAAAATAAATTATCAAATATTTAAACTAATTACACCTAATCTAAAAGCCCTATCAAAATAAAAAAGCCCCCCCCCAAAATAAAAAAAAACCCTATCCAAAACTAAACTACCAATAGCCCTTAAAAGGGCCTTTTGCAGGGCATTGCCCCAAAGAAATCAGCTCTTTTATCTGTAAATAAAAATACAAACAACCCCCCAACAGTAAAACCCATCACTCACACAACCAAACCCCCAAAATATAATCCTAACTAAAAAACCTAAGCTCCCCATTGCCCTGAAAAGGGCATTTGGATGGGCATTGCCCTTAAAATGGCATTTATCTCTTTTTCCGCCCAAATCCTAAGCTAAAAATAATACCCACCCAATAAACCCTTAAAAAAAAACCTAACACTAACCCCCGAAGATCCACTTACAGTTTTTGAAGACCCAACATCCATCCTCAATGAAGCAGCAGAAATCCTCAACGAAGCGGCAGAAGTCTTCATCCAAGCGGGCCGAAGTCTTCTTCCAGACGACATCTTCTATCTTCATCCCTCTGGCGCGGAGCGACTCCATCTTCAAGACATCCAGCGCGGAGCATCCTCTTCAATCGATGGCTCTTCTCGAATAAAGGTTCCTTTAAGTGACGTCATCCAAGATGGCGTCCCTTGAATTCCAATTGGCTGATAGAATTCTATCAGCCAATCGGAATTAAAGGTGAAAGAATCCTATTGGCTGATGCAATCAGCCAATAGGATTGACCTTCAATCCTATTGGCTGACCCAATCAGCCAAAAGGATTGAGCTCACATTCTATTGGCTGTTCCAATCAGCCAGTAGAATGCAAACTCAATCCTATTGGCTGATCCAATCAGCCAATAGGATTTTTTCACTTTTAATTCCGATTGGCTGATAGAATTCTATCAGCCAATCGTAATTCAAGGGACGCCATCTTTGATGACGTCACTTAAAGGGACATGAAATCGAAAATGTTTCATTCATGATTCAGATAGAGAATACAATTTCAAACAACTTTCCAATTTACTTCTATTATTTAAGTTCCTTCTTTCTCTTGTTATCCTTTGCTGAAATGTTTATCTAGGCAAGCTCATGTGCATCAGAGAACCTCGGTTCTAGCTGTTGATTGGTGGCTGCATATATAAACTGATTGTCATTGGCTCACCCATGTGTTCAGTTAGAAACCAGTAGTGCATTGCTGCTCCTTTAACAAATGATACCAAGAGAATAAAACAGATTAGATAATAGAAGTAAATTAGAAAGTTGTTTAAAATTGTAGTCTCTCTCTGGATCATGGGAGAAAATTTTAGGGTTTCATGTCCCTTTAAAGGAACCTTCATGGGGCGGAGCCTGGCCGGGAGTAAGAATGGTCGCAAAGCTGTGTAGCTCCGTGCAAGACATATGGCAAAAGAGTATTAATCAAGGTCAAGCCTGACATTCAAACAACAAGCATCATAACCAACCCCCAAGAAATGTAGTGGGACCTCAAAGACGACTTTTGACGTCGGATCGGTAAGCCTACATAGGAGCTTAATTGAAGAAAGTCTCAGGAGCGCATGAAGTTAGCGCCATTTTGATTCTTCAGAGACAGAGGCACAGAGACACATTGAGCCAACACCAGGGCTCGACAAATGAGGATGGAGACCTCAGACACAGTAATCCGCTATGTGTGTCTTAGTATCAGCATGCTCCGGTATCAACTAAACTGCGCAATAACGGACGGCGCCATTACTGCTAACCTGACACAACTGCACTACCACACTATGTAAGTCGAGCACTACTTGCTCTCACAATATTTACTTAAAATACTGGCTAACTGTATAGAGGATAGAAGGGAACCCGGAGAAGCTGTAAAGTTGACAACTCACAAGGGAGCACAGAAAATCACTTAGCGGGCCCCGCCATAATCAAGGAGTTTTGTGACATACATTTGATAAAGATAGTTTGTGGCTGGAACTGTTAAAAGAGAGGAGCAGTAATAAATACACTACGACTTAAGGGGTAAATAATAATACAAGGCCTAACTTCATTTGAACCTCAATTACTACAAATAAACTATAGTCACCCCACGCTGTGGCAAATATGGCTGCTAGAAAGCCAAATAAAAATCCCCCTGCAGGAAAAGCAGCAACAGCTAGTCTGTTTTTCAAGCCTTCTAAAGGGGAAAGGGCAATAGAACCACAAGAAATTGATCAGGAAACCGATGCAGAAGCGGACATAGATCCTCAAAGCAGCGCCAGATTTAACTCCAGTTACAAAAGATGATATCAAAGCCCTAGTCTCAAAGCAGGACATTACTAACAATTTCGAAAAAATGTGGGACAAGATGGACTCTTTTCAAACCACAATAACTAACAGCCTGGCTGAGTTCCGGCGTGAAATATCAGACCTGGGCACAAGAGTAATGGCACTAGAAGATAATGAAGATACAATTGAAGAAAATATCTCAGCTATTTCTCAGAAAACCCAGGATCATCAACAGGAAATAGATATTCTCCACGACAAAATGGAGGATTTAGAAAATCGGTCCCGCAGAAGCAATATACGCATTAAAGGAGTCCCAGAAACCATAACTCAACCAGACTTGCAAAACTACCTCAGGGGGCTATTCCAAGCAATCACAGGTAGTATGGCGGAAGACAACTTCCAGATGGAGAGGGCACACAGGGCCCTTAAAGCCAAGCCAAAAGGGGACTACCCATCTAGAGATATTATAGTTAAAATGCTCAGGTTCCCAGAAAAAGAAGCCATTCTCCAGGCGGCGAGGAAAAATCCCACCTTCAAGTATCAGGGAGTAGTGGTCCAATTTTATCAGGACTTGTGTGTACGCACGCTACAAAGAAGGGGTGCACTAAGACCACTCACTCAGCTGCTCCGAAAGAACCAAATAAATTATCGATGGAGTTTCCCTTTTGCTCTGTCTATCCTGCATGAGGGCAAAATCCTTACGATAAGAGACAGACAAGATATACCGGATATCTGTGCCTACCTTAGTCTGGAGGTTCCATAGCTGCCTTCTAACCAAGCAAACTCGGAAAAAGAAGGCAACATGCAGAATACAGACACCAATAAGAAAACAAAGTGGACAAAAGTCCCCAAGAAAAAGCCGAAATGAAAAAAAAGAAGAGGCAGCGACAATAGGGAAGCATCCCTGGCTTCTCTGGAAGGTTCCTCATGGAGGCAAGATGCAGATGAGTATACAGAGAAAAACTGTTCAATAGACTGTTTATTTTCCCTGGAGCAGAGACTATTGAATCCTTTTTTTTTAGCTTAGGGAATGCTCCACAGGAATATCATCACCAATTCTGTTTCTGTTTTAGATTATACCTCATATGGTAAAACCAGTATAAGATTACAATTTCAACATGAGAGTGAGAAAAATTGGGGGAAGGGGGGGAAATCCCCATAATAGGGGGAATTTATGTGGTAATTCATATTCTATAGATTTTAAAGATATGTTAATAATTGCAATGATTATATCACGGAAAAATGGTTTGATGTCTTAAGATAAAGATTATCCTTTGCTATTTCAGTAGGTACTATGATAGATATGTTACAAATGCACCATTAGTTATTTAAGATGTTTATGCAAAGTCTAAATTATGTTCAGGAGTTATTCCTGAAATCTAAGTTTTGTTATTCTTGGTTTTTTGTTAAGTTGAAGTTTGTTATTTATTGCTATTTATGTATGGTCATTAAGGTCTCTGGAAGGAATGCAACAGTTAGTCAGACCAATAGGGAGCAATTCCACATAAAATCCTACAAGACTAGAGTATCCCACAGACAAATCTGATGCAGACAACACTCACTATTCTCTCACATAATGTGAGAGGTCTCAATACCAATGTAAAACGTAAGGTAGCTCTTAATCAATATATAAAACTGGGAGCGAAAATCATATTTCTACAAGAGACCCACTTTACACAAACCCTAATACCCAAATACTGGCACAAATATTTCCCCACTCACTACCACTCAACCACAGATAAAAAAATTAGAGGTGTCTCTATCCTTATTCATTCATCCCTTCAGTTTGCAACTGAAGAGGTAATAACAGACCCAGAAGGCAGATATCTAATTGTCAGAGGGAGAATACAAGACACAAGGGTAACCCTTTGTAACATATACGCACCAAACGAACAGCAACACATATTTTTTCGACAGATTTCACACCTTATCACCCAGTGGTCCCAGACCAGAACAATTCTGGCTGGTGATTTTAATATTACATTGATAGCTAAAACAGGAGACCCTGAGAAGAAAACTTCACATAAACAACTTAGGAAAAACTCCATAGCAAAAACAATAAAAGAAATGCTAGATACACATAATTTAGTTGACACTTGGGAAACTTTATTTGGCAACACTACAGACCACACTTACTACTCACATGCACATAACAAATACACCAGGCTGGATTATGTTATGGTGAGTCAGACTCTCATCCCAAACATCATAAATGCCCGCATACATACATCAGTGTGGTCTGACCACTCGGTGGTTCAAGTGGAGATGAGGGGTATAGTAAACCTCCATAGACAGAGATCCTGGACTTATGACCCGAACCTATTAGGAAGGGAATTCATCTACAAAGAAACACTTAAAAGCATGACAGAATACTGGCAAAAAAATGAAAACTCCACTACTAACCCGATTTTTACCTGGGCAGCACACAAACCTTATCTTAGGGGAATCCTGATTAAAGAAAAGGCGAAACTCACCAAACAAGCTAATAAATCCATAGACCAGCTACAGTCGGAGATTCAGTCTTTAGAAACACAACACAGGCAAACACACTCCCCTACCATATTTAGATTACTCCAAACTAAGAGAAAAGTACAGGAAAAAATCTTAAACGAATCAGCTATAAGAGCCATTCAGAGACTAAGGACCAATTACTTCATGTATTCAAATAAACCCGATAAATATCTAGCTAATAAGTTAAGAGAAAGGGTCAAGACATACTCTATCCCTGTTATACAACATGCGGACGGTTCAAAAACGACTAACCCACAAGATATCTCAGACACCTTTGCCACATATTATGAAATTCTATATGATGGTCAGAAGGTCCAACACTCTAGTCAGACGAGAGACTTGTTAGCATCATTTCTACAACACACTGAACTTAAGGCAATTAGCCCATCCGATAAGGACACTCTAAACGGAGAAATCTCCACCCAGGAAATAATTACTGTCTTAAAAGAACTCAAGATAGGGAAAGCAGCTGGCCCAGATGGCCTACCCAGTGAATACTATAAACTCTTTAAACATGCACTAATCCCTCATCTCAAAGAATTTTGCAATAATGTAATGCAGGGAGTAGAGATTCCAGTGGACATACTCAGAGCCAAAATTATAGTGATCCCTAAACCAGGGAAAGACCCAACAAGATGCCAAAACTACAGACCAATCTCCCTTATTAATCAGGATATAAAAATACTTACAAAAATTTTAGCCAACAGACTTAAACATATACTTCCAGATATAATACACCCAGATCAGGTGGGGTTCATTCAGGGAAGGGAGGCACCGGATAACATCAGGAGGACAATAGATCTGACAGAATTCCTAGTGGCGGAGGGTACGCCTTCTCTGCTCCTATCGCTGGATGCGGAGAAGGCGTTCGACCGAGTGGACTGGCCATACATGTTTGCAGTTCTTTCCAAAATGGGGTTTGAGGGGGCTTTCGTACAAGCGATCAAGGGTTTATACTCTACACCTATGGCTACGATTAGTGCAGCAGGGTATCAGTCGAGGCCTATAAAAATAATGAATGGTACTAGACAAGGTTGTCCTTTGTCCCCGCTCCTGTTTGCGATCTGTATAGAGCCGCTAGCATCTCGTATTAGATATTCAGGAGACATCAAGGGGGTCAATATAGGACAATCAGAATACAAATTATCGCTTTTTGCAGATGATGTGCTGCTGACGCTGACTAAACCTATGGGCTCTTTAACACATCTATATGGAATTCTGCAGGAATTCTCTAAAATATCAGGTTACAAAGTTAATCTAGATAAATGCGAAACACTACCATTGTCGCTCCCCCCCCCCCCCACACAAAAAATTAATTGAGATTAATTTTAACATTACTTGGGTGAAAAACTCTATTTCATACCTAGGAACCAAAATTTCAGATTCATTTGATAAATTATACAATTTAAATTACATTCCATTATATAAGACTATAAGGAAAAATATCGGGAAATGGAAAGGAGGGGGCTTCTCCTGGTATGGTCGCCTATCAACCATTAAAATTAATATTTTCCCTAAGATATTATATTTATTTCGGGCCTTACCAATTAAGATTCCCTCTACAGATCTACAAAAATTACAATCCGATCTCCATTCCTTCCTCAGAGGCGATAGGAAAGCCAGAATAGCATCACAAATTCTTACCCAACACAGACAATTAGGAGGGGTAGGTCTACCTAATTTAGCTGACTACTATCAGGCATCACAACTCGCCCAGGCTACCCTCTTAAGTAAACAATCCAATAATGTTATATGGACAGAGATTGAAAGGGATATACATGGACAGGAATACTCGGATGATATCCTATGGAAGTGGGGTGGGCAGACACACCACAATAAGGTTCGACTTTCAGCCACTTTACACACTGTCTCTGTCTGGAAAACAGCAACCACAGGCCAGACTCTCATACCAACACACACCTGGGCCAAACCCTTAAGGCTTCTTATACCAAATGAGACTCAGAGATCTTTGGGGAAATGGGCGAACAAAGGGCTCTACAGAGTAGCAGACTTTTTTACTGAAAGGACGTTTAATATTATATAACCAACTACAGGAAATCCTTCACCCCTATAAACTGCACTGGTATATTTACTTGCAAATATCATCAGCTCTGAATAGATACCTCATACAACATACAAGATGCCCAAAAACAAATTTAGAGAGACTCTGCATGTCACCGAATAGGGAGAAACACACAATCTCTAAACTGTATACAGATATTCAAGAAAGCAAATGTAACACCAAATCTAACTTAATGTTGAAGTGGGAGACAGATTTGGGGTTTGCTGTCCCGAGGGAAGAGTGGAATCAGATCCTCTATGACTCATGTAGAGGTTTGATTAGTGCAGACCTTAGGGAGAACACCATCAAAACCTCATTTAGGTGGTACCTGACCCCTATAAGAACATCCCACTTCTCATCTACTGATTCTAGACTTTGCTATAGGGGATGTGGAGAACAAGGTTCGTATATCCATATGTGGTGGACCTGCCCTATAATAAAAAACATATGGTCCCAACTAAACAACTTATTAGGTCACCTACTTGACGAACACATATCATTAACAATACCTCAGGCACTCTTAAATAGAGGGCTTGATCAATTCAATCCAGCAATTAATAAATTTATTAAAATCTTATGTACAGCAACTAGAACATGTATAGCGAGACATTGGAAAGTTGGAACTCCTACATGGAAAGAGGTGACAGATAAGATACAAGATATATACATAATGTCAGAAGGGACGGCCCGAATACAAAGTAACATGGACCAGTTTCAGAAGGTGTGGTTCTATTGGATCATGAATAGCAGCCCAAGTAGGGAATGATAATGTGCAGAAATGGGGATGAACAGTAAAGATGCTCTAGGCTAGTTTTATAATATACATGAGATAAGGATATGATTGTGAACCTATAACCCTAAGGATTTAATCCAAGAGACATAACAGATGTTATTCATTAGGAACTATTAAGAAGAAATAAATGACCATACAGAATAGTTTAGTTCCCGTTCAAAGGTTTATTCAGTTTTAACAAGTTTGAAGTTGATACATAAAAGTAAGTAAACAATCTTAAGGCAACAGTAATAGCCAATCATAGCTCAATTAATCCCGACTCAACAACTCAACACTTTTAGGTGGAATGTCAGGAAGATAATTAAATACATTTTAGAGGGAAGGTCAAAGGGTTAATTTTATCAATAGAAGTCGACCACCATTATTTGGCTTGACCACCACTGCTATCAATATGTAATTGCACTGAAAAGGAATACCCATGTATTAATATGCTTTTGTTCTATAGTTTGTTGGTAGAACACTGATCATACATTTATGAATCCTGTACATGAAAATGTGGGACAATTGAAAATGTTATGTTTACATGCCTTTTGAATCATAATAAAAATTATTTTAACATAAAGGAACCTTCATTTGAGAAGAGCGATCGATTGAAGAGGATGCTCCGCGCCGGATGTCTTGAAGATGGAGCCGCTCCGCGCCTGATGGATGAAGATAGAAGATGACGTCTGGATGAAGACTTCTGCCGGCTTAGATGAAGACTTCAGCCCGCTTGGATGAAGACTTCTGCTGCTTCGTTGAGGACTTCTGCCGCTTCGTTGAGGATGGATGTCGGGTCTTCAAAAACTGTAAGTGGATCTTCGGGGGTTAGTGTTAGGTTTTTTTAAGGGTTTATTGGGTGGGTTTTATTTTTAGCTTAGGGTTTGGGCGGAAAAAGAGCTAAATGCCCATTTAAGGGCAATGCCCATCCAACTGCCCTTTTCAGGGCAATGGGGAGCTTGGGTTTTTCAGTTAGGATTTTATTTGGGGGGTTTGGTTGTGTGGGTGGTGGGTTTTACTGTTGGGTGGTTGTTTGTATTTTTTTTTCAGGTAAAAGAGCTGATTTCTTTGGGGCAATGCCCCACAAAAGGTCCATTTAAGGGCTATTGGTAGTTTAGTTTAGTTTAGGCTAGGGTTTTTTTTTTTATTTTGGGGGAGCTTTTTTATTTTTATAGGGCTATTAGATTAGGTGTAATTAGTTTAAATATTTGATAATTTATTTTTTTATTTTGTGTAATTTAGTGTTTTTTTTATTTAGTTAATTGTATTTAATTAAGTTAATTTATTTAATTGTAGTGTAATGTTAGGTGTTAGTGTGAGGCAGGTTAGGTTTTATTTTACAGGTAAATTTGTATTTATTTTAGCTAGGTAGCTAGTAAATAGTTAATAATTATTTACTAACTAGTCTATCTAGTTAAAATAAATACAAACTTGCCTGTGAAATAAAAATAAAGCCTAAGCTAGCTACAATGTAACTATTAGTTATAGTGTAGCTATCTTAGGGTTTATTTTATAGGTAAGTATATAGATTTAAATAGGAATTATTTAGTTATTAATTGTAATTTTTTTTTAGAATTATTTTAATTATATTAAAGTTAGTGGGTGCTAGAGTTAGGGTTAGATTTAGGGTTAGGTTCTGGGGTTAATAAATTTAATATAGTGGCAGCGATTTTGGGGGCAGCAGATTAGGGGTAAATAACAGTAATGTAGGTTGCGGCAATGTTAGGGACAGCAGATTAGGGATTAATAATATTTAACTAGTGTTTGCGATGCGGGAGTGCGGCGGTTTAGGGGTTAATATGTTTATTATAGTGGAGGCGATGTCCGGAGCGGCAGATTAGGGGTTAATAATTTTATTTTAGTGTTTTTGATGCAGGAGGGCCTCGGTTTAGGGGTTAATAGGTAGTTTATGGGTGTTAGTGTACTTTGTAGAACTTTAGTTATGAGTTTTATGCTACGGCTTTGTAGCGCAAAACTCGTAACTACTGACTTTCAGTTTAGGTTATGGATCTTGTAGTTTTAGGCTGTACTGCTTACTATTTGGTCTCCCAGGCAAACTCGTAATACCGGCGCAAAAGAAGTCCCATTGAAAAATTACTTTTTGAAAGCTGTGGTAGTTACGTTGCGTTACGGCCAAAAAAGTGTGCGGTGCAGCTAAACCTGCAAGACTCGTAATACCAGCGGTGGTGAAAAAGAGCCTTAATGCTGCTTTTTCACTCATACCGCAAAACTCGTAATCTAGCCGTTAGAAAGTTATTTAAATTTGTATGCGCTATCTGAATCATGAAAGAAGAATTTTGGGTTTTATATCTCTTTAATGTTTAGCATTTTGGTAGAATTGATATGAAAATCTCAGAGTATGTTTCTTAGCAACTCTAACATGAGATCTTCACCTGTGATCGAATCAACTTTAATAGACCAAAAGAAAAATTGAAA
This sequence comes from Bombina bombina, assembly GCF_027579735.1. Taxonomy (NCBI): domain Eukaryota; kingdom Metazoa; phylum Chordata; class Amphibia; order Anura; family Bombinatoridae; genus Bombina; species Bombina bombina. Next base: position 570,075,728 of record NC_069501.1, read on the forward strand.
CAAGAAATGTTTCTTTCATGATTCAGATATAGAGCATGTGACTTTAAACAAATTTAAAATTTACTACTATTATCAATTTTTCTTTGTTCTATTGGTATCTTTTGTTGAAAATCATTGATGTAAGCTCAGTAGACAACTCAAGGGGGCATATTTATTAAGCTTCATATGAAGCTTGATGCCCCTTGTTTCTGGCCCCATGTAAAGACCGCTTCTCCATAACCTGTCTGCCTCCTCTGAGGCGGCGGACAGACATTGCCAAAAATCAACCCGATCCAATACGATCGGGTTGATTGACACCCCCTGCTAGCGGCCTATTGGCCGCGAATCTGCAGGGGTCGGTATTGCACCAGCAGTTCACCAGAACTGCTGGTGCAATGATAAATGCCGAGAGCGTTTGCTGTCGGCATTTATCGATGTACAGCAGACATAATACGCTACATCATATAATGTCCACTCACATCATGATAAATAGGCCCCAAGGTATTGATCTAGGCCCATTTTGGTATATTTCATGCCACCATTTCCCTGCCAAAAGTGATCATATAAAAATAAATTGTTAACTTTGTCATAAACTTTGGGTTTTACAATACATACTGCTTGTGCAATCATGGCTTTGCCATTGGTTTTTGGTAATTAGAAGGTTGCTAATTGCAGCTGCGCACCACAGTTCTGAATTTTCTGGCATTGAAGGAGTTAATTAATTAGCTGGTAAGGGAAATACTATATTAATATAGCTATTACCCTCCTACCTGACACCTCCCGAGTCCCACCTTCATGATCCCCTCTCAAACGGCTCTCTTACTCCCCCTCTCACACTCATCCCTACCATCTTAGGTACTGGCAGACAGTCTGCCAGTATGCAGTTTAGGGCTTATTTTTTTAATTATTATTGTCCTGCAGTCTAGTGATCCCTCCTCAAGCTTTCCACCTCAATGATTCCTCCCAAACAGCCCTCTATCCCTCCCACTAGTGACAACCATCTTTGGTACTGGCAGTTGTCTTTAGTGCAATGGTTCCCCACCTAACCCCTCCCTGCGATCATTATGTTGTCCCCAACCCCCCGTTTCATCCTTTTTCTGTAGTGCAGTGCCCAATCCTTCCCTCTCCCTTCAAAACCATTTTTCTGTAGGTAGGGTCCCTCCCACTCCCTCATTCTCCTCTGTACCTCTTAGCTGCCCACCCTCCTCTCACATTCTCTCCCACACCTCCCACCGGCACCAGTGGATGATTGTCACTGATGGCGACACACACAGTGTCACTGTCTGTAGCGATCAGGCATCTGCCTTTATATGGAACTAAAAAAACACTGATTGTGCTCCGTTACCATATGAAGAGAGATGCCTGCAGCTCAGGAACAGCAGCTCTCGACTGTCACTTTACAGCCAAGGATAATGTAGCTTCCTGAAGCTGCGACGTATATATGGTACAATAGGCAATATATCACATGACATATATATATATATATATATACAGGTAGCCCTCAGTTTACGCCGGGGTTAGGTTCCAGAAGGAATAGTTGTAAATTGAAACCGTTGTAAATTGAAACCCAGTTTATAATGTAAGTCAATGGGAAGTGAGAGAGAGAGGTTCCATGCCCCTCTCAAAATTGATATAAGTAACACCTAATACATTCTTTTTAAGACTTAAGACTTTAAATGCTAAACAGCATTATAAACCTAATAAAATAATCACACAACACAGAATATATAATTAAACTAAGTTAAAGGAACAAAAACATTTGCTAAACAGCATTATAAACCTAATAAAATAATCACACAACACAGACTTCACTTGCATTTTTCTGCATACAGTTCTTTCTATGCATTCCAATCTGGACTGATTTATAGACAGGAAGATCTTGTTTCTTTGAAATCTGCTCGATAGCTCAGGTCTGGTTAAACTGATTAATTTCAGCTTGCTTGGCTTTGCTGCAACACAAGGGGACAGCTCCACCTACTGGCTATTTTAATAAATGCACTGCTTCTCAATGCTTTTCAATAGCAGTCACATGACTGGAAAAAAGGTTGTTATTCTGAAACGGTGTAAATTGAACCGTTGTAAAACGAGGGCCACCTGTATATATATATATATACGATTGTTTGAGTTTAAGTGGTTAATATAAGTTTTTGAACTTCATGGTTTTGTATTGTAAAAATTAATGTGTTTGTGCACGTGATGTGTGGATGTGTGTGTGTGTATAGTGTGAGTGTTGTGTGTACGAGTGTAGGTGCGGGAAGTGTGTGTGTGTTTGTATGTGATATGTATATAGTCTGACTTCCACTCATACGGTTATTTTCTTTCACCAGGATGAATAGATGTGTTGTGTGCCACCTTGAGGAAAGAACCATGGGCGCGATCCGATATACGGCGCAGGTTTCGGCGCACATCAGGGTATTACATATACCCCGCCGGCAGTTCCTAAAGTGCCGTAAGTCTGATAAACTAGCGCTGTCCAGAAATGAGCGTAACTACAAATATCTGGAGTCGTTAGTGACTTACGGTACTTTAGAAACTGCCGGCGCCTAAGAAAAGTAAAGATAATTTAAAATTTTCCGTACAGTCTAACCTGCCTCCCAAAAATAGCCCAACACGTAAAACCCCTATATCCGCAATCCCCCCTCTCACTACTAATAATAAATGTATTAACCACTAGACCGACAACCCCCACAACGCAACAAGCCTAATTATTAACCCCTAAACCGCCATAGCCCACAACGCAATTAACCTATTTAAGTATTAACCCCAAAACCGCCATAGCCCCCTAATCTGCCGCCGCCAACGTCGCCGTCACTATAATAAAGTTATTAAGCCCTAAACCTAACCCTAACCCTAACACCCCCCTAACTTAAATATTATTTAAATAAATCAAAATAATATTACTATTGTTAACTAAATTATTCCTATTTAAAACTAAATTCTTACCTATAAAATAAACCCTAAGATAGCTACAATATAATTAATAATTACATTTTAGTATTTATTTTTATTTTACAGGCAACTTTGTATTTATTTTAACTAGGTAGAATAGCTATTAAATAGTTAATAACTATTTAATAGCTACCTAGTTAAAATAATTACAAATTTACCTGTAAAATAAAACTTAACCTGTTACAATTACACCGAACACTACACTATCATTAAATTAATTAAAGGAATTAACTACAATTAGCTAAAATTAAATACAATTAAATAAAATAAACTATAGTACAAAAACAAACAAACACTAAATTACAGAAAATAAAAAAAATTATAAGAAGTTTAAACTAATTACACCTAATCTAAGCCCCCTAATAAAATAAAAAGCATTTCCTACCCTATACTAAATTACAAATAGCTCTTAAAAGGGCTTTTTGCGGGGCATTGCCCCAAAGTAATTAGCTCTTTTACCTGTAAAAAAAATAAATATAACCCCCCCAACATTACAACCCACCACCCACACCCAACCTTATTCTAAAACCCACCCAATCCCCCCTTAAAAAACCTAACACTACCCCATTGAAGATCACCCTACCTTGAGCCGTCTGTACCCAGCCGGGCAGAAGTCTTCATCTGATCCGGGCACAAGGGGTCCTCCAGCCGGGCAGAAGTCTTCATCCGATCCGGGCAGAAGAGGTCCTCCATCTGTGCAGAAGTCTTCATCCAAGCAGCATTTTCTATCTTCTTCCATCCAACGAGGAGCGGGTCCATCTTGAAGACATCCGACGTGGCGCAAAGGGGGGATTGGGTGGGTTTTAGAATAAGGTTGGGTGTGGGTGGTGGGTTGTAATGTTGGGGTGGTTGTATTTCTTTTTTTACAGGTAAAAGAGCTGATTACTTTGGGGCAATGCCCCGCAAAAAGCCCTTTTAAGGGCTATTTGTAATTTAGTATAGGGTAGGGAATTTTATTATTTTGGGGGGCTTTTTATTTTATTAGGGGGCTTAGATTAGATGTAATAAGTTTAAACTTCTTGTAATTTTTTTCATTTTCTGTAATTTAGTGGGGGCTTTTTTGTACTGTAGTTTATTTTATTTAATTGTATTTAATTTTAGCTAATTGTAGTTAATTAATTTTATTACTTTAATGATAGTGTATTGTTAGGTGTAATTGTAACTTAGGTTAGGTTTTATTTTACAGGAAATTTGTAATTATTTTAACTAGGTAGCTATTAAATAGTTATTAACTATTTAATAGCTATTCTACCTAGTTAAAATAAATACAAAGTTGCCTGTAAAATAAAAATAAATCCTAAAATAGCTACAATGTAATTATTAATTATATTGTAGCTATCTTAGGGTTTATTTTATAGGTAAGTATTTAGTTTTAAATAGGAATAATTTAGTTAATAATAGTAATATTAATTAGATTTATTTAAATAATATTTAAGTTAGGGGGGTGTTAGGGTTAGACTTAGGTTTAAGGGTTAATAACTTTATTATAGTGGCGGAGACGTTGGCGGCGGCAGATTAGGGGTTAATACATTTAATAGCCTATGTGGGCTATGGCGGTTTAGGGGTTAATACTAGACTAGGTTAATTGTGGTTTGGGCTATGGCGGTTTAGGGGTTAATAGAGTTTATTAGTTTTTGCGGTAGATAGATAGACATTGCGCATGCGTTAGGTGTTAGTTTATTTTTGCAGGCATTTTATGGAGTTACGGTGCTCCCATACTCAGCGCAAGGCCTGCTATGGCTGCATTTTATGGTGCAGTGAAAATGGAGTAAGATTTCTCAATTTTCGCCACATAAGGCCTTGCGCTGGATATTGGATACCGATTTACGACGCGGTCCCATGTTAGCCTATGGGAGTAAAAATTGCGAGCGAGGGGTGAAATATACAGCCGTAACTTGTATGCTACGCCGTATATGTAATACCAAAATCGCGCAAAATCTGGCGTCGCCGGCTTTTGCGGGCGACGCTCTATATGTAATGGAAGCCCAGATTAGGAGAAAGTTACACTCATAGGGCCTGAAGATCAAAAACTCCCCGGCATGGAGAAAAATCATGCAAAATCGTTCAGGGCTTTTTAAAGCATTTTACTGCAATACATTTGTCTCTCCATCACACCCCTCAGAACACTGCAAATCGAAAATAACAGCTCTCAACTAAAATTTGCTTTTCAAAAATGTTTGGGGGACCTCACAGTGCTGATGAGACTTTTTAGATAATCTCATCAGACCAAACTAGAGAGCTTTAGATCATTGGAACCCATGACCAGGAATGGACCAGACCAGGCACAGGATGTTTACAGATGTACTTGCAGAAACATGAGGCCACTTTTTTTGGCAGGATGTTACTGTACACTTGTTGGGAATGTATTAAATAAAGTGGGGATTGTGGGTCAATAAAAAAAAAAGTTCTTTAGTAATTTAAGATGATTAGTTTGTGGAAGGAAGTAGATCTATCATCCTAAGATCATCAAACATATCGATTACAATAATGACAGCCACCTTGTTTTAATGCTTCCTAATATTTGCCTAGTTTCAACATCATACTCATAGAAACTCTTCAAGTCTTGCACTATAACTGTATAAAATAAGCTAACAATTAAATGTTAATAATAACTGTATCAATGTCTACTGGTAAAATATTTGTACGTTTGCGCAATTCGTTCCAACTATGTTCTAATTGAGTTCCTGTTTAAATTTAAAATACAAAGTTACAGAATTTGCTTTTTGGTCTTTCTAGGGAGCATTAGACAATCACATTTTTCTTTTACACAAAAGCAAGAAGTATTTCATGTACCTTTAAATATTCCTTCTTTCATCATGATCAAGGTTAAAGTAATGGTAAATACAAGCGTTTAACAAACACTAGGATTTACCATCATTACAAATCAAGGGGAGTTTAAGTGATGAGATCTATAAAATAGGGTGCTAAACTCACCCTTTCTGTGCTGTTGCACAGCGCTAAACTCAGCTGAACGTTTGGATTTGCCATCACTTTAAGTTTTGTCTTGAGCTCCTTTCAACCACTGCTGCTTTGTGCTTTTTCAATCCTAGGCGGTGTATTAATAGATAGTACAGCTTGCAAGGCTCTATTATTTTTCTTGCTTAAAGGAATATACAAATGCAAAATAAGATGCTCTAATAAGTTAGCTTATGTTATTATTGCACCCTGCAGGTGGGTTAAACACATAGTTAAAGTCAGCAACAAAGCAACAATCTACTACCGGGAGCTATCTGAAGACATCTGGTGAGCCAATGATTAGATACATATGTGTATTTACCAATCACCAGCTAGGTCCCAGTCATGCATTGCTTCTGCTGAGGATATGTACATAGGTTTTAAACAAAGGATACCAAGAGAATACATTTGATAAAATAAGTGAATTTTAAGTGTGCTAAAATTACGTTCTTTCTCGAAATCATGAAAGTTTAATTTTGACTTTCATGTCCCTTTAAGCTACAGATTTTTTTGCTTTAATATTTCTGTGAAATTACTTTTTTGTTTCAAAATTTTCAGCTATTTAACTTCACAGCAAAATACAAATGAAATATTTAAAAATCACCAGATTACCGGAATAATTTATAAATCATTGCGGCAATATAATAACTTTTAAAAAAATCTCAACTAAAGTACGGTCATAGCGGAAATTTTATTATTCAATATATAGTTCTGTCTCACAATACAAAGGAACAAAGTAGATATAAAGTAGGAAAAAAGAGATATGTATATTTATATATAACTTTTTTTCTTCTGCTATATAAAACATTTTCCATATGTAGATTGTTGTTTTCTTACTGGAATTATCCCTAAGTAGAACCATAGAAAATTTTTAATTTGTCCAAGCATCTGCTTTCAATATGCTATCAAACCTATATTTAGGATTTATTTTTATTATACGTGTATGTATCTGATGGTCTGTAAGCCTGACTAAAATCAGCCATAGTATAAATATTCAAAACCAAAGCTATTTTCTTCCTATAAGATGCAATATTTGTATATAAATACATAATTATGATGCCAAAAAATATAAGAATATGAATTTTTCATTTTGTTTTTTCCACGTTATTGTCTCTCAGGATGAAAAATTGCAGAACAAAAGAAACAAGCATAAGTGAATATGTCCTGCAATAACTATACTCTAGAAACAATAAAGAAAATTGTATTCACTGTAGTTGCACCATGCTGAAATACAAATGGTTGAACCATGCTGGTAGAATGAAAGGAAAAGAAACAGTGAGCTATTGCTTGCTGTCTCTTTGTCTAGAGAAGCCAGATGCCAAACACTTCCCCTGTACAATTCCTTTTCATTTGAGCACATGGGTGTAACAATGGTGGCAGGACCAGATTTAAAATTAGGCAGAGTAGGCATGTGCCTGTTGCAATTTTAGAATAAAGAGGCGGAGCTTGTTCTGGTGCAACACATTTATTTTGTGATTTTCATCAGAAACAGATAAATAACTCTGCTTTACTCTGGTGCTATGCTTCTTAACTGTATTCAGTGCTTGTTTCAGGATTACTGAAAGGTAAGGTAAAGTCGAGCATACTACTTAACGATATTTTAGATAGATTAAAAAATAAGCATAACTTTCATTCATCAATATTATCATAAGTATCGTAATTACTAATATTTCTACTTTACAAGTACTTGCCTGACACAAATTTTTCGTCCGCCCGCCATTTTGCAATAGTTGATTGACAGTTTCGATCTATATTAATGCCCAATTAGTTTCTTCCCCACGAGGAGGTCAGCCCATCCATTCATACGTCACTAGATTCCTGTGCGCATGCGGTTTACTTCAATCATCGTAGTTCCACCCGTGCTCGTTCGTGAGATGTGCATGCTCTGTGAGACCTGTGTTACTATTCATCTGTTTTGTCTCATAATAAGCATCGCATCGATCAACGAGTGTGAAAAAGGGGTTCCACAAACTGTATTATGTTTCAGCAATCACCGGCACTATAACAATCAATCAATGCTTTTGAACAATGAATACTTTGTATCGGGAATTGGCGCATGCGCAGAGCAAATCTAAATCGTGAACACGCTTTCACGTGACGTAAAGAGAGGATGAGACCGCTCTCTGACATGCTACAGAGAAACACGAAAGTGGCATGGGGGAGGAGTTGGTAAATAAACGGTAGGAAAATAAAAGATTAGATTGCATAAAAAGTATAACATGAAATTAAAAATAAAGTGAGTGACTACTTTGTTATTGAGTATTACAATGCTTACAGGCTTTCAATACAGCTAAAGTTTACCTTTACTTGAACCACTGAGGTGTTTCCATGGTAACACTTAGTTACTGTAGCTGAGAACATAGCAATCGCCACCTGCTGGTAGGACATTAAAATAGCAGCACAAGAAATATGGACAATGCAGTAATAAATTTGTCAATAATAACAAACATACGGCTACATTACGAGTTGTGCGTTAAGGTAAAAAAGCAGCGTTAACAGGTCCAAACGCTGCTTTTTTACGCCCGCTGCTATTACGAGTCTTGCAGGTATAGGTGTACCGCACACTTCTTTGGCCTTACCGCAAAACGACTTACGTAAACTTCCTAAAGTTTTTTTTCTATGGGACTTCCATAGCGCCGGTATTACGAGTCTGTCCTGGGAGGCCAAAAAGTGAGCGGTATACCCTACCCTGTCCAGAGTCCTAACGCATTTAAAAGTCAGTAGTTATGAGTTTTATGGTACAACGCTGTAACATAAAACTCATAACTAAAGTGCTAAAAAGTACACTAACACCCATAAACTACCTATTAACCCTAAACCGAGGTCCTCCTGCATCGCAAACACTAAAAGAAAATTTGTAACCCCTAATATGCCGCTCCGGACACCGCCGCCAACTACATTATATTTATGAACCCCTAATCTGCTGCCCCCAACAATCGCCGACACCTACATTATATTTATTAACCCCTAATCTGCTGCCCCCAATGTCGCCGCAACCTACTTACACTTATTAACCCCTAATCTGCCGCCCCCAACGTCACCGCCACTATACTAAATGTATTAACCCCTAAACTTAAGTCTAACCCTAACCCTAACACCCCCTTACTTAAATATAATTAAAATAAATCTAACTAAAAATTCCTATCATTAACTAAATAATTCCTATTTAAAACTAAATACTTACCTATAAAATAAACCCTAACGGCTAGATTTAGAGTTCTGCGGCCAAAGGGGTGCGTTAGCTACGCGTGCTTTTTTTCTCCCGCACCTTTTAAATACCGCTGGTATTTAGAGTTCACAGAATGGCTGCGTTAGGCTCCAAAAAGGGAGCGTACAGGCATATTTACCGCCACTGCAACTCTAGATACCAGCGTTGCTTACGGACGCGGAAAGCTTCAGAAACGTGCTCGTGCACGATTCCCCCATAGAAAACAATGGGGCTGTTTGAGCTGAAAAAAAACCTAACACCTGCAAAAAAGCAGCGTTCAGCTCCTAACGCAGCCCCATTGTTTGCTATGCGGAAACACTTCCTAAGTCTGCACCTAACACCCTAACATGAACCCCGAGTCTAAACACCCCTAACCTTACACTTATTAACCCCTAATCTGCCGCCCCTGCTATCGCTGACCCCTGCATATTATTATTAACCCCTAATCTGCCGCTCCGTACACCACCGCAAGCTACATTATAGCTATGTACCCCTAATCTGCTGCGCCTAACACCGCCGACCCCTATATTATATTTATTAACCCCTAATCTGCCCCCCTCAATGTCGCCTCCACCTGCCTACACTTATTAACCCCTAATTTGCCGAGCGGACTGCACCGCTACTATAATAAAGTTATTAACCCCTAATCCGCCTCACTCCCGCCTCAATAACCCTATAATAAATAGTATTAACCCCTAATCTGCCCTCCCTAACATCGCCGACACCTAACTTCAAGTATTAACCCCTAATCTGCCGATCGGAGCTCACCGCTACTCTAATAAATTTTTTAACCCCTAAAGCTAATTCTAACCCTAACCCTTACACCCCCCTAAGTTAAATATAATTTTATTCTAACGAAATAAATTAACTCTTATTAAATAAATTATTCCTATTTAAATCTAAATACTTACCTGTAAAATAAACCCTAGTATAGCTACAATATAAATAATAATTATATTGTAGCTATTTTAGGATTAATATTTATTTTAAGGCAACTTTGTATTTATTTTAACCAGGTACAATAGCTATTAAATAGTTAATAACTATTTAATAGTTACCTAGTTAAAATAATTACAAAATTACCTGTAAAATAAATCCTAACCTAAGTTACAATTAAACCTAACACTACACTATCAATAAATAAATTAAATAAAATACCTACAATTATCTACAATTAAACCTAACATTACACAATCAATAAATTAATTAAATACAATACCTACAAATAAATACAATTAAATAAACTAACTAAAGTACAAAAAATAAAAAAGAACTAAGTTACAAACAATAAAAAAATATTTACAAACATTAAAAAAATATTACAACAATTTTAAACTAATTACACCTACTCTAAGCCACCTAATAAAATAACAAAGACCCCCAAAATAAAAAAATGCCCTACCCTATTCTAAACTTAAAATAGAAAAGCTCTTTTACCTTACCAGCCCTGAAAAGGGCCCTTTGCGGGGCATGCCCCAAAGAATTCAGCTCTTTTGCCTGTAAAAAAAAACCATACAATACCCCCCCCCAACATTACAAATAAACCTAACACTAAGCCCCTGAAGATCTCCCTACCTTGTCTTCACCTCACCGGGTCCCGATCTGTCCAGAAGAGCCTCTGATGTCTTGATCCAAGCCCAAGCGTGTGACGTCCATCCTCGGGCTGAAGTCTGGATCCAAGCGGCGGCTGAAGAAATCCATCATCGGGCTGAAGTCTTGATCTAAGCGGGCGCTGAAGAAGTCCATTATCGGGATGAAGTCTTCTATGAAGCAGCATCTTCAATCTTCTTTCTTCCGGAGCCATCATCTTCCAGCCGACGCGGAACATCCTCTTCTACCGACGCCTACTCGCCGAATGACGGTTCCTTTAAATGACGTCATCCAAGATGGCGTCCGTCGAATTCCTATTGGCTGATAGGATTATATCAGCCAATCGGAATTAAGGTAGGAAACAGCCAATAGAATGCGAGCTCAATCTGATTGGCTGATCGGATCAGCCAATCGGATTGAACTTGAATCTGATTGGCTGATTCCATCAGCCAATCAGAATTTTCCTACCTTAATTCCGATTGGCTGATAGAATCCTATCAGCCAATCGGAATTCGACGGACGCCATCTTGGATGACGTCATTTAAAGGAACCGTCATTCGGCGAGTAGGCGTCATTAGAAGAGGATGGATCCACGTCGGCTGGGAAGAAGATGGCTCCGCTCCGCTCCGGAAGAAAGAAGATTGAAGATGCTGCTTGATAGAAGACTTCATCCCGATGATGGACTTCCGACTTCAGCCCGATGATGGATTTCTTCAGCCGCCGCTTGGATCTAGACTTCAGCCCGAGGATGGACGTCACTCTTCAGCCCCCCGCTTGGGCTTGGATCAAGACATCGGAGGCTCTTCTGGACAGATCGGGACCCGGTGAGGTGAAGACAAGGTAGGGAGATCTTCAGGGGCTTAGTGTTAGGTTTATTGAAGGGGGTTTGGGTTAGATTAGGGGTATGTGGGTGGTGGGTTGTAATGTTGGGGGGGTATTGTATGTGTTTTTTTTCCATGCAAAAGAGCTGAATTCTTTGGGGCATGCCCCGCAAAGGGCCCTTTTCAGGGCTGGTAAGGTAAAAGAGCTTTGAACTTTTTAATTTAGAATAGGGTAGGGCATTTTTTTATTTTGGGGGGCTTTGTTATTTTATTAGGGGGCTTAGAGTAGGTGTAATTAGTTTAAAATTGTTGTAATATTTTTCTAATGTTTGTAAATATTTTTTTATTTTTTGTAACTTAGTTCTTTTTTATTTTTTGTACTTTAGTTAGTTTATTTAATTGTATTTATTTGTAGGTATTTTATTTAATTAATTTATTGATAGTGTAGTGTTAGGTTTAATTGTAACTTAGGTTAGGATTTATTTTACAGGTAATTTTGTAATTATTTTAACTAGGTAACTATTAAATAGTTATTAACTATTTAATAGCTATTGTACCTGGTTAAAATAAATACAAAGTTGCCTGTAAAATAAATATTAATCCTAAAATAGCTACAATATAATTATTATTTATATTGTAGCTATATTAGGGTTTATTTTACAGGTAAGTATTTAGCTTTAAATAGGAATAATTTATTTAATAAGAGTTAATTTATTTCGTTAGATTTAAATTATATTTAACTTAGGGGGGTGTTAGGGTTAGGGTTAGAATTAGCTTAAAGGGTTAAACAATTTATTAGAGTAGCGGTGAGCTCCGATCGGCAGATTAGGGGTTAATACTTGAAATTAGGTGTCGGTGATGTTAGGGAGGGCAGATTAGGGGTTAATACTATTTATTATAGGGTTATTGAGGCGGGAGTGAGGCGGATTAGGGGTTAATAACTTTATTATAATAGCGGCGCGGTCCGGTCAGCAGATTAGGGGTTAATAAGTGTAGGTAGGTAGCGGCGACGTTGGGGGCGGCATATTAGTAATAAATATAGGGGTCGGTGGTGTTAGGGGCAGCAGATTAGGGGTTCATAGGGATAACGTAGGTGGCAGCGGTGTGCGGTCGGAAGATTAGGGGTTAAAAAATTTTAATAGCGTGGTGGCAATGTGGGGGGACCTCGGATTAGGGGTACATAGGTAGTTTATGGGTTTTAGTGTACTTTAGAGCACAGTAGTTAAGAGCTTTATAAACCGGCGTTAGGCCAGAAAGCTCTTAACTACTGACTTTTTTCTGCGGCTGGAGTTTTGTCATTAGATTTCTAACGCTCACTTCAGCCACGACTCTAAATACCGGCGTTAGAAAGATCCCATTGAAAAGATAGGATACAAAATTGACGTAAGGGGATCTGCGGTATGGAAAAGTCGCTGCTGGAAAGTGAGCGTTAGACCCTTTCCTGACTGACTCCAAATACCAGAGGGCGGTAAAAACCAGCGTTAGGAGCCTCTAACGCTGGTTTTGACGGCTACCGCCCAACTCTAAATCTAGCCGTGCGCTAGCTACAATATAACTAATAGTTACATTGTAGCTAGCTTAGGGATTATTTTTATTTTACAGGCAAGTTTATATTTATTTTAACTAGGTAGAATAGTTATTAAATAGTTATTAACTATTTAATAACTACCTAGCTATAATAAATACAAAAGTACCTGTAAAATAAAACCTAACTTAAAGGGCCATTGTAAGTAAATATTTTCTATGCCTGTTACTAACTAACTACCCCAAATACGCTTTTTATCAATAGCATTTCATTAACATATCTCTACCGTATATCAGAAATCTTGTCTGCAAATTTAATTGTTTTCCAAACCCACTCCGTGGGTATCCTTTGCTCTGTACCAATCCGTTTACAATACCTAGGTTTCAAAATGGCGCTTTAAACACAAAGTTATTGGTTTAAGTATTTTGAACACTCAGTGCTGAAAATAGTGGGCAGGATAATGTGACATCATCGGCGAATAAAAGATATAACTTTTAGAATGTTATGAAACTTCGTTTTGGAGAAAATATAGGTCAGTAGGTTTTAATTAATGTTTATTAACTTTAATATGTTAGTTGTTTAGCTTAAAAATTATAACAGAAAGTAATCCTTTAAGTTAAAATAACACCTAACACTACACTATAATTAAATAAATTAACTAAATTAAATACAATTACCGAAATTAAATAAAAATGAGCTAAAGTACAACCCCCCCCACTAAATTACAGAAAATAATAAACAAATTACAGATATTTAAACTAATTACACCTAATCTAATAACCCTATCAAAATAAAAAAAAGCCCCCCCAAAATCCTAAACTAAACTACCAATAGCCCTTAAAAGGGCCTTTTGCGGGGCATTGCCCCAAAGTAATCAGCTCTTTTACCTGTAAAAAAATAAATACAAACACCCCCCACAACAGTAAAACCCACCACCCACACAACCAACCCCCCAAATAAAATACTATCTAAAAAAACCTAAGCTCCCCATTGCCCTGAAAAGGGCATTTGGATGGGCATTGCCCTTAAATGGGCAGTTAGCTCCTTTGCGACCCAAAGTCCCTAACCTAAAAATAAAACCCACCCAATACACCCTTAAAAAACCTAACACTAACCCCCTGAAGATCGACTTACAGTTCTGAAGATCCGACATCCATCCTCAAGGAAGCGGCAGAAGTTGTCATCCAACCGGGCCGAAGTCATCAACGAAGCAGAGAGAAGTCTTCATCCAAGCCGGGCGAAGTGGTCCTCCAGACGGGCAGAAGTCTTCATCCAGACAGCATCTTCTATCTTCATCCATCCGACGCGGAGCGGCTCCAGCTTCAAGACATCCGACGTGGAACATCCTCTTCATCTGACGACTAAAGACGAATGAAGGTACCTTTAAGTGACGTCATCCAAGATGGAGTCCCTTTGATTCCGATTGGCTGAAAGAATTCTATCAGCCAATCGGAATTTTAGGATTGAGCTTGCATTCTATTGGCTGATTGGAACAGCCAATAGAATGCGAGCTCAATCCTATTGGCTGATTGGATCAGCCAATAGGATTGAACTTCAATCCTATTGGCTGATTGCATCAGCCAATAGGATATTTTCTATCTTAATTCCGATTGGCTGATAGAATTCTATCAGCCAATCGGAATCTAAGGGACACCATCTTGGATGACGTCACTTAAAGGTACCTTCATTAGTCTGTAGTCGTCTGATGAAGAGGATGCTCCGCCTCGGATGTCTTGAAGATGGAGCCGCTCCGCGTCGGATGGATGAAGATAGAAGATGCCATCTAGATGAAGACTTCTGCCCGTCTGGAGGACCACTTCGCCCGGCTTGGATAAAGACTTCTCCCTGCTTGGTTGAGGACTTCGGCTCAGTTGGATGAAGACTTCTGCCGCTTCCTTGAGGATGGATGTCGGATCTTCAGAACAGTAAGTCGATCTTCAGGGGGTTAGTGTTAGGTTTTTTAAGGGTGCATTGGGTGGGTTTTATTTTTAGGTTAGGGATTTTGGGCCGCAAAAGAGCTAACTGCCCTTCTAAGGGCAATGCCCATCCAAATGCCCTTTTCAGGGCAATGGGGAGCTTAGTTTTTTTTAGATAGTATTTTATTTGGGGGGTTTCTTGTGTCGGTTGTGGGTTTTACTGTTGGGGGGGGTTGTTTGTATTTTTTTTACAGGTAAAAGAGCTGATTACTTTGGGGCAATGACCCGCAAAAGGCCCTTTTAAGGGCTATTGGTAATTTAGTTTAGGCTAGGGTTTTTTTATTTTGGGGGGCTTTTTTATTTTGATAGGGCTATTAGATTAGGTGTAATTAGTTTAAATATCTGTAATTTGTTTATTATTTTCTGTAATTTAGTGTTTTTTTTGTACTTTAGCTAATTTAATTTAATTTAGGTAATTGTATTTATTTTAGTTAATTTATTTAATTATAGTGTAGTGTTAGGTGTTATTGTAACTTAGGTTAGGTTTTATTTTACAGGTACTTTTGTATTTATTTTAGCTAGGTTGTTATTAAATAGTTAATAACTATTCTACCTAGTTAAAATAAATACAAACTTGCCTGTATACAATGTAACTATTAGTTATACTGTAGCTATTTTAGGGTTTATTTTATAGGTAAGTATTTAGTTATAAATAGGAATAATTTAGTTAATTATAGTAATTTTATTTAGATTTATTGTAATTATATTTAAGTTATGGGGTGTTAGGGTTAGACTCAGGTTTAGGGGTTAATACATTTAGTATAGTGGCGGCAACTTTGGGGGCAGCAGATTAGGGGTTGTGATGGATACCCCGGCTGGGTAGCTCTGCCAAACGGGTCCTGTTTCCTAAATGCCGACTGCAGCTATGTAGCTAGCAATTGACCACAGCCTATAGCCACCCCTGATGCCCGACTGCATCAGTACCCAGGGTCCCACCCTGTGGCAGACTCCAGCTACCCAGACTGGGTAGCTCTACCTGAGGATCCTTTCTCTGCCTGGAACAGGCTGCTATGTAGCCCAGGAAAGTGATTTTTGCTGGAGCCCACCCGAATAACTAGACAGACTAGCATTCAGGTGAAACAAGAACTGATTTTATTGAAAACACACACTCCTTTTATACAGACAGCTCATCTTGATAAGACAGGTAGACAATGCCACAGTTTTCCCGCCATTCCCGCCCCTCCAGATATCCCGGCACCTCCATAGGAGCCACAGTCTCACATAATCCCAATACCTAGGGGTGGCGGTTTCAGGGTGACTCCTGTGGCCGACCGGGAGTTCCAGGAGCCCGGCCAGCCTGAGAGGAGTTAAACGGGTGTCCGTTGTGAGGCGGATGACCGGGAGTTCCAGGAGCCCGGCCAGCCTAGGAGGGTTTTCCTGGTCATACACCAGCTCTTCACAAAACAAGCAAACAAAAGCTTCCAGAGATTGTGGTTGCTCTGAGGAGCCCCGCTTCCTTGAGGATGGATGTCGGATCTTCAGAACAGTAAGTCGATCTTCAGGGGGTTAGTGTTAGGTTTTTTAAGGGTGCATTGGGTGGGTTTTATTTTTAGGTTAGGGATTTTGGGCCGCAAAAGAGCTAACTGCCCTTCTAAGGGCAATGCCTATCCAAATGCCCTTTTCAGGGCAATGGGGAGCTTAGTTTTTTTTAGATAGTATTTTATTTGGGGGGTTGGTTGTGTTGGTTGTGGGTTTTACTGTTGGGGGGGGTTGTTTGTATTTTTTTTACAGGTAAAAGAGCTGATTACTTTGGGGCAATGACCCGCAAAAGGCCCTTTTAAGGGCTATTGGTAATTTAGTTTAGGCTAGGGTTTTTTATTTTGGGGGGCTTTTTTATTTTGATAGGTCTATTAGATTAGGTGTAATTAGTTTAAATATCTGTAATTTGTTTATTATTTTCTGTAATTTAGTGTTTTTTTTGTACTTTAGCTAATTTAATTTAATTTAGGTAATTGTATTTATTTTAGTTAATTTATTTAATTATAGTGTAGTGTTAGGTGTTATTGTAACTTAGGTTAGGTTTTATTTTACAGGTACTTTTGTATTTATTTTAGCTAGGTTGTTATTAAATAGTTAATAACTATTCTACCTAGTTAAAATAAATACAAACTTGCCTGTATACAATGTAACTATTAGTTCTACTGTAGCTATTTTAGGGTTTATTTTATAGATAAGTATTTAGTTATAAATAGGAATAATTTAGTTAATTATAGTAATTTTATTTAGATTTATTGTAATTATATTTAAGTTATGGGGTGTTAGGGTTAGACTCAGGTTTAGGGATTAATACAATTAGTATAGTGGCGGCAACTTTGGGGGCAGCAGATTAGGGGTTGTGATGGATACCCCTGCTGGGTAGCTCTGCCAAACGGGTCCTGTTTCCTAAATGCCGACTGCAGCTATGTAGCTAGCAATTGACCACAGCCTGTAGCCACCCCTGATGCCCGACTGCATCAGTACCCAGGGTCCCACCCTGTGGCAGACTCCAGCTACCCAGACTGGGTAGCTCTACCTGAGGATCCTTTCTCTGCCTGGAACAGGCTGCTATGTAGCCCAGGAAAGTGATTTTTGCTGGAGCCCACCCGAATAACTAGACAGACTAGCATTCAGGTGAAACAAGAACTGATTTTATTGAAAACACACACTCCTTTTATACAGACAGCTCATCTTGATAAGACAGGTAGACAATGCCACAGTTTTCCCGCCATTCCCGCCCCTCCAGATATCCCGGCACCTCCATAGGAGCCACAGTCTCACATAATCCCAATACATAGGGGTGGCGGTTTCAGGGTGACTCCTGTGGCCGACCGGGAGTTCCAGGAGCCCGGCCAGCCTGAGAGGAGTTAAACGGGTGTCCGTTGTGAGGCGGATGACCGGGAGTTCCAGGAGCCCGGCCAGCCTAGGAGGGTTTTCCTGGTCATACACCAGCTCTTCACAAAACAAGCAAACAAAAGCTTCCAGAGATTGTGGTTGCTCTGAGGAGCCCCAAACCACTGAGAAACAAGAGGGGTGAGGTTGTAGGGGGGGTTGGGGGTAGCCTTAGCTGTCTGGTATCCGTGATATCTCCCCCCTCCAGTTCGGCAGACCTGGCTAGACCCTTAACAGGTTGCCCTGGGGCTGTCTGACGGTGGCCCTACACTTCTCTGTTGCTGGGAGAGGTTATCCCATCTCTCCTGAGCTTGGGGCATCCTGGGGGGTTTCTGCTGGCATTTATACCCTGCGCCCTGGGAGCAGGGATAGTCACTAAATTCAAAGTCCCAAACAAGTTTGCTAAGGCCAGCTCCCAAACAATTGCTGTTCCACAAGTTCCAGGTTCCTTAAGTTCCATGGCCAAACTGTCTCCCTCTGTGACACTCTGTTGAGTACCGGCTGACCCACCCACAAACAAAGCCAGTGCCTTTTTCCTGGCTGTATTCCCACCCCAGACCGGAGGGAGAGGTTGCTCCTTGGTGGGGCAGGTAAAGCTTGGGTGCCCAAACATGTGGCACCAACTGTATACGTTTTTATCCTCCTTGCCCAATGCAATGCCTGCCCTTGGTGAGAAATACTCCGGGACAAGAAAAGGGTAGAGACCCTGCCAAGCTACTGAGGGGAGAGTCCGTCTGTCTCTTCTTCCAAGAAGGAGATCGACCGCTGCGGAGGGAGGTCTGCTACCTTCGCTCCATGGGAAACTGTGCTGCCGCTGGGGAGGGAGACCGGCTGTCTCTGCTCCCTTTATGGAGTTCTGCCGCTGGGGAGAGAGACCAACTGTCTCCTCTCCCAGAAAGGGATTTGGCCGCTGGGGAGAGATATTGATGCCCATCTCTCCCTGCAAGGGCTTCTCTGTAAGGGGAGGGAGGACGACTACCTCTGCTCCCGAAGGATGGATCTGCCACTGGGGAGAGAGAACGACTGTCTCCTCTCCCAGGAAGGGGTTCTGTGTAAGAGGAGGGAGGATGACTATCTCTGCTCCCAGGTGATGGCTCTGCCGCTGGGGAGAGAGACCAACTGTCTCCTCTCCCAGGAAGGGGTTCTGCTTATGGGGAGGGAGGACGACTACCTCTGCTCCCAGGGGATGGCTCTTCCGCTGGGGAGAGAGACAGACTGTCTCCTCTCCCAGGAAGGGGTTCTGCTTACGGGGAGGGAGGACGACTACCTCCACTCCCAGGGGATGACTCTTCCGCTGGGGAGAGAGACCGACTGTCTCCTCTCCCGGGAAGGGGTTCTGCTGCTGGGGAGAGTTATCAACATCCTTCTCTCCTTGCAAGGGGTTCTCTGTAAGGGGAGGGAGACTGACTACCTCCACTCCCAGGGGATGGCCCTGCCGCTGCGGAGAGAGACTGACTGTCCCCTCTCCTGGCTCCTGCCTCTGCCGCTGGGCAGAGAGACCAACTGTCTCCTCTCCCAGGAAGGGGTTCTGGTTAAGAAGAGGGAGGACTATTGAAGATTAATTATTAATTTTTGAATATAATATTTATATTAATAATAATAATAATAATAATTAATGAAAGAATTTGCTTGTGAGAAAGAAAGCTTAATAACAACTTTTATTAGTCACAGCACCCAAAATCCTAGATCACACAATATAATATTCTATGCTTCTTTATATGGTACGATTAATATGAGTTACATTAAATACATTACATAAAACACATTGACATAACTGCATACAATTTCTTACATCAAATGCAAACAAACATAAAAACAACCTTATAGCTATAAAGTAAGTAAGTGCATAATATAATTACCTCTGGGCCCCAGTAAGTTCTTGTAGCCTCTCTTTCCTTTCCTTTCCTTCTCTTCTACTACTCCTCTCTCCCTTCTCCCTATACCTTATATACCTATAATGGCAGGCCTCTTCAGCTAATACAACCCAAAAATGGATAATGGTGGATGCTTTCAGTTGGCTAAGAGTGCGATTGGTTCATAAGAGCTGAATGTATATGTTTGTTTCTAAAGTAATTTTTATCTCAGCATTTTACCTATCTCTGTATGCTATTTCTGATGATTGGACAGCTGCTTACATGGCTTCTGACTTCTGGACTTTTTCACTAAACTATTTTAACTAAAGGAATTTATTGCTTTATTCCTGTACATGAACAGGTGTGTCCTTGGGAAGTTGTAGCAAGCTGAACACTAAGCATACATATACATCATTTGATCATATTTAGCAAATTACTCATACATTAACAGGATGACTACCTCCACTCCCAGGGGATGGCTCTGCCGCTGGGGAGAGAGACCGACTGCCTCCTCTCCCAGGAAGGGGTTCTGTTTACGGGGGGGGGGGGCAGGACGACTACCTCCACTCCCAGGGGATGGGTCTGCCGCTTGGGAGAGAGACTGACTGTCTCTTCTCCCTGTACCTGGCTCTGCCACTGGGCAGAGAGACTGACTGTCTCCTCTCCTGGGAAGGGGTTCTGCTTAGGGGGAGAGAGGACGACTACCTCTGCTCCCAGGGGATGGCTCTGCCGCTGGGAAGAGAGACCGACTGTCTCCTCTCCCTGCTCCTGACTCTGCCGCTGGGGAGAGAGACCAACATCCATCTCTCCCTGCAAGGGGTTCTCTGTAAGGGGAGGGAGGACGCCTACCTCCTCTCCCTGGTTTCCTGGGGCTGTTACAGGTGCTGGGCAGAGGCCGGCAGCTCTCTGCCCTGTTGCCAGCGCTTCTGCTGGGGTGGCTCCTTTGTCCAGGTCTATAAGCTCGGGCCCAGGCTGCTGATCTGTATCTAGCAGCTCGTCGTCGCTTATGCTCTGTTGCCACTCATCTGAGGCCAACCTCCATGATTCCCAGAGTGCTGCACCACAGCTCCATGCAGACTCCGTGGCATGCTGCAGAACTCGGTCTAGCAGCCTCTTGTATGCCTTTTCCAGTCCCCATTCTTGGACAATAAGCGATACCATATTGGATACCAACCAGGGTACCCCCCAAGAGATCCAACAGCTGCTCTCGGTAATTGCTAATGTTCGTTACTCTCAGTTCCACCCCGCTCCCAAATTCTGGGTCTTCTGTCAACTTTTCCAATAGTAACCCAGGGCCGCCGAAGCCAAAGCCCTCTGTGGGGGAGCAATACTCCAGCCATGGCTGTACTTGCATAGCGAGCCATCAGAGGTCCCGATAGCCATCCTCCTCCCACATCTCTGCCCAAACCAGTTGATCTAGTTCTGATAGCTATTCCTCCTTGGGCTGCTCTCCCAGGAAAAGCACTCGCAAGTCCCACCGGACCCAGTACCTCTCATCATCTGTCGGGAGGACCTTTCCATCACAACCCTTTTCTTGTTGAAGCCTCTCCCTCCATAGTTGATGGCGGACAATGCTCCTGCAGCTCAGCTGGTCCAGTTCTGAACCAGAACCGTACAGCTGGGTCAGTGCCTCCTGTACTCTCCTTAGGTACTCGGCTTCCATAGTTACCAGCTACTGTGGCCCTTCTATGTCAGCAGAAATTGTGTGGATGAAGCAGATCCCACCGCTGCCAGCCAATGTTACGGATACCCCGGCTACCCCGACTGGGTAGCTCCGCCAAATGGATCCTGCTTCCTCCCTGCCAACTGCAGCTATGTAGCTAGCAATTGACCACAGCCTGTAGCCACCCCTGATGCCCGACAGCATCAGTACCCAGGGACCGACCCTATGGCAGATTCCAGCTACCCAGACTGGGTAGCTCTGCCTGAGGATCCTTTCTCTGCCTGGAACAGGCTGCTATGTAGCCCAGGAAAGTGATTTTTGCTGGAGCCCACCCGAATAACTAGACAGACTAGCATTCAGGTGAAACAAGAACTGATTTTATTGAAAACACACACTCCTTTTATACAGACAGCTCATCTTGATAAGACAGGGAGACAATGTCACAGTTTTCCCGCCATTCCCGCTCCTCCAGATAGCCCGGCACCTCCATAGGAGCCATAGTCTCACATAATCCCAATACCTAGGGGTGGCGGTTTCGGGGTGATCCCGGTGGAGCAGCAGAAATTCATTTTAAAGCTCTCAGTCCCCAAATGCCACAGTCAAAAAATCAGCATGATTCGTTACTGGGGACCGGAGTTACAGTCCGTTGAAGTTATGGGGTTAGGGGTGTCCAAAACCCCCAGTTCCCAAAGGAGCTCCCCGCTGATAATTGCCACAGCTCTTGTCCTCCCTAGGGGCTACCAATCCCCAAAAGAGAGGAGCTCTGGGACAAAGGGCTGCTGGAGCTACCAGGGGTAAAGTTAGCGGGTGTCCTGCTGTCCTGAGGCCGACCGGGAGTTCCAGGAGCCCGGCCAGCCTGAGAGGAGTTAAACAGGTGTCCGTTGTGAGGTGGACGACCGGGAGTTCCAGGAGCCCAGCCAGCCTAGGAGGGTTTTCCTGGTCATACACCAGCTCTCCACAAAACAAGCAAACAAAAGCTTCCAGAGATTGTGGTTGCTCTGAGGAGCCCAAAACCACTGAGAAACAACAGGGCTGAGTTTGTAGGGGAGGTTGGGGGTAGCCTTAGCTGTCTGGTATCCGTGACAGGGGTTAATAAATGTAGGTAGTGGCGGCGATGTTAGGGACGGCAGATTAGGGGTTAATAATATTTAACTAATGTTTGCAAGGCGGGAGTGCAGCGGTTTAGGGGTTAATATGTTTATTATAGTGGCGGCGACGTTGGGGGTGGCAGATTAGGGGTTAATAAGTGTAGGTAGGTGGCGGCGACATTGGGGTCGGCAGATTAGGGGTTAATAAGTGTAGGTAGGTGGCGGTGATGTTGGGGGCGGCAGATTAGGGGTTAATAAGTGTAGGTAGGTGGCGGTGATGTTGGGGGCGGCAGATTAGGGGTTAATAAGTGTAGGTAGGTGGCGGCGACATTGGGGGCGGCAGATTAGTGGTTAATAAGTGTAGGTAGGTGGCAGCGACATTGGGGGCAGAAGATTAGGGGTTAATAAATATAATCTAGGTGGCGGCGATGTTGGGGCAGCAGATTAGGGGTTCATAAGTATAATGTAGGTTGCGGCGATGTCCGTAGCGGCAGATTAGGGGTTAATAAATATAATGTAGGTGTCGGCGATGTCAGGGGCAGCAGATTAGGGGTTAATACGTGTAAGATTAGGGGTGTTTAGACTCGGGGTTCATGTTAGGGTGTTAGGTGTAGACATAAATTTTATTTCCCCATAGGAATCAATGGGCCTGTGTTACTGCGTTTTAAGCTGCTTTTTTGCAGTTGTTAGACTTTTTCTCAGCCGGCTCTCCCTGTTGATTCCTATGGCGAAATCGTGCACGAGCATGTACAACCAGCTCACCGCTGAGTTAAGCAGCACTGGTATTGGAGTGCGGTAATGAGCAAAATGTTGCTCAATGCTCACTTCTTGCCTTTTAATGCCGGGTTTGTAAAAACCCGTAATACCAGCGCTGTAGGTAAGTGAGCGGTGAGCAAAAACTGCACGGTAGCACTGCATTGCTCATAACGAAAAACTCATAATCTAGCCGATAAAGTTTAACACAATTGCTTAATACTGCAATGCTGCATACTGTATTCTTTTGGGGTGCAATGAGTTTAATAGCCTTTTAATACACAGAGTGCCACATGCCTACAGGCACCCTCTATAGAGAGGCGCTGTGCTACTGCCTGTCACTCGGAATCCCTGAGTAGCAAAATACATTTTAGTATGTGCAGTTGTATGCTGACAGTGACAGGTGGCGTGAACCAACCAAACATCCACTGCCACAGTTCCTGCAGTATTTATTTATTTATTTATTATTTATTTATAAAATATTTTACCAGGAAGGATATATTGAGATTTCTTTCATTTTCAAGTATGTCCTGGGACCACCAAACATTGCATTGATACAATAGGGTACAATAAAATACAAAAAACAATAATAATACACAATATATGCAAAAATTTAACATAGAACAGCTAGGAAATATATAATCAACAATGACAGGTGCATTCTGTTTTGAGATATGTAGAGAGGGATCTCTTAAAGGATATTAGGCTTGGGGAAGGTTTCAAAGTGTGCAGGAGGTTGTTCCATAATTGTGGTGCTCTGTATGAAAAGGAGGATCGAGCTGCTTTCTTTTTGTATTAAGGCAGACTAAGTAATGTACTGCTACTGGATCGGAGATTATAGGAGGTGGAAATAGCCGGGGAGAGCATTCTGCTCAGGTAGGGTGGGAGCTTCCCAGAAAAGCGCTTAAACACAAGGCTGGAAAGATGGAGGGTGCGTCTGGATTCCAGCAACAGCCAGTTTAGTTCTTTTAGCATGTCACAATGGTGGGTCCTGTAGTTACATTGTAGCACAAAGCGGCAGAACAAGTTATACAATGTATTAAGTTTATTAAGGTGAGTTTGCGGTGTAGGTGCATATACTACATCCCCATAATCCATGATTGTCATTAGCATTTGTTGTACAATCTTTTACTTTACTGTAGGGCTGAGGCAGGATTTGTTTCTGTACAGGGCACCTAGTTTTGGATAAAGTTTAGATGCAAGTTTTTCTATGTGGAGGCCAAAAGATAGATTGCGGTCAGTGTGCAATTTTGTTTTAATGCATAGATGGGAATTTTGTAGTTTATGTAATTTAGGTCCCATTCCAAAGATTTTTGTGACAGTTTTGTCAGGGATTAGGAAGAGTTTGTTTTTTGAGATCCACTTTTCTACCTCTGTGAACTGGTCTTGGAGCACTGCTTCAAGCTGCGGCAGATCGGATTGTTTTGCATAGATTACTGTGTCATCTGCGTACATGTGTACAGTTGAGGGTTTGCAGACATTAGGCAGATAATTTATAAAAAAATAACTAGTTCTAAAGCCCGTGTACACGGGCCATTTTTTGCAGTACATCGGTCCCACCCCTTGCTCTCTCTTTATCCCCCCTCTCTTTTGCTCTCTCTTTCTCCCCTCTCTTTTGCTCTCTCTCTCTCTCCCCTCTCTTTTACTCTCTCTCTCCGCCTATCTTTTACTCTCTCTCCCATCTCTTTTGCTCTCTCTTTCCCCCCTCTCTTTTGCTCTCTCTCTCTCCCCCCTCTCTTTTGCTCTCTCTCTCCCCCCTCTCTTTTGCTCTCTCTTCCCCCTCTCTTTTGCTCTCTCTCTCCCCCCTCTCTTTTGCTCTCTCTCTCCCCCCTCTCTTTTGCTCTCTCTCTCCCCCCTCTCTTTTGCTCTCTCTCTCCCCCCTCTCTTTTGCTCTCTCTCCCCCTCTTTTGCTGTCTCTCTCCCTCTCTTTTGCTTTCTCTCTCTCCCACTCTTTTGCTGTCTCTCTCCCTCTCTTTTGCTCTCTCTCTTCCCCCCTTCTCGTTTGCTTTCTCTCCTCTCGTTTGCTCTCTCTCCTCTCGTTTGCTCTCTCTCTCCTCTGTTTTGCTCTCTCTCTCCCTGGGCGCGATCCGATATATGGCGTAGGTTTCGGCGCAAGCGTGGAAACCTGCTTCGCCCATAATTTCACCTCACACATCGGGGAATTACATATATTTCGCCGGCATTTCCTAAGTGCCGTAAGTCGGATAAACTAGCGATGTCCAGAAATAAGCGTAAATACAAATTTCTGGAGTCGCCAGTGACTTACGGCACTTTAGAAACTGCCGGCGCCTAAGAAAAGTAACACAAATTTTAAAATCTCCCGTAACTGTCTAACACGCCTCCCAAAAATAAGCCCGACATGTATACCCCTATATCCACAATCCCCCCTCTCACTCCTAATAATAAATGTATTAACCCCTAGACCGACAACCCCCCACAATGCAATAAGCCTAATTATTAATTCCTAAACGCCATAGCCCACACTGCAAGTAATAACTAAATTATTAACCCCTAAACTGCCATAGCCCACACCGCAATAAACCTATTCTAGTATTAACCCCTAAATCGCCATAGCCCACATAGCCTATTAAATCTATTAACCCCTAATCTGCCGCCGCCAATGTCACCGCCACTATAATAAAGTTATTAACCCCTAAACCTAACCCTAACACTTCCCTAAGTTAATTATTATTTAAATAAATCTAAATAATATTACTATTATTAACTAAAGTATTCCTATTTAAAACTAAATACTTACCTATAAAATAAACCCTAAGATAGCTACAATATAACTAATAATTACATTGTAGCTGTTTTAGGATTTATTTTTATTTTACAGGCAACTTTGTATTTATTTTAACTAGGAACAATAGCTATTAAATAGTTAATAACTATTTAATAGCTACCTAGATAAAATAATTACAAATTTACATGTAAAATAAAACCTAACCTAAGTTACAATTACACCTAACACTACACTATCATTAAATTAATTAAATAAATTAACTACAATTAGCTAAAATTAAATACAATTAATAGCTACTTAGTTAAAATAATTAAATAGGATTGACCTTGCATTCTATTGGCTGATCCAATCAGCCAATCGGATTGAACTTCAATCCGATTGGCTGATTAAATCAGCCAATCAGATTTTTCCTACCTTAATTCCAATTGGTTGATAGAATCCTATCAGCCAATCGGAATTCGAGGGACGCCATCTTGGATGACGTCATTTAAAGGAACCATCATTCGTCGAGTAGTCGTCGTGCTGGAAGGATGCTCCACATCGGATGTCTTCAAGATGGAGCCGCTCCTCGTCGGATGGAAGAAGATAGAAGATGCCGCTTGGATGAAGACTTCTGCCAGTCCGGATGTCCTCTTCTGCCCGGATAGGATGAAGACTTCTGCCGGTCCGGATGTCCTCTTCTGCCCCGATCGGATGAAGACTTCTGCCCGGATCGAATGACCACTTGTGCCCAGCTGGGTGAAGACGGCTCAAGGTAGGGTGATCTTCAATGGGGTAGTGTTAGGTTTTTTTAAGGGGGGATTGGGTAGGTTTTAGAGTAAGTTTGGGTGTGGGTGGCAGGTTGTAATGTTGGGGGGTGGTGTATTTCTTTTTTTACAGGTAAAAGAGCTGATTACTTTGGAGCAATGCCCCGCAAAAAGCCCTTTTAAGGGCTATTTGTAATTTAGTATAGGGTAGGGCATTTTATTATTTTGGGGGGCTTTTTTATTTTATTAGGGGGCTTAGATTAGGTGTAATTAGTTTAAACTTTTTTTTTACTTTCTGTAATTTAGTGTTTGTTTTTTTTTGTACTATAGGTTATTTTATTTAATTGTATTTAATTTTAGCTAATTGTAGTTAATTTATTTAATTAATTTAATGATAGTGTAGTGTTAGGTGTAATTGTAACTTAGGTCAGGGTTTATTTTACAGGTAAATTTGGAATTATTTTAACTAGGTAGCAATTAAATAGTTATTAACTATTTAATAGCTATTGTACCTAGTTCAAATAAATACAAAGTTGCCTGTAAAATAAAAATAAATCCTAAAATAGTTACAATGTAATTATTAAAATAATATTTAAGTTAGGGGGGTGTTAGGGTTAGACTTAGGTTTAGGGGTTACTAACTTTATTATAGTGCCGGTGACGTTGGCGGCGGCAGATTAGGGGTTAATACATTTAATCGGCTATGTGGGCTATGGCGGTTAAGGGGTTAATACAGTTTATTAGTTATTGTGGTGGGGGATTGCGGTTGTCAGGTAGTTAGACATTGCGCATGCGTTAGGTGTTAGTTTATTTTTGAAGGCATTTTAGGGAGTTACGGTGCTCCCATAGGCCTGCTACGGCTGCATTTTATGACAAGGTGAAAATGGAGTAAGATTTCTCCATTTTCGCCACGTAAGGCCTTGCGCTGGATATTGGATATTGATTTACGACGCGGTCCCATGTTAGCCTATGGGAGTAAAAATTGCAAGTGACGGGTGAAATATACGGACGTAACTTGTATGCTACGCCGTATATGTAATACCAAAATCGCGCAAAATCTGGCGTCGCCGGCTTTTGCGGGCGACACTGCATATCGGATCGGGCCCCCTCTCTTTTGCTCTCACTCCCCCTCTCTTTTGTACTCTCTCCTCCCTCTCTTTTGCGCTCTCTCCCCCTCTCTTTTGTGCTCTCTCCCCCTCTCTTTTGCGCTCTCTCCCCCTCTCTTTTGGGTTCTCTCCCCCTCTCTTTTGCGCTCTCTCCCCCTCTCTTTTGCGCTCTCTCCCCCTCTCTTTTGAGCTCTCTCCCCCCTCTCTTTTGTGCTCTCTCCCCCCTCTCTTTTGCACTCTCTCCTCCTCTCTTTTGTGCACTCTCCCCCTCTCTTTTGTGCCTTCTCCTCCCTCTCTTTTGTGCACTCTCCCCCTCTCTTTTGTGCACTCTCCCCCCTCTCTTTTGTGCACTCTCCCCCTTCTCTTTTGTTCACTCTCCTCCCACTCTTTTGTGCATTCTCCCCCTCTCTTTTGTGCTCTCTCCCCCTCTCTTTTGCTGTCTCTCTCCCCCTCTCTTTTGCTGACTCTCTCCCCCTCTCTTTTGCTGTCTCTCTCCCCCTCTCTTTTGTGCTCTCTCCCCCTCTATTTTGCTCTCTCTCTCCCCCCTCTCTTTTGCGCTCTCTCCCCCCTCTCTTTTGCTGTCTCTCTCCCCCTCTCTTTGTGCTCTCTCCCCCTCTCTTTTGCACTCTCTCCCCTCTCTTTTTTGTGCACTCTCCCCCCTCTCTTTTGTGCACTCTACCCCCTCTCTTTTGTGCACTCTCCCCCTCTATTTTGTGGACTCTCCCCCCTCTTTTATGTGCACTCTCCTCCCTCTCTTTTGTTCACTCTCCTCCCTCTCTTTTGTGCATTCTCCCCCTCTCTTTTGTGCTCTCCCCCTCTCTTTTGCTGTCTCTCTCCCCCTCTCTTTTGCTGTCTCTCTCCCCCTCTCTTTTGCTGTCTCTCTCCCCCTCTCTTTTGTGCTCTCTCCCCCTCTCTTTTGCTGTCTCTCTCCCCCTCTCTTTTTCTGTCTCTCTCCCCCTCTCTTTTGCTGTCTCTCTCCCCCTCTCTTTTGCTGTCTCTCTCCCCCCTCTCTTTTGCTGTCTCTCTCCCCCATCTCTTTTGCTGTCTCTCTCCCCCCTCTCTTTTGCTGTCTCTCTTCCTCCTCTCTTTTGCTGTCTCTCTCCTCCCTCTCTTTTGCTGTCTCTCTCCCCCTCTCTTTTGCTGTCTCTCTCCCCCTCTCTTTTGGTGTCTCTCTCCCCTCTCTCTTTTGGTGTCTCTCTCCCCCCTCTCTTTTGGTGTCTTTCTCCCCCTCTCTTTTGCTGTCTCTCTCCCTCCTCTCTTTTGCTGTTTCTCTCCCCCCTCTCTTTTGCTGTCTCTCTCCCCCCTCTCTTTTGCTGTCTCTCTCCCCCTCTCTTTTGCTGTCTCTCCCCCCCTCTCTTTTGGTGTCTCTCTCCCCCCTCTCTTTTGCTGTCTCTCTCCCCCCTCTCTTTTGCTGTCTCCCTCCTTCCTCTCTTTTGCTGTTTCTCTCCCCCTCTCTTTTGCTGTCTCTCTCGCCCCTCTCTTTCGCTGTCTCTCTTGCCCCTCTCTTTTGCTGTCTCTCTCCCCCCTCTCTTTTGTGCTCTCTCCCCCCTCTCTTTTGCTGTCTCTTTCCACCCCCTCTTTTGTTGTCTCTCTCCCCCCTCTCTTTTGCTGTCTCTCTCCCCCTCTCTTTTGCTGTCTCTTGCCCCCCTCTCGTTTGGTGTCTCTCTCCCCCCTCTCTTTTGCTGTCTCTTTCCCCCTCTCTTTTGCTGTCTTTCTCCCCCCTCTCTTTTGCTGTCTCTCTCCCCCTCTCTCTTTTGCTGTCTCTCTCCCCCTCTCTCTTTTGCTGTCTCTCTCTCCCTCTCTCTATCCCCCCTCTTCTGCTCTCTCTATCCACCCTCTTTAGAGCTCTCTGTCTCTTAGCAGCCAGCCCCGGCATCTGGCCCTGCCTGGCCCCGCCCACGTCACACCCGGCCCACCCACGCCACGCCCACGCCATGCCCATGTCACACCCGCCGGCCACACCCACTCCACCACACAACGCCAGGTTAGTTGGAAGGCCAGTTGTGTTTGTCCTTGTGCGCAGTCTCTACTGCGCATAACAGCTTCGGACAAACACACTTTTATTATATAGGATGTGAATAGTAGGGGGCCGAGAATGGAACCTTGGGGAACACCATACGTAAATGGGAGAGGGAGGTAGTTGCTCTCAGAAATGGAGACGTATTATTATCAATCTGATACATATGATCGAAACCAAGTTAGCGGACGATCACCAATACCTGAGTTTTTTAGTTTGAGCAGTAGAATGTCGTGGTATACTGTTTTAAAGGCCTTTGCAAAATCAAGGATAATAGCTCCAGTTAGTTCTCCTTGTTCCATGCCAGTTTGGATGTTGTTGCAAACTTTTAGGAGGGCAGTTGTAGTGGAGTGATTCGGGGGTGAAAACCTGATTGATTAAGGGTCAGATAGTTAGAATGTTGGTAATACTCACATACTTGCGCATGGATACATTTTTCTAAGATTTTTGACAATACTGGGAGCAGGGTTAAGACAGGTTTAGCAATTGCTGGCGCACTGAGCTTCAACAGCATTGCTGGGATTTGATCAGGTCCAGACTGGTTTTTCATTTTTAGATTATTAAGGTGTTTCTTAATGACATTGATGGGTACAGGTCTAAAATTGAACTTCTCTATATTGGGTCTTTGCAGAATAAGTGGGACCTGATCCACATTTGCAGTTTCAGGATGTGAGTCATGTATTAGTTTGTCAATCAGGGTGGTGGAGCATCCGACAAAATAATTGTTAAAGGCATTTGCTACATCTAAGGGAAGTTGCAGGGTTTGGTTGTCCACTTTGACAGTGGAGGGTTGGGAGTGGATTGGTGGAGTTTGTAAGTTATTTATGACTTTCCAAAACTTTCTAGGGTTTGATATGTTATTGTTCAGATTTTCACAGAAATATTGGGCCTTAGCCAATTTTGTTTGTTTAATGCATATATTTTGCCATATATATATATACATCTATATACACATTGATCGTTCATAGAGCCTGTATGCTTGAACTTTGACCACAATGAATCCCGAAACTGGTACATTTGAATGAGGTCAGCTGTGATCCAATTCAAATACGTTCCTTTTAGTCTCACCTTACGCAGTGCGGCATGCAAATTCCAAACTTGTAGGAGCTCGGACTGAAAGAATTCAACTGCGCAGTCTGGGATTAGGTTTAATCTGTGCCGGGGAGGTTCTTGATGTCATTTAGAAATGATTGAAGATTACATTTTTTGAAGGACCTGGTGATTTATTTATTTTATCATTGTTTGAAATCAACAAAAATATATTCTCTGGGTTTAAGGCAATATTTAATTGATACAACTTATTAAACCAAAAAGCCACCTTCTTCCAGAGCTGTAAGATCTTTGGTCAATACCAGTACATATGCACCAGATCTGCTGCCCCCGAAGAAAAACGTGGGCACACAATACTTAGTTGGGGAGAAAATCTAGCGAGCCTAGCCGGAGTTAGATAAAAATTATTTATAATTTTAAAATGGGCTTCCCTCCAACTCATCGGAATCTGATATTTACTTATCATAGTACAACTTGCTGTAATTTTATCCGTGTTTATATCTGCCAAATAAGGTAACCAAGACTCACAGGTCTTATCCAATAAAACCAAACATTGTTTGACGAGCATTCTCAAACGTCAATAAAAACTCCTCAGCTGAGAAAAGCTGTTGTATAACTATAAGACCCTTTTCAGCCCAGGTCTGAAATACTAGCTGGTGTAACCCTGGAAAAAAATTTACGTTACCCCTTATTGGCAAAAACTCTGAAAAAGAAAAGTCCATTTCTAATATAATACACAGCTTCTGCCAAGCCATAACTACATTCTTTAATGAAACAAGACCCGAAATATTTGCTGGAAGTTTCTTGACTGGACAATGTAAAATGGCTTTTAAAGAGAAAGGGTATCATAGATGACTTTCCAAATCAATGGTAAAAAAATGTTAGCATCCGATAACCAATCGACAGCAATCCTTGCCAACATAGTAATATTATATAAATAAATATTAGGTAAAGCCAGATCTGCCATTTTACTAGGTCGCATCAATTTTTCCAATGAAATACGAGGTTTCTTGTTTTTCCATATAAATTTTGAAAAAGACTTATAGATACCTCTAATGTCACCTTTAGGGATCAAAAGAGGAAGATTTTGAAGAAGATATAGCAGGCGAGGGAAAACAATTGTTTTAATTACATTCACCCTTGCCATTATCGATAACGGGAGCTGCACCCATACTTCCAGGTCAGATTTAATTTTCTCAATAAGAGGGGCAAAATTAATCTGATACCAGGTTTTAGGGTTAGCATTAAGAAATATACCCAAATACTTATATGTATCTACTTCTTTGAAAGGTAGCTTTTGTAAACTATACCCTGCCCTTTTTATCCACATCAGTTCACTCTTTTCACAGTTAATTTTATAACCTGAAAAGGAACCATATGTCTCCAGGAATGTTAGAACAATTGGAATTTCATGAGATGTATTCTCCACACATATCAACAGATCATCTGCATATAAGAGAGTTTTAAGATTGTGCACCCCCAGACCGATCCCCTTGATAGAGTTTTGGAGCCAGATTGCCAATGGTTCAATAGCCATA
The DNA here is from genome assembly GCF_027579735.1 of Bombina bombina. NCBI lineage: Eukaryota > Metazoa > Chordata > Amphibia > Anura > Bombinatoridae > Bombina > Bombina bombina. The sequence goes on from NC_069501.1 coordinate 570,108,158, forward strand.
TTAAAAAGTAGGGGAGATAGTGGAAAGGTCCAGGTAATTGATTGTTTTTTAGATGAATTTCTTGTCTTCATAAAACCTACCTGATCTGTATGTATGAGTTTATTAAGACATTTAGACAATATCTCTGAAATAATCGCCGCCAGGATTTTATAATCGGCATTTAATACTGATATTGGTCTATAAGAAGCCAGTTCCTCAGAGTGTTTATCCTTTTTCAAGATCAGTGAAATATTTGCTGCTGAAAAAAATCTTGACGGGACCAAATTCATACTATAATAGCTATTAAACAATTTTTCTAATGTATGTTTAATATCATCCGCCAATATTTTCAGAAACTCTGCCGGAAGCCCATCAGGGCCTGCTGCTTTATTTAATTTAGCCTTTTCTATGCCCTTAAGAATCTCATCAACTGTAATTGGGCTATTTAACGCCACCAATTCTATTTCAGATACCTTCGGCATCTCAATGCTAGCCCAAAAATTTTCCTGATTTATTACATTAATATCTGGGTTTGTATAAAGCTCCTGATAATAATTATAAAACACTTTACTAATATCTTCCATTTCTGTATATCTATGCTTTCCATCACGAATAGCCAGAATAAAGTTCCTTCTCTTTCTATTTTGTACCAATCTTGCAAGATATTTCGCCAAGGTACCATGAATGCCACTAAAGAGAAGACTAGTCTTTAACTCTTCTTCTTGTGATTTGTTTTTCAAGAAGATATCTCGCTCTCGCCTGGCTTTAATGTAATTATCCCAGTTAATGTCCCCATGCGCTACAACAAACTTTCTATAAGTATTTCTTACCTGATTAGACAGTTGTACTTCCCGGGCATTTATTTTTTTCCTTTTTATACAGAGATATGCCTTGATTTCCCCACGCAGGAAGGCTTTCGCCGCTTCCCAAAATATCTCTATTTTATCATAATAAGACCTATTATGATCAGAATATTCTTTCCACTTCTGTCTTAACCACTGTGTAAAACTCGCATTATTAAAAAGATATTTAGGGAAGAAAAAAACAGTATTTTGATCCTTACGCTGAAAATTGGCATCAAAAGAAACCGAAATAACAGCATGGTCTGAAATCATTATATCATTTATGCAAAACTCTGTTTTTAAAACAGATAAAGACTCAGCAATCAATAAAAAGTCAATCCTTGAAAAGGTTTTATGAACTTTAGATTCACACGTATATGTGCGAGAATCCGGGTTCTTTATTCTCCAACCATCTACTATCTTTAACTTTTGACAGAATCTCTTGAAATATTTAGCTTGTTTATTATATTCTACCATATTTCTTGACCCATGTCTCTCCAGTTCAGGACAGAGAGACATGTTAAAATCTCCCCCAATAATCAAATTTTGATTAATATATGGAAACAACTTAGATCTCATTTTTTTTCCCAAAACCCAATAGAAAACCTATTGTGACCATAAATATTGCACAATACTAGTCTTGTGTCATTAATTTGAACGTGTACTAAAATATATCTAGCATTCTCATCTCTTTCTATATTTACCACTTTATATGAAAAATCTTTATTAAAAAGTATATGCTACCCCATTTTTCCTAACCGTACAAGGGGTGGCAATTACCTCCCCAACCCATTTAGATTTGAGTTTTGGGATCTCTTTATCTTTAAGGTGTGTTTCCTGCAAAAACACTATACTCGGGTCTAATTTACCGAGTCTTTTGATTTGCGCTTAATAGGGGATGTCACCCCTCCCACATTCCAAGATAAAATCTTCATATTACCTACAGATATCATCCCAAAACAAATTTTATCAAAATCTCCAGATCCCAGCCATGCAAATCACCCCACCCAACATGAGTCGAGAGATAAAAATAGAAAAAACGGCAACTGAGGAAGGAAGCCCACAGCAAAACGGGGAAGAAAGAAAAAAAAACAAAAAAAAAAAAAAACACAAACCCATCACAACATTCCAGACATTAAACATTAAAAAAACAGCATTGATCATCACAAATAGAGACATCCTTACTGACGGAGGCATCCTTATAACCTTTCCTAGGGAAAAACCCCTAGAACACTTCAAGACATATACCATTCTTTGCAGCTCTTCTAAAGAATGCATAAAAAAAAGAAAAAAAACCCCAATAATCGGGCCCCTAGGACTGTTTTGCATGAATAAAATTCTTCACCTCTGAGACCTCCGCGAAGGTCAGTCTACTGTCCCCGTCCTCTACTATAATCTTGGCCGGATAAATCATCCAGGCACGTAATCCAGCCTTAATAAGTTGGGAGCAGAACGGGGACATCAGCTTCCTCCTCGCCGCTGTCTCAGAGGAAAAATCCTGGAACAATAAAATCTTATTATTCCCTATCATAAACGGAGCCCTTTTCCTATACATTTTGAAAATTTCCACTTTATCCTGGAACTTTAAGAGTTTAAAAATAACCATTCTATCTTTTGCCCTACCATTTCCAGGGGAGTTTCTTGGGCCCACTTTATGGGCTCTTTCTATGGATAGCGGTATTTGCTGGGGGGGGAACCCTAACACTTTGGGCAATGTAACAGTTGTAAATTGCATTAGATCCTCAAATTTGGGGGACTCGGGCAGGCCTACAATACGAATGTTATTACGCCTTGAGCGATCCTCTAGATCCTCAAGGCGTAATTGTAATGCATTAATTTTGGTATCTTGACTGGAGATAGTCTCCTCTTGTATATGGACTCTGTCTTCTAGTGTAGAAATTCTGTCCTCTGCCTCCTGCATTCGGGAGGCAAATTGTCTCACCTCAACAGATAATAGACTCAAGTCGGCGGAAATAGTCCCCAACTCTTTTTTAATGCTCTCAAATTGGGGGGTAAAAATATCAGCAAGTTGGGCAACCAGAGTATGAGTTTCAGTAGGAATATTATCAGGCATATTTTCTATACCAGCATCTGTCAGTTTAGCTTTTTTATCCTTTTTAACAGGCATTCTTGGTGAATTAACCTTACCTTGTGTCACAATTTTTTCCATGTGTCTATAATACAGTGAATTGATATTATTCTAGTGAAAGTATTTTAGGGAGGAAGCAAAAAAAAAAAAAAAAAAAAAGGGTGTAATTAGGGGACACGAAGGTCCTACCGAGAAACCTTAAATGTTTTAAAGGAGTGGGAGAAAAAAAACAAAAAAAAACAAATTGAAATGACAAAGCGTGAAAATCCGGTATCACAACCAGCACTACTTAAGTGAGAAAAAACAAACAAAAAAAAACTAGTTAGATTATTAAGCACAGCAAACAAAGTGATATTACAGCCTGATGCCCAAAGCACTCTCTAAAGCTGTCTTTTACCTGAACTCAGTTACCAACCAATATTAAAGCTTCAACTACTTTTCAACCTGTATATACAGGGAGTGCAGAATTATTAGGCAAGTTGTATTTTTGAGGATTAATTTTATTATTGAACAACAACCATGTTCTCAATGAACCCAAAAAACTCATTAATATCAAAGCTGAATATTTTTGGAAGTAGTTTTTAGTTTGTTTTTAGTTATAGCTATTTTAGGGGGATATCTGTGTGTGCAGGTGACTATTACTGTGCATAATTATTAGGCAACTTAACAAAAAACAAATATATACCCATTTCAATTATTTATTTTTACCAGTGAAACCAATATAACATCTCAACATTCACAAATATACATTTCTGACATTCAAAAACAAAACAAAAACAAATCAGTGACCAATATAGCCACCTTTCTTTGCAAGGACACTCAAAAGCCTGCCATCCATGGATTCTGTCAGTGTTTTGATCTGTTCACCATCAACATTGCGTGCAGCAGCAACCACAGCCTCCCAGACACTGTTCAGAGAGGTGTACTGTTTTCCCTCCTTGTAAATCTCACATTTGATGATGGACCACAGGTTCTCAATGGGGTTCAGATCAGGTGAACAAGGAGGCCATGTCATTAGATTTTCTTCTTTTATACCCTTTCTTGCCAGCCACGCTGTGGAGTACTTGGACGGGTGTGATGGAGCATTGTCCTGCATGAAAATCATGTTTTTCTTGAAGGATGCAGACTCCTTCCTGTACCACTGCTTGAAGAAGGTGTCTTCCAGAAACTGGCAGTAGGACTGGGAGTTGAGCTTGACTCCATCCTCAACCCGAAAAGGCCCCACAATGATACCAGCCCAAACCAGTACTCCACCTCCACCTTGCTGGCGTCTGAGTCGGACTGGAGCTCTCTGCCCTTTACCAATCCAGCCACGGGCCCATCCATCTGGCCCATCAAGACTCACTCTCATTTCATCAGTCCATAAAATCTTAGAAAAATCAGTCTTGAGATATTTCTTGGCCCAGTCTTGACGTTTCAGCTTGTGTGTCTTGTTCAGTGGTGGTCGTCTTTCAGCCTTTCTTACCTTGGCCATGTCTCTGAGTATTGCACACCTTGTGCTTTTGGGCACTCCAGTGATGTTGCAGCTCTGAAATATGGCCAAACTGGTGGCAAGTGGCATCTTGGCAGCTGCACGCTTGACTTTTCTCAGTTCATGGGCAGTTATTTTGCGCCTTGGTTTTTCCACACGCTTCTTGCGACCCTGTTGACTATTTTTAATGAAACGCTTGATTGTTCGATGATCACGCTTCAGAAGCTTTGCAATTTTAAGAGTGCTGCATCCCTCTGCAAGATATCTCACTATTTTTGACTTTTCTAAGCCTGTCAAGTCCTTCTTTTGACCCATTTTGCCAAAGGAAAGGAAGTTGCCTAATAATTATGCACACCTGATATAGGGTGTTGATGTCATTAGACCACACCCCTTCTCATTACAGAGATGCACATCACCTAATATGCTTAATTGGTAGTAGGCTTTTGAGCCTATACAGCTTGGAGTAAGACAACATGCATAAAGAGGATGATGTGGTCAAAATACTAATTTGCCTAATAATTCTGCACTCCCTGTACATGTAATTAAGTCACACAATAAGGTCATTATTTGCCAATACAACCCCCTTTAAACAGAAACATTTTTAAACAAGAAATTAAACTTACTCAAAATATACCTGTAGGGCACAAATGATATATAGTTAATACCTCAATTAATACAGTCCACATCAAACCAAAAACGTCTTTAGTGACAATGTTAGCCTTGTTGGAATGAACTTAGCTAGTCTTTAGCCTTCCTTTTGACTTTTGCATTCCTTTTAGTCCTTTTTCTTCTTTCCCCCTCCTTCTCTCTCCCCTTTCTCCCTTTTTCCTTTCCTACTTACACACCATCTTCAAATTCCCAAAAAACAAATAGGGATCCAAATCATAGTCTAAGACCACCGGTCCAGTAAAGTGATAGGACTCCAAAGTGACAGTTAGCGTATGGGAGACAATGCACTTGCTTTAAACGAACTCCAATGCAGACACAATGCTAACCTTTGCGGCCTCTTTCAGGTGCCCTCACCTCCTCCACTACACCTGAATTCTCCAAAATTTAATATGTATCCAGCTGGTTAAAGGGTAATTTATTCCAAACCTCCTTAACCGTACAGCTCTGTGTTACGGTAGAACTTTCCAGGAGAGAAGGAGCTTACTGGAGACCCAGACCGAGGTAAGAGTACCCCCGTATAAATGCAGGCAAATGTTATGTGCAAAACAAGTATACTGGCCTTCTCACCACTCCTGTACAACGTGAAATTCTCTTAATCTGCTCCTGTACCCTTCCCTGCACAAATGACTCTGACCTCAGCTAGATAATACACAAGGTTTAGCGGAGCCGGGAGCCTGGTATATAGGACTTTTCCAAACAGCCTTGGCTCAAATAGTAAATAATAGCAGTTTCCAGCACATTAGGTATAAAGATACACAGTTCTCAAGCGGTGCCAAATCTAGCGGTAAGTCTTTCACAACTGCAGCTCTTACCTTCTACACAGCCAGGAGCAAGGGGCGTACACTGACCCAACAGGCGCAGCACAAGGTTTTTCTCTCCCTTCTTAACTCCAAGCTTACTGGCTGGCATTTTGAAATATATCCAACCCCAGTGGGGCTTATCATAACCGGCACTGGCCACTTAATGCGCTCCAACTCCCAACACCGCTGCACCAGAAAAGGAGAACCCCATCCAGGGGGGTAGGTGTCTTGACTGCCCAGCACGAGCTCTTCCTTTGCTTATTATCGGCACCAGCCTGCGTATCTTTCTGTGATGTCCCTAATGAAAGGGATTTTAAAATTCGGACTGCCCCGCAGTCGCAGCCAGTTCGGCTTCAACGGACTTCCAGCCCTCAGCAGGAAACAAACTCTGCAGAACGCCACCTTCTCAACCTGGGGTGGATTACCCAGGTACGTGGCAGAGAGCGGGGAACCGGCAGAAGACGTCCTCTCACCACACCTGCATGCAGGTAAACTATACTGCACCGCCCCCAACGGAAGTCCGGACCTGGTGATTTTTAACCTTGGGAGAGGATTTAGTTGCCTTAATTTTGCGCACGCAGTACACTAAGCAGTGGTCACTGAAAATGTTAGGGAGAACACCTGCCTCCTGTTTTTGGTCAAGAGAAGTGGGGAGAATCCATTCGAGCAGGGTGTGATTATGGCTTTTGATGTTTATGCGAGTTGGAGAGGTGATTAATTGCATTAGCTGCAAAGTCTTAAACAGCAGGCAACAATTATTATTTTTCAGATTCAGCCAATCAGTATTATAACAATACACATATACATATAACAATACACACATCAGAAAATTACAGGGCAGGCAAGACACAATGATATCACTATCTTCCAGAGGCTACCTGTTTGCAGAGAGCAGTGGCACAGCTGAGATGGAGGTCTGTGTATTTTCTTGCAAGACTGGGGCAGATATACTTTAAAATCAGGCTGTTTGCAGAGAGCAGTGGGACAGCTGAGATGGAGGTCTGTGTATGTTAAGGGGTGTGTGACCGGGATTGTGCCACTAGTGGGGGGTGGATGCAAGAGGCGCATTCTATACAGCTCCTCCTACCTATAAATAATTATTTATCTATATATACACATCCACACTCATATTTCATACATACTGTATAGATATAAAATCTGTGCCTATATGTGCAATCATGTGTGTACATGTGCATGCATGTTACTTGTATGTAAATGTTTGGGTGTGCATATGTGCATGCGTGTGTATGTGTGTACTCATATGTGTGTATTCATATGTGCATACCTAAGTGCATTTTGTGTATGCATATGTGTATTGATGTGTGTATGTGTGTGTGTGTTGTCTGCATGTGTGTGTATACAGTATATGTGTGTGTGAATGGTTTTCATGTGTGTGTATGTGTGTATATATGTGTGTGTATGATCTGCATGTGTGTGTATGTGTGTGTATACAGTATATGTGTGTGTGAATAGTTTGCATGTGTGTGTATGTGTGTGTATATATGTGTGTGTATGATCTGCATGTGTGTGTATGTGTGTGTATACAGTATATGTGTGTGTGAATGGTTTGCATGTGTGTGTATGTGTGTATATATGTATGTGTGTGTATGTGTGTGTATACAGTATATGTGTGTGTGAATGGTTTGCATGTGTGTGTATTTGTATATATATGTGTATGTATAATCTGCATGTGTGTGTATGTATGTGTATACAGTATATATGTGTGTGTATGATCTGCATGTGTGTGTATGTGTGTGTATACAGTATATGTGTGTGTGAATGGTTTGTATGTGTGTGTATGTGTGTATATATGTGTGTGTATGATCTGCATGTGTGTGTATGTGTGTGTATACAGTATATGTGTGTGTGCATGGTTTGCATGTGTGTGTATGTGTGTATATATGTGTGTGTATGATCTGCATGTGTGTGTATGTGTGTGTATACAGTATATGTGTGTGTGAATGATTTGCATGTGTGTGTATATATGTTTATGATCTGCATCTGTGTGTAAGTGTGTGTGTGTATTTGTGCAGGTGGAAGTGGAGGGCCCTCTAGTGGACCTGTAACAAAATTAAGGGATAACTGAGTTGAAATCTGGAGTGTACTGGGTCAGTTACATTGTTGCAAGTGTAGGGGCGGGTGTTTCTGCTTACCTTTATAGGTCCTGGCTGCAGCGAATCCGGCCCTCTTTGTTCCTTGTTCCAGACTTCAAGGGAGTTTTTCTGTGTGATCGTGATTCAGTGATCCTGTGATGCAGCGCTCTAGGAGAAAGTCTGTGCCACCTAAGCGGTATCGTGAGGTCGTGCAGGAGGTGCCGGGCATGCAGGGATCTGCAAGAGGAAGCGGAGCATCAGATACTGAAGATGTGGTACCCCCTACCCCCCCAGCTAGGCCCCAGGTAGCCCCCCTGCATGCAGCTAGAAGTAATGCTAGGAGGGGATTGGGCCTCCAGGACCTGCCAGCAGGCCCTGGACCCCAGTCATCTCTGATGGATGTCGGCTAACATGATGCCCCAGGTGATCTAGGGGTCCCCCAGGTCCCCTTTCCAGTGCTAGTTGGCCACATGGCTGGGGATCATGCTGCCCTGGAGCCCACTACCAGGTCACAGCATACCCCCAGCGTCCATATTTCCCCCCATCCTTCTATTCCTTTTGAAGCCCCTTGTGGCCCCCCTGATACTACAGGGCCGCCATCTGCTGCAGCTGCTGCCGGGGAAACGTCATGGCAGCAGCTGCAGGCCTTACCCCTGGCGGCCATCCAGTCCGTGCTTGTGCTGGCCCAGGCATTCATGGGGACCATCTTCCCTGCGTGCAAGGAGCAGGAGTCGGTTCCTACATCGAGTCATCCTCAGTAAGTCAGGGAGGCTCTGTGCTCCTGATGGGAGGGGAGGGAGAGGGCAGAGTAGGAAGGCTACGGGTAAGACTCCGAGGGGAAGAGGGCAGCACGTGGGAATGAGGAGATGCTTGTGAGCAATACTGTTATGGGAACCGCATGGGAATAAATGCGCAGGAACAAGAGTGTTAGGGAAGCATCTGTGGGGGCATGCGTTTTTGCAAACAGGATGGTGGATTCAATGAATGCTGGGGCTCAGGGGCCTGCAGTTGGTACATCTGGGGAGGTGGTTAGTCCGGCTGAGTACCAATACCAGGGTATGAATGAAGATGTGATCCGCAGGGCAGTGGCGGTTGCTATGGGTATGTGCGGTGTAGGGGAGCAGGAGAGGATGGCAGGGTCCCCCTCAGGAGTTCTCCCCAATCTCTTTTATTTTAGCATGGTGTCACGGTTGGTCCAGATGCCAGCGCAATGGCATCATCATCCAGGCAGGATACATCAGCACCTGCGGCCACTTCGCCGGCCGTGGCGGCTTCCACAACGAAACCGTCACCAGCAGGAGCTGCTCTGCCATTGGCCCCCAGCAGTGAGTACCTACTGCACACTGCACCACACGTAGAGCAGGGCATATCTACTAGTGAGTCAGGCTCACAGAGTCAGGGTGATTTGGGCTTAGTGGGTAAAGGCCAGAAGGAGATGTTCAAAATGATTAAGAAGCTGGTGCGGCTCAGGTTAAGGGTAAGGCTCTTTCCACAGCGGGCACAGAGGTGGTCCCGTTTGCACAGGACTCAAGTGTAGCTAGCACGGGCTTGGGGACCATGACAGTGTCTAGGAAAGTAGCTTCTCATGGGGAAACCTACCCATGTTTAGTGCACTCCTTGTATGGGCACCTTAAAGCTAAAGTGGTGAAGAAAATCCAAGATGGACACTATGTCAACATCTTTGAGCTCTCACCAGAGGCATGTAGGTCAAGGGAATGAGCAGCGGATGGCACCGGCCCTAAGGAAGTGCAGAGACCTGAAACATTCGAAGAGTGGCAGTGCTGCTTTCGGGTGCTGGCGACTTGTTACTTGGACAAGTGGCAGTCGCAAGGTCATAATATTTTTAATTATGAGGATACCATTTATGATATCCACTCGAGATTCAAGGAAGGCACATGGCAGAAGTACGACATGGCTTTTCATAGGAAAATGGTGGGAAACCCTCTCCTGCATTTTGGAACTCATGATCTCCACCTGTGGTCCCAATTGGGGCTGGAGGGTACGGCAATCGGCTCCCCTGCGTTACACCAAGGAATTAGCCGTCCATCCCCGCGTCAGAAGAGGTGGGGTAGGGAATGCTGGAAATTCCAGGACAAGCAATGTGACAGGGGAGCAAACTGTTACTCTTGTCACATCTGCAAATTCTGTAGTGGCCCACACCCCGAGGTTGAATGTAGTAGGAGGAGGGAGCCTGGCGCAGAGAAGTCAGTCTCAAAAGGGGGTCCTGGTAACAAGGGCCCCAATGCCACTTAATTCGGCAGCCATGGGGGGACATAGAGTCTGCGTTCCGGCTGTTGGCCAGCACCCGTCTGCTTTCAGGCTCATGGGCATGAAGATGGATGGCGCATTCTATGTGGACAAATGTCTTCCCATGGGGTGCTCGCTATCGTGCGTACTTTTCGAAAGTTTCAGCTCCTTTTTACACTTGGTAGTACAAAAGGCATCCGGGGGTGGGGCCGTGGCCCACTACCTGGATGACTTTCTGCTGGTGAGGGAGGCTGATTCTGATAAATATGCTCGCATACTGGCAAATATGCAAGATATGATGGGGAGATTTGGGGTGCCTTTGGCGAATGAGAAAACGCAAGGCGCCTGTACCTGTCTGACTTTCTTGGGGATTGAAATAGATACATGGGCTGCAGTTTGCAGGCTTCCTCGGGACAAGGTCGACCGCCTGCTGCAGGTGGTTTTGTCCGTGGTTAGCGCTGGAATTACAGTCCCTGCTCGGGTTGCTGAATTTTGCGGGTCGGGCGATACGATGGGTAAAATCTTCAATAGGTGGCTGCAGAGTCCTAGAGGGCATAGAGCTAGGATTGGGGTATCTACTGAGATGAAGGAGGACCTCAAAGTTTGGGTAGAATTTCTGAATAAATTCAATGGCGTCTGCCTATGGAGGAAAGACCCTATTTTGAACCAAACGCTGCACCTCTTTACAGACGCTGCAGGTTTTTTTGGGTACGGTGCTTACTTAAACAGCAAGTGGAGCACGGCTCCTTGTCTGGCAGACTGGGTTGGGTCGGGTTTGACTAAGAACCTGACCCTATTGGAACTTTTTCCAATCATAGTGGCAATCGAGCTGTGGGGACACAAATTGGCTAATCGGTCTGTAATTTTTTGGTCTGACAACATGAGCGTGGTATATGCCATAAACCATTTGTCGGCATCGTCCTCGAGGGTGGTCACGTATTTGAAGCATCTAGTGTTGCACTGCTTACAGTTAAACATTATCTTTATGGCCAGGCACGTGCCTTGGGTAAAAAATGTAGTGGCGGATGCGTTGTCTAGGTTTAACTGGGAGCAGTTTATTAAGGTTGCGCCAAGGGCCGAGCAAACAGGTTTAACTTGCCCCCCTTTTCTTTGGCAGATGGCGGGGGCTGGGAAAGTGTCATCCCCCTAGTGAGGGCTTCTTTGGCACCTATGAAAATCACTGGAGGGCTTGGGTCAGATATGAAAATCACTGGAGTGCTTCGGTCAGCTTTGCCAGCCAGCAGGGGTTCCAGGTCCAGTCGGCTACACAGCTACATGTGCTTGATTTGTTAGCAGGCTTGTGTAGAAAGGAGGTTTCTAGATTAGCAGCTCAAGGTAAGTTGACCGCCCTCTCATTCTTTAACAAAACGTTCAGGATAGCAGACCGCTTGGGCGCATTCTTGATGAGGCAGGTGTTGAAATGGTGGGGGTGGTTGTCCCCGCGCCACAAGGACCATAGGGAACCCATCACGCCATTGAGATTGCGGTAGCTGGTGGGGACACTGCAGTCATTGTGCTCATCGGTGTACGAGGCTTTGCTCTTTCAGGCGGGCTTTATCTTTTGCTCTGGTAGGGGTATTAAGAGTAGGGGAATTGGTGGCTTCTTCCAGAGTAGGTGCGGACGGAGGTATCAAATGGGAGCATGTGTGGCCCACTGAAAGCGGGTTGTTACTGCTAGTGCCTAGGTCTAAAACAGATCAAGAGATTAGAGGGGCATGGCTCCTGCTGCACAGGCACGAATTCCTGGAATGTTGCCCGGTAAGGAGTTTTGAGGAATATTGTCGAGTGAGACCACCGGTTATTATTCAATTATTCTTACACAAAGACGGCTCGTCTCTGTCAATCTTTTAATTTAAGAAGGTACTAGCTAGGGATGCGTCGGCAGCGGGTCTTGACCAGGCAAAAATTGCATCCCATTCATTTAGGATTGAGGCGGCTCGAGCGCGGCTAACAGTGGGTCCTCTGAGACGGATATCAAGAGGTTAGGGTGGTGGAAATCAGGCAGATTTAAATTGTATATTTGACCGTTAGGGGACACGCTTCATTAGGGCTATGGCTCTGGAAAGGGTGGTCACAGGGATAACGTTGGTTTGGGCATAAGGGGTTTGTTCTATGCTTCAAAGGGTTAGCTTTTTGGCTCAGCTTATATATCATGTTATTTCAGGCACAAATTCCCATGATGCGCGTTTGGATAGTAGGGCACTCATTCGTGCATTGGGCATCCATCAGGGCTCTGCATTTGCCAGACGGGCAGCAATTGGGATTTCCCTCATCCAGAGCTAGCATTTGGTGGCTGGGACGCAGGGGTTTAATGTGGGACAAGTTGCCAGTCATTCTTCAAGATGCTCATAGGAGGTGGGGGTAACCTCACATTATCGTACTGCACCTAGGGGGCAATGACATGGGGTCTGTTCCAGTTTTGGATTTGATTAGGAAAATGGCCTCTGACCTACGTTGGGTGTGCGCATGGCTCAAGAATGTAAAGATTGGGTGGTCCAATGTAGTTGCACGACAGCGTTGGAGGTACATTGTTACACAGAGGTCAGCGTACAATGTGAGGAAGAAGCTGAACAGGGAAATGGGGAGAACGGTCATGGTGTTATGCGATTTTGCCATTAGGCACGATGCTTTAACTCTTGTGGCGGTTGGTCAGGGCCCAGAGAGCGGGCAGGGAGAGAGAAGAGTGATGCCCTAGGATGGGGGAGGCGACGCCCGCTAGGTGCCGACCTAGGGGTTACTCCCCCTTTAGAATCATAGGACAAATAGCTCTACCAATTTCTAGCTTTCCAGTGGTAATTGTTAGGGTTCACTCTGGCGTGGGTAGGTTTATGTGAACTAGCCCTCCAAGCCTAGGTTTTAATTATAGCCTTCCACCTGTTTCAGGCATTTTTTTATGACTCGTTTGAGGAGGTCGCCTTACCAGGCTGGTTGTTTATGTCCTAGCTGGTGGTCGGTCAGGGCCCAGAGTGCGAGCAGGGAGAGAGAAGAGTGATGGCCTAGGATGGGGGAGGCAACGCCCGCTAGGTGCCGACCTAGGGGTTACTCCCCCTACGAATCGTAGGCCAAATAGCTCTACCAATTTCCAGCTTTCTCTCTCTGCCAATTGGGCACGTGCAATCCGTGCCGCGCTGCAAACACCGTGTAGGACCCTGGCCGTCTGTCAGTAGGGGTTAAACTAGCTAGTTCATTGCCGCCACCAATTTTTCAAGAACTTTATACAGTTCTTTGTTATTATTATTGAGTTGCCTAAGTTGGCATATATATAGCCGTAATTTAAGAGGTTTATTTTATATAATAAACGTGACTGTGACCGGTCTTTGCCCAAAACCTGTTGTTGTGTGTTTATTGGTTTAATCACTCTAGGGTACATAAGACGTAATAGGAAGTTTATCTCTTATGTATATGTGTGTATATATGTGTGTGTATGATCAGCATGTGTGTATGCGTGTGTATATATGTGTGTGTATGATCTGCATGTGTGTATGTGTGTGCATATACACTCACCAGCCACTTTATTAGGTACACCTGTTCAATTGCTTGGTAACACAAATTTCTAATCAGCTAATCACATGGTAGCAACTCAATTCATTTAGGCATCTAGACGTGGTGAAGACGACTTGCTGAAGTTCAAACCCAGAATCAGAATAGGGAAGAAAGGGGATTTAAAGGGCCACAATACCCAAATGTTAAAACACTTGAAAGTGATGCAGCATAGCTGTAAAAAGCTGAATAGAAAATATCACGTGAACTAGAAAGATATTTTACCTCAAAATGTTTTAAGTATTTCCACAATTGTAAAGGACTTCAAGCAGCAAATCAGTTTACCTGTCCTGGGACCGGCAAGAAAGTGAGCCTCATGCACACTTGTGTTATATCCCTATTCAGTTTAAGGAAGTTTACTATGAAATCTCATGAGAGTTAAGTGAAATTTCATGAGATCACAGTAAAAGAGTTTATGACCTCAGCACTGTTGATGCTGATCGGCTGCAGTCCATTTCTTCATTTTTTATTTAACCTGCAGCTGAACAGCAGCTGAAGTATAACTTTTTACACTGGACTTACTCTGGTAAGCTGAGGAAATTGTGAGGTAAAATATCTTCCTTTTTTACATAGAGATTCTCAGGTGATATTTTCCTGTCAGCCTTTAACAGTTTTGCTGCATCACTTTCAAGTGATTTAGCAAATGAATATTATGTCCCTTTAAAGTGAATGTCAATTTTGATGAATTAGTGCCCGGTTTTTAATAAAACTATTAAAAACAAGGGCACTTTAATTCATCAAAATTGACATTTCACTAGTTTTCTTCAAAAACTTACCTTTTAATCCTGGCAGCCGCTCCAGCGATTCCCCCGGCGGTTGGAAGCCTCTGCAATGTCAGAAATGACGAATCTGGCTTCCTCCAATCACGGTTTCCCCCCCGGGGGACTCTTGGCCTGATGCAACGCCGTGATTGGAGCAAGCCGGATTCGTCATTTTGGACCCGCGAAGACAGCGTTTTTGACAAGTTTTTGAAGAAAAGTAGTGAAATGTCAATTTTGATGAATTAAAGTGCCCTTGTTTTTAATAGGATTATTAAAAAACGGGCACTAATTCATCAAAATTGACATTCACTTTAAGTGACTTTGAATGTGGCATGGTTGTTGGTGCCAGAGGGGCTGGTCTGAGTATTTAAAAAAACTGCTGATCTACTGGGATTTTCATGCACAACCATCTCTAGGGTTTTAAAGACAATGGTCCGAAAAAAGAGAAAATATCTAGGGAGCGGCAGTTTTGTGGACGAAAATGCCTTGTTGATGTCAGAGGAGAATGGGCAGACTGGTTCGAGATGATAGAAAGGCAACAGTAACTCAAATAACCACTCATTACAACCAAGGTATGCAGAATACCATCCCTGAATGCACAACATGTCGAACCTTGAAGCAGATGGGCTACAGCAGCAGGAGACCACACTGGGTGCCAATCCTGTCAGCTAAGAACAGGAAACTGAGGCTACAATTCGCACAGGCTCACCAAAATTGGACAATAGAAGATTGGAAAAATGTTGCCTGGTCTGAATTGTCTCAATTTCAGCTGCACCATTCAGATTGCAGGGTCAGAATTTGGCATAAACAACATGAAAGCATGGATCCATCCTGCCTAGTATCAACGGTTAAGGCTGGTGGTGGTGGCGTACCAATTGAGCATCATTTAAATGACACAACCTACCTATGTATTGTTGCTGACCATTTCCATCCCCTTATGACTACAGTGTACCCATCTTTTGATGGCTACTTCCAGCAGGATAATGCACAATGTCACAAAGCTCAAATTATCTCAAACTGGTTTCTTGAACATAAAAATTAGTTCTGAAGGCAAAAGGGGGTCCAACCCAGGACTAGCAAGGTGTACCTTATAAAGTGGCCGGTGAGTGTATGTGTGTGTACGTGTGTAAGTGGGTATGTGTGCAGGTGTGTGTGTATTTGTGTGTATGGTTTGCATGTGTGTGTAAGCGGGTATGTGTGCAGGTGTGTGTGTATGTGTGTGTATGGTTTGCATGTGTGTTTATATGTGCAGGTGTGTATGGTATGCATGAGTATGTATGTGTACGTGTGTATGTGGTTGCTTGTGGTTTGGGTTTATAGTGGAGAAGATCTCAATAACTTTGCACTGGGGCTCAATTTCATTTTCATTTTCAGGAAAAAACAACATCTCTCCTAATCATCCAAATATTTGCATTTTAGGATATAGGTAATGTTACTTTGTATCCTGGGTGTTTTTCTCTTTTGTGCTATATATATTTTTTTCAAAATGCCCCTGATTCAACCAGAAGAGCTAGTTACACAGCTGGATTTTGCAACTAGTGCTGCTGACTGGTTCAATAGCAGTTTCCGCTGGGGGCCAGAAAACACGATTACAGTTATTTAAAAGCGCAAACTAAGAAGAAGATATTGCATATTTCATAATCCAATGTTCTGCACATAGCAGAATATGTTTTATTTATTTTTAAAGAGATATTTAAATACATATATATATATATATATATATATATATATATATATATATATATATATGATGGATTTGAGCGAAAGGGACAGGAGGGAGAGTATTTGGAGACTAGATTAAAGATATAGGGTGGAGTAGTGTTATTAAGAGCTTTAAAAGTTAAAAATCAGGATTTTATGTTTTATTCTGGAGTTTAAAGGAAGCCAGTGAAAGAACTGAATAGAGGTGCAGTAGATGAGGAGTGATGTGTAAGGAAGATTAGCCTGGCAGAGGTATTTATTATTGATTGTAAGGAAGATAGACAGCAGCGCCAGCTAGGGCGGCCAGAGAGGATGGAGTTGCAATAGTCAAGACAGGAAATGATAAGAGAGTGGATTAAAGTCTTAGTTGTGTCTTGTGTGAGGAAGTGGGGGATTTTGGAGATGTTTTTAAGGTGGAGGTGGCAGGAATTGGCCAAAGACTGGATGTGAGAAGTGAAGGAGAGATCTGAGTCAAATGTCACCCCAAGACATTGGATATGTGGGGTTGGGGTTATGATGTTATTATCAACAGTTAGATATTGCCCAATGGAACATCAGACTCACTAACCACCGATATTTCCTGTCCACATCGCCTACGTAGCATGAAGGAATAAATAAGAAAAAAGGTAATTGACTGAACTGTCTAATTATACCACCTATACACACCATAAATATGAGGTAAACTGCTCTCTCTACAAAGTGGCAATGGATTAAAACTCGCAATTAGTATAGGCCTCATTACAGAATCCACATAGGCCTTTACAGTACCCATTGCTGACCCTATCTCAGGAACTCTCAAACTTAAGCCAGGCCAGTGCTAAAAATAAGAGATAGTCCTCCAGTATATTAACTACTGCTTCTAACAGTCAGGACTGATATCTCACATAATCTGACATCCCTTCACAGTTATACATTTGGACACTGCCTATCAATCAATTTTTCCTCCAGAAAAGGTTCCTCTATAATTTCAGCTCAACCCATCTCCTCCTCGCATCCACACTGTGGAAAATATAGGTTTATTCACCTATAGTATCCAGTGCAATCTCCTCTCCCTTTCCCGCTAAACAACAGTTTGTGGGTCATATCCCACACACCTTTCACCCACATTGTTCTGAGAGGACAACTCCCTAGGGGTAGGCACTATCACATTACCTATCCCTCACTTAAAGGATAAGTCGAATCAAAATTAAACTTTCATGATTCAGATAGAGCAGGCAATTTTAAGCAATTTTCAAATTTATTCCTATTATCAATTTTTATTCGTTTTCTTGGTATCTTTATTTGAAAAAGCAAGAATGTAAGCTTAGGTGCTGGTCCATTTTTGGTTCAGAACCTGGGTTGCACTTTCTGATTGTTGTCTAAATGTAGCCAACCAATCAGCAAGCGCTACCCAGGTACTGGACCAAAAATTATCTGGCTCCTACGCTTAAATTCTTGCTTTTTCAAATAAAGATACCAAGAGAACAAAGCAAATTTGATAATAGGAGTAAATTAGAAATTTGCTTAAAATTGCATGCTCTATCTAAATCACGAAAGTTTAATTTTGACTAGACTATTCCTTTAAGTTTGTATAATAGATGAATAAATCCTAACCAGCTACTCACACACCTCTAGGTAAAGAAGGTGTTGAACAGACAACCTTTGCTAACCCTTCCCCCATGATAATTTATTAAGGGAACTAAAATTCATATTTGTTTCATTACCTCAAATTTACTGCCCCACTTTTCATGAAAATGACTCATTCCACTAAGAAAAAGCAGAAAAATTCTGAGCTACCAAAACGCATGGTGGCTGACCACTTCAACACAGTAAAATTCATTATGACAATAACCACTCGAATGAAGATTCTAGAGACTCTTCAGTTTCCATGAAAACTTAAACGCTCAGCCCACAGACAGACTTTCCATGAATCATACTTTCTTCGTAGATTCTCTTAAAGAATTATCAGATACAATGGATACTCATCATTCCTCTTTAAAACAGGAACTTAAAGTCTTAGTGACCGAACTCAAGAGAGAGATCTCTACCCTTGGAGAGTGCACAGAGGTTCTTGAATGGAAATGCCAGGACCTCTCAGTGGATCATTCAAACCTCCTCTCTTACACACAGACTCTAGCAGAAATGCTATCTGACCTGGAAACTAAATTGGCGGACCTTGAGGATAGGTCCCACAGGGACAATATCAGAGTTAGAGGTATTCCCGAGGATATAGGAGCAGTAGAGCTATCAGGATTTCTAATGGGCCTTTTTAAAGAATAACTAGGCTCTTTGCATGACCAACACCCCCTGATTGTTCAAGCCCATAGAGTCCTTCAACCTAGAAGTTCATCTACAGATCTCCCAAGAGATGCGATAATCAGACTGCACTATTATACTTTTAAAGAAAAACTCTTGAGAGCATAATTTCTCAGCAAAAATTTGTGAGATCCATACTGCTCAATCCAAATCTTCCCGGATTTGTCCTCCCATACGTTAGCCAAAAGACGTTCCTTTCATCCAATAACACAATGTTTACATAAGAATAACATGAAATACGGATAGGGCTTCCCAGTCAAACTCATCTTTCAATTTAAAAACCAAACATATACTCTTTCTACTCTACACCAGGGACTGAAATTGATGGGCACCTTAGACTTCGGGCACCAATCTGATGCAACCAGTAAGGCTCCGTCAGATGCTGGGGTTTGAGAGCAATAGCACCAGAATGGCAACCTCTCCCTAGAAGATCTGCTCAACCGTTCACGCTTAAAGATCCGCCGACTTTGAGAGATAGAATTAATAACTTTGACAGTGACCAATCTTTTCTGGAACTCGTATCTATAGATAGTTGGCAATAATGCCATAGTTTTATATGTTTGTTTAGTAGTTACAAGAATGTTGTTTCTTACGGTTTCTATTTTTCTTCCTGTAGGTTTTGGTTGAGATGTCTTTGTTTTACTCATGTCTTATCCCTTAGGTAGTATGTCTTTGACTATGACTCTCCTTGAACCTTATGTTTAGATCTATTTATTTAGTTTTGGCCTTGATTGAGAGAGCTCAGTTGGGAATGTCATTAGTTTATTCAGTTGAAGTTCACAACATACCATTACTCTGTAGTTACTCATAAGTATATGGTATATGTTTTGCTATTCCTAATAACAGTGTATATATTTGCCATTTCTAATAAGATATCTCACCATCAGAAATCCCTCCAATATCGTACTGGGGACAGCAGTTTATGTTTAACAAAACTACACATCAGTTCCTTATACCATACCTTCACACATACAGTAACTCTCTTTATTGTGTAAAATCATTTATGTGAATTTACCATCACTTTAACAGGTCAATTCTATAAAGCCGGAACCACTCTGATTTCCTCCATACTAATCCATCTCTATAATGAAGCAATGTCCAAAGGTACATTCCGTAAGGAATTTCTGGAGGCTATAATAGTTAAAATACTGAAACCAGGGAAAGATCCCCAACATAAAACTTAACACCAAAATTTTAGCGAACAGGATGACTAAAGTAATCACCTCGGTCAGATTTAAATCAGATCCCTTTAAGATAGATAACTGAACAAGACAGGGTGTCCCTTGTCCCCCCTTTTGTTCAAACTCACGATAGAGCCCATAGCTCAGGCAATAAGGCTAAATATTAAAGTTTCTGGATAAGACTGAGGATATCCCATTCTACAGGTTAATTCGCCATTCAACCCCCCTTTTTTTCTCTTCCCTCTCCTAGAGGCTTCACTTAACATACTTCTATAAGTCAGACAGGCTATAGTTCCTACTGCAAGTCCACAGTTAATAAACTGCAGCTTACTTCCAAGACCACAAGAGAGGTCTCTCTGAGGTCACTACTCATTCCAGCATAAATCGCGATTGCGCTCACGAGTTTGCATTTACTTTGAACTTGTAATTTAGCTTAATTTAACATGCATGCAAACTGCCAATGAAAAACCCGATATTGATTGCACGCAAATGATAGCACTCCACTCGTAATCTAGCCCTATGTGTTCAAGCCCTTTGAAGGGGTTACACACAAAGAGGTTCAGGATTGCGTATAATATAATATTTATTTTACTAAATTGGCCCTTTAATTATACATAATGAAACAACTTTGCTGTGCACTTTTATTATTTAGTTTGCCTGCTTTTTCTGTAATTTAAACTGAAAGTGTAGTTTTTTCCACTGCTCCAGAGAGGCTGGAGTACATTCTGTGGAATTCAGAACTCTGACTCTCCAATATCCTGCACAGTGGTTGGTTGTCATGTGCAGGGGCTAATTTACATCTGCCCCTGATTGTCCACAGCAAATTACATACAAAAAACAACACTCAAGTGACTTTTTAATGGAAGTATTTCTCGGCGCAAAACAACTGACAGTTTCAGATATTTTTAAACTTTTTTTTTTTTAATTCAGACTGTTTGCCGTGAGTGATAAATTTCTGAAGCATAGATTAACCCCCCCCCCCCATTAATGTCCCGTAAAAGGGACATTCCATAACAAAAAGGGAATACACATGGATGCTTCTAATAAAAGTTATAGCTGTTTCAAAAGTGTATTTAAGTATGCAACGTGCACCAGCATTTTAAACACAGCACTTGCTCAGAGAGCCTAAGGTGCTTGTACCATCTGGTAATGACTCAATTTGTTAATTACTGACAAGATACAAGCCCCACTGTCTCTGTGAACAACTGCAGCATTTACATGCATGTGCAGAGAATGTTAACCCTAAAACTGTGATAACTTTTACTAGAAGCATTTTTGCCAATTATTGTATATTTTAAATATGTTTCTATTCAAAGATGTAATTCATCTATGAGCATTTCAATTTTGACCAAAATGTTTCTTTAAATATTTTCAGATAATGTGGTTGATAAAAACATTAACTAGAAATGTATAGACAAGTTAAGCAAACTAGACAATATATGCTCTCATTCTAATATGAATTTTGATAAATGTCCTTAGCCAATAGATAAGGCTCTCTGTGAGGTGACATTTAGCTCTGATACAGCTATAGGATGGTTATTGCATTCTACTAAATGTTAGTCGAGGATTTAGCACATTTGAGGTATTGTAAAGTGAAGTACAAGCTCATAGTGCCACCTAGTGATATTTACTGGCATTAAAAGGACATAAAACTGAAGTATACTATTTTAATGCACTCCCCAATATATTATGTTAAAAACAGGCCACTTTAAGGTCATGCGTGCGCATAAGGTGCTGTTCTTGTACTTTGCCTGTTAAACAGTTGCATGTAGAGTGTATGCCCCAATCAGAATCTTTGTATGCTCTGAGATTGGCACAAGGAGATATATAATGTTGTGTACATGCAATTAAAATAAGATATATATATATATATATATATATATATATATATATATATATATATATATATATATATATATATACTGACACATCTGTACTTAGGTGAAAATGTTCCCCTTGCCATCAAAAGTAACTTTAATGTATTAGTCTAATTCATAAAGAATGTAATGGAACCAAAGGTAATATAAATCTGGTATGGTGTTTGCAGAACTATATTTTATGAACATTTGATTATGTCACATATTGGTGTACAATATGGTGTAAATGTCCTATTTTCTTCAGGATCTTGAATGAATCTTGGACTAGTGTGCTAAACAGTTCTGGTAGGCAACTTTCTTTGGGAAGTCACTGATGGGTCAATCTGGTATTCTAACTTTTGTACTATGCTATCCATTGGTTTTAGAGCTAGATGTCAATTATTTTATTGAGTTATGTGGATTTCTTGTATAAAATGTCAACAAAATTATTTATCAGCATCATAAAAGCATTGTTCCAAGTTTTGATGTGATAATTAACCCCCTGGGAGTATAAACAGCTATAGAGATGTTGCCTCTCTGCCACCTCAGAAGTGGTGAGATCAATCACCCTAACACTGCTTGATAATTATCAACATGCTAACCGCTAGTTTGGTGAAAAATGGCCCTATACTTAACATGTGCCAGTCCTGTTTGGTTGATCCCAATCCAAATTCTTCATACTTAATTACACTTTTACAGGGCAATTGACTGAATTTCACAGCTAAAAGGACTTGATAAACATCAGACAACACTTTTCAAATTATTAACAGTACCCAAAAAGTTTTGGGCAAATAACAGTGAAATTACCCATGCAATATTGGACATTTGGAAGCAACTTCATCAAACAGATTCAAATGCTACCTGCTCAATCTATTAAAGTTAAACAAAATTAATTATAAGTATTTTTACAGTAATAAACATGAGCAAAATCAATAACACAACAAACACGCATATCCACTCAACTGACAATACCCCTGTCTAAATCCCTTAAGAATACAAATATAACTATGGTTTTTGAGAATATTAGGTTAATTGCACATATGTCACTAAGAGATCAATCAACAAATAGGCCCTTAAACCCAAAAAAACTGCCATTTTATTTGACGTTAATCCTGCACATTTGGGTTCATGGATTTCAACATCTGGAGATTAACGAGGCAGATAAGGATTTTGTGTTGTTTTTGTATGGTAACAGTTTCCAGCGTAAGGGGTATTAACTGCAGAGGCTTTATGGGATTGTGATAATTTTAAAACACACTGACAATACCTGTCAAAGTTCAGAAATTGGCAAACATAAGGGCAAGATTGCGAAAATTGATGTAAACCATGGCTAAAATATTGCTTTATTGAAATGTGATTAACAGCTCCTGTCTTAGACTGGGCCAGCTCTGAAGAACCCTGAACATCACTTGGAGTTCCAAAAAGGTTTATATGTATCCTTGCCTCCTGAGTAGATAAAACTCTTGAACTCTCATAAGCCCCTAGACCACATCCAGCCCCTGTAGGCTGGCATCTGTAGATTACTCTCCAGAATGACTATTGTGATTATGTCACAACAACATGAACCGCCTTGTATCCTAATCCAATAGGAACACCTAAAACAGATCCTTGTGACCTTCATCCCACTGCTGCAGAAGAGACAGCTGTCGTGGTCTCTGATGGAACAAGCAAAAGAAACTGCATCTGACACAGTCCCATTAACCACACTACTAAAATACATTGAACAACTGTAAGAAGAGTGGTGCATTGAAGGCAAGCACACAATTGATGGAAAGCAGACTCAAATTTGAGTAACAAGAGAACCATGTCTGTGAAGATTCACTAGCAAAGTCTCTATGTTTTCCACTATCTGCTGAAAAAAAGGCATGAGAGTATCATCCTGATAAAGTGCTACTGAGAAGCCCTGAGTCAAAGTTACTTTTAGCAAGGCCTCTAGTACCTTGGCTAAAAATCTGGGGGCATAGTCTAGTCGAAATTGTAGAGCCACAAACTGGTAATGCCTGTCCAGAAAGGCAAATTAGAGGAACTCCACATGTTATTTGTGAAAAGGGAGAATAATGCAAATGGTTTTCACTTTGAAGGTGGGAATCTTTAGGAATTTGTGTAAAGATTTGAGATAAAAAATAGTTAAAAAAGTAACCATCTTTTTGAGAATCACAATGAGGTTAGAGTAAAACCCTTTACCTTGCTCTGGTACAGGAACCTGGGTCACAAGTCTTTTTCCCCTAGGTCTGCCACACAAAATAGCAAAACCCTTGCCTAGATTGGCTCTTGTGCCACATAAGCAAGAAAAATACTCAATGGTCTGAAATTGACACTGCATGAAAAAGTTGTCATGATCTGCCCCTTACGGAACAATGCAAGTTTTATATCAGTAAAAGCCAGATGTTTATGTTCAACTTAAAGCATTCAACTTCCTAATGGCTAGAAATGGAACAAGATTAACTGGGCAGAATTAAGTTAAAATATAACTTTTATTTAAGCAAATAAAACATTGAAACAAATAAAAAACAAGAAAACTTTGCTGAATGATAGTGTAGTGATCCCTAGTGGGAATGAAACGTATTAAGGGCTGTGGCCTTGCAAGGATATGAATGTAAAGAAAAGATGGAGCTGCAACAATGTTGCAGCTTAAGGGGAGTGACTCACCTAGGGGTTTAAGAACTGATGTTCTGGAAAGTTCTGCCTCTTTCCTCCGGTTTTCTGCTAGAAGTTGGAGTTGTCTGAGTTGCTGTCAGGATGAATCGTGCCAGACGAGTATCTGTCCCCCCTAAGAGGTTCAGGGATGGGTCCCCAGGTGGTAGTAGGGCTCCTGCAAAGAAGAAAAGAGTGATTACTGAGGGGAGTCCCTTTCCCATGCAGGAGGGCATGATCCCATGTGGACAGGGTTCTAAGGCCCCCTCTCCAGCTCCACCAGGCTCTCCCTCATTATATGAGGATGCAGAGTCGAGTGGGGGAGAGACTGAGGTGGGGGAGGTAGTGGATAGGCAGGAGGAGAGAGAGTTTGAGGAGGCCTCAGGCCCTGGGCCTAGTGGTGCAGGGCTGGAGGCCTCTCAGGTGTCCCCTATGCTGAGCAGTGGCTCGGTGCAGGGCATGCAGGCCTTGCCAGCTGAGGCGGCAGCGGGAGTGATGTCCCTCCTGCAGGCCTTGGTGGCGGCAGTTACGTCTGGGGGTCTGGCAGGCTTTGGGCCCGTTTTTGGGCCTGGTGTAGGAGTGGGCCTCGGGCCTAGTTCTGGGCCCGTTGGGCCTGGGATTGGGCCCTCTTTGGGGTTTGGAGGTGGAGTGGAGTCCGGAGGGCGTGGCCCTCAGCCCGGGCTTGGTTCGGGGCCTATGGGGCCTGGGCCCATGCCCTGAGTGGTGTCAGGATGGCAGACGGGGGCTGGTGTGGGTTCTGGTTCGGTCGGGCCTTTGGGCCTGGCTGGGCAGCCGGAGCCGGTTAGGCCTATAGCCAGCAGCAGCCCATATGAGGTGGCTTCGGGGGTAGGCCTCCAGGTTACTGCGCGCGCGAGTGTTACGCGTTGTGGCCCCGCCCCTTCCAGTGATGCACTTCTGGTGCGGCAACCGGAACCATAAATGCCCCTGCGAGGCCGCGGCAGTGATCGCGGT
Source organism: Bombina bombina (assembly GCF_027579735.1). NCBI lineage: Eukaryota > Metazoa > Chordata > Amphibia > Anura > Bombinatoridae > Bombina > Bombina bombina. The sequence goes on from NC_069501.1 coordinate 570,133,288, forward strand.
CGCAGGGGGAGGCAGGCAGCAAGCAGGAGCGGGTCCTCACATGGTGCCCGGATAGGTAGGTCGTGGGTACCGGGGCCGAGGACTGGCCCTGCTGGAGGTGTTGGGGGCAAAATGTTTGGTCCGGTGACTGATGGGCCTGTGTTGCATCAACAGGGACATTTGGAAATGGGTGGCAATATGGTTAGACAAGTGTCCTGGGCTGGCATGCAGGTGATGGCTATGCAAGATAGTAGAGGACAAGGTGTGCACTGCATGCAGCAGCAGGGACGTTTGGAATTTGGTGATAATGCTGTTGGGCAAGTGTCTGGGGGAGGCATGCAAGAGATGGCTTTTTCTGATAGGAGAGGACAGGGTGTGCCAGTGTGACTCATCGGGTGCCTGTGGGTTGTCGACTGGTGGATCAGCCCCGTCGGGCGGAGCAGCTGGGACTTCTGGAGCTCCTGAGCTAACCACACTTACACTGGGGGGAGGTGGTTCTGATACATCCTTAGATACAGGGTCAGATAGTGATCAGTCTTTGGAGTTGGAGGGCAAAGACAAGCGTAGGCTGTTCAGGCTGCTGAACAAGTTAGTGTCTAATCAGGGTAGGCAGGCGGTGAGACAGATGGGGGCGCTTAGACAGGGGGAGCAGGCAGCCTCCCTGACGCCTTTGGGGGAGCAGGTATGCAACCCTCAAGGCAGCGTAGGGCGTAAAGCCGCGCTGCTCGGGGATACTTCCCCGTGTAAGGTGCACTGTCTTTATGGGCATCTAAAAACTAAGACTGTGCAGCGAATACAGGCAGGCAAGTTTGTCAATGTGTTCGAACTGTCGGTCGAGGCACAGAGGCAGAAGGAGAGAAATAAATATTGTACAGGCCCAAAGAAGTTTAAGCGCCCAGATACGTACTTGGAATGGCATCGCTGTTTCAGAGTTCTGGGTGCTTGCTATTTGGAGAAGCACCCTGATCAGATGCAGGCAGTTATCAAATACATGGATACAATTGACTGGATCTGTCAGAGGTACAAGGAGGGGGCGTGGCGTGATTACGATGACAAGTATCGCAGGAAAATGGTGGGGAACCCCCTTTTGAATTTCTGTACGACTTATATGCACCTGTGGGCTAGGCTGGGGGCGGAGAGGTCTACCTCCCCCCTGGGCTCACTGGCAGGGGTGCAGAGGTCCTTTGCTAAGGTCCGGTGTAAGGGGCGTGAGTGTTGGAAGTTCCAGGACCGGCAGTTTGATAGGGGCACAGCGTGCTCCTTTCGTCACGTCTGCAAGTTCTGTGGTGGGGGTCACTCAGGTTGTGAGTGTAAACGGCGGGACCTCGGGGCAGACAGAGGGCAGGCTAAGGGAGGAGCTGGGGCGAAGAGCGCCCACCCCGCTGAGGGTGGACGTTCTTGAGCTTTGGTTGCAGTTATACCCGGACCGCCAGGCAGCAGGGGTGCTCCTGGTGGGGTTGCGGGAGGGTTTTCATATCCCCATCACGACTTACGTGAGGGGGTCGTTGACCCACCGCAATTTGAAGTCGGTTAAGGAGTATCCTGAGGTGGTGCGGGAGAAACTTATGAAGGAAGTGCGTCTTGGTAGAATGGTGGGCCCCTTCGCGGAGTTACCAATCGTGGATTTGGTTGTGTCTCCCTTGGGGGTGGTACCCAAGAAAGAGCCAGGCAAGTTTCGGCGGATTCAGCACCTGTCCTACCCGGCAGGGGCATCGGTTAATGATGCCATTGATCCCGAACTGGCTTCAGTGCACTACCAATCCTTTGACCGGGCACTTGAGGCGGTGTTGCGGGCAGGAAAGGGGCTGAGTTGGCAAAAGTCAACATTGAGTCAGCATTTCGGATGCTGCCATTGCACCCCACGTCCTTTCGGTTAATGGGGTGTAAACTACAAGGGGAGTTTTTCGTGGACAGATGTTTGCCCATGGGATGTTCTCTGTCGTGCGCATTATTTGAGATGTTCAGTTCCTTCCTGCACTGGGTGGTGGTCACGGTGTCAGAGGATGATGCGGTAGCGCATTATCTGGATGATTTCCTCCTGGTGGGCTCACCAGGCTCGGGGAGTTGCGCCAGATTGATGGGTACTATGCGTTTCATGATGGCCAAATTTGGGGTTCTGCTTGCCGAGGATAAGACGCAGGGGCCATTGACACGGAGGCCGCACTGTGTCGCCTGCCGAGTGATAAGGTCCTTAAGCTCCTGGAAGCAGTTAGGTTGGCTGCTGTGTGAGAATGGTTGCAGAAGAAAGAGCTGCAGTCATTATTGGGGATGTTGAACTTTGCCTGTAGGGTTATACCCATGGGTAGGGTATTCAACAGGCGGATGGAGGGCTGTCTGGGGCCGGCAAAGACTGGCAGGGTACGGATTTCCAGGGATATTGTGGAAGATCTGCAGGTGTGGGATAGGTTCCTGACAGACTTCAATGGGGTCCGGCTGTGGCCTAGGCAGTGGGTCACCAGTCAAGAGCTGCAGCTCTTTACTGACGCGGCTGGGGCATCCGGCTTCGGGGCCTTCATTGAGGGAGAGTGGTGCGCGGGACCTTGGCCAGTGGAGTGGCATGTGCAGGGGCTTACGCGTAACCTGACTTTGCTTGAGCTATTTCCTATCGTGGTGGCGGTAGAATTATGGGCAGATCGCTTCAAGGATAGGGTAATCACGTTCTGGACTGATAACCTGAGCTTGGTGCATGCCGTTAATAACCTGTCGGCGGCTTCTCCATTGGTAGTGCGTTATTTGCGTGTTTTGGTATTGCATTGCCTCCGCAGCAATATTCAATTCTCGGCACATCACGTGCCGGGAGTGGATAACGTGGTGGCAGATGCTTTATCGGGCTTCCAGTGGGATCAGTTTAGGAAACTAGTGCCAGAAGCTGCAGCAGTGGGGTTGACTTGTCCTCCTTCTCTCTGGCAGTTGGCAGATCTGGGAGAGCCATTTTGTCATTAGTGGGTGCGGCGATAGCCCCGGCAACTTGGGCGGCCTACGTGTCATACTGCAGAGCCTGGGATGAATTCAGCAGGAACCGGCAGGTTTCTGTACGGGATTGGTCTCAGGTAATGTTGCTGGAATGGTTATCCGTGCTCAAAAGGCAAGGGATGCGCAAAGCGGCTGTGCAGGCACGTTTGGCGGCCCTTACTTACTTCTATAAGCTCGTGGGTGGTTCTGACCCGGCAGGGTCGTTTCTCATGAAACAAATAGCGCAAGGTTGGGGTCGCACTGAAATTAAAGTTCCGGACTTGCGGGAACCTATAACCAGCGAGAGGCTAGAGCGACTTTTGATTGGACTGGGGGGGTGTGTTCATCCCCCTATGAGGTCACACTGTTTAGGGCAGCATTTGTGCTGGCGTTTGCGGGCGCATTGCGCGTGAGCGAGCTGGTAGCACCGGCAGCTAGGATATCAGGAAAAGGTGTTCTGCTTCAGCACGTTAGGGTGTATGAGTCGGCAGTTCTACTGTTTGTCCCCCGGTTTAAAATGGACCAGGAGGGTAAGGGTGCTTGGATGACTCTGACTGGGAAAGGTGGTGGTGTAGCCTGCCCAGTTCGGGTGTTGTCCGAGTTCTTAGGGGTGCGTCCCATAGGCGGGATTCAATTATTGGTACATGAGGACGGTTCATCGCTGTCGGTCTACCAGTTCAAGAAGGTGTTGAAAACAGTGGCAGGCAGTGTGGGCATCAAGCCAAATAGTATAGGGACGCATTCCTTTAGAATTGGCACAGCCACGTCCGCAGCGGCAGAAGGGCAGTCAGCAGCTGACATTAAGCGGCTAGGCCGGTAGCGCTCAAATAGATATAGGCTGTATGATAGGCCATTGCAGCAATAGATGCGAGGACGGGGCATGTTAGGGCTAGCAAGTTAATGTTACTGTTGCAGGTTGCTGCTGCGGTTTGAGTTTAGTAAGTTTATTGTTGTTGTTTCAGGTTCTGCGGCTGCTGTTCAAGTTTGGATTGTGGGACATTCTTATGTCCATTGGGCGGCCATTCGGGCAGCCGCTTCAGTTGGAGGGCAACAATTGGGTTTCTCTACGGCCAGGGCGTCTCTTAGGTGTTAGGCAGGAGAGGCATGCGCTAGCGCGAGCTCCCAACGCTTTTGCAGGATGCGCAGCGACGCTGGGGTAGACCCCAGATAATTGTGTTGCACCTGGGGCAGAATGATGTGGGTGAGATTCTGGTGTTGGATCTCATCAAAATCATGCAAGCAGACATTGCGTGGCTGCGTAGCTGGTCCCCTGGGGTCCGTGTAGGGTGGTCCAATATGGTGGCCAGGCTACACTGGAGGCACCTAGGTTCGTCGGGTGCCGGTTACAGGATTAGGAAAAAGATTAATAGAGAAGTGGGGAAGACGGTTTGCGAGTCGCAAGGGTTTGTGGTTAGGCACCCTAACCTGTCGGCCGATCAGAAGGCGTTGTATCGCCCTGATGGCGTGCATATCTCTGACATGGGTCTGGACCTATTTTTAGGTAATTTGAGAGAGGTGTTGGGTGCACAACTTTAGGTTGTGCTGGGAGTGGCGGCAAGAGTCTCTTGTAGATAGGGTGGCGAGAGGTAGTAACCTAAATTTGAAGCCTTGGGGTGGAGTGATTGGTCAGGCTGGAGGAAAGGCGACGTCACTAGGTCCGGGCCTAGGGTGCCTTTTCCTCGCAGGTAGGCAGACCGAAAAAATCATCCTAACCCCCTTGACTAACACCTGATGGGGCGGAGTCATCCGGGGGACTCCGTCATATCCCGAATTAAAATTGGGCCGCTACCTCCCAAAGTAGGAGTTATGGATAGGGACTCATGCGCACCGGCATATTTGCATATGCTGTTGGTTACTAAGTAACCTGCTAGTGCGAGCATGCTCACTAGCTGTTTGAATAAATACGACCTGCGGGTCTTCCTCCCAACTTGGTGTTGTGTCTTTATTTCAGGGAAAAGAGGGGAGTAATAAAGTTTGGTTAGGTGCGTGTCACTTTACTGTTATCCTGAAGTAGGTCATTCAGTCCTTATGATAGTGTAGTGACCCCTAGTGGGAATGAAACGTATTAAGGGCTGTGGCCTTGCAAGGATAGGAATGTAAAGAAAAGATGGAGCTGCAACAATGTTGCAGCTTAAGGGGAGTGACTCACCTAGGGGTTTAAGAACTGATGTTCTGGAAAGTTCTGCCTCTTTCCTCCGGTTTTCTGCTAGAAGTTGGAGTTGGCCATCCTCCCTTCCCTATTTAAAGAACATAAGTGGGCGGCATGAGTAGCGGCTGAGTTTTGGCATTAGTTAACACGGCAGGGGTAGGTTTAGTCGAGCTAGCCTTAAGGTAAACCCGTGTTTGTAAGTTTGTGCCTCCGCCAGCATCTTATTCGGCTCTTTCGGCTGTCAAGAGCTGGGCCCCTTAAGGGGGACCTTGGCCAGTGGAGTGGCATGTGCGGGGCTTACGCGTAACCTGACTTTGCTTGAGCTATTTCCTATCGTGGTGGCGGTAGAATTATGGGCCGATCGCTTCAAGGATAGGGTAATCACGTTCTGGACTGATAACCTGAGCGTGGTGCATGCCGTTAATAACCTGTCGGCGGCTTCTCCATTGGTAGTGCGTTATTTGCGTGTTTTGGTATTGCATTGCCCCCGCAGCAATATTCAATTCTCGGCACGTCACGTGCTGGGACTGGATAACGTGGTGGCAGATGCTTTATCGGGCTTCCAGTGGGATCAGTTTAGGAAACTAGTGCCAGAAGCTGCAGCAGTGGGGTTGACTTGTCCTCCTTCTCTCTGGCAGTTGGCAGATCTGGGAGAGCCATTTTGTCATTAGTGGGTGCGGCGATAGCCCTGGCAACTTGGGCGGCCTACGTGTCATACTGGAGAGCCTGGGATGAATTCTGCAGGAACCGGCAGGTTTCTGTACGGGATGGGTCTCAGGTAATGTTGCTGGAATGGTTATCCGTGCTCAAAAGGCAAGGGATGCGCAAAGCGGCTGTGCAGGCACGTTTGGCGGCCCTTACTTACTTCTATAAGCTCGTGGGTGGTTCTGACCCGGCAGGGTCGTTTCTCATGAAACAAATAGCGCAAGGTTGGGGTCGCACTGAAATTAAAGTTCCAGACTTGCGGGAACATATAACCAGCGAGAGGCTAGAGCGACTTTTGATTGGACTGGGGGGGGGGGTGTGTTCATCCCCCTATGAGGTCACACTGTTTAGGGCAGCATTTGTGCTGGCGTTTGCGGGCGCATTGCGCGTGAGCGAGCTGGTAGCACCGGCAGCTAGGATATCAGGAAAAGGTGTTCTGCTTCAGCACGTTAGGGTGTATGAGTCGGCAGTTCTACTGTTTGTCCCCCGGTCTAAAATGGACCAGGAGGGTAAGGGTGCTTGGATGACTCTGACTGGGAAAGGTGGTGGTGTAGCCTGCCCAGTTCGGGTGTTGTCCGAGTTCTTAGGGGTGCGTCCCATAGGCGGGATTCAATTATTGGTACATGAGGACGGTTCATCGCTGTCGGTCTACCAGTTCAAGAAGGTGTTGAAAACAGTGGCAGGCAGTGTGGGCATCAAGCCAAATAGTATAGGGACGCATTCCTTTAGAATTGGCGCAGCCACGTCCGCAGCAGCAGAAGGGCAGTTAGCAGCTGACATTAAGCGGCTAGGCCGGTAGCGCTCGAATAGATATAGGCTGTATGATAGGCCATTGCAGCAATAGATGCGAAGACGGGGCATGTTAGGGCTAGCAAGTTAATGTTACTGTTGCAGGTTGCTGCTGCAGTTTGAGTTTAGTAAGTTTATTGTTGTTGTTTCAGGTTCTGCGGCTGCTGTTCAAGTTTGGATTGTGGGACATTCTTATGTCCATTGGGCGGCCATTCGGGCAGCCGCTTCAGTTGGAGGGCAACAATTGGGTTTCTCTACGGCCAGGGCGTCTCTTAGGTATTAGGCAGGAGAGGCATGCGCTAGCGCGAGCTCCCAACATTTTTGCAGGATGCGCAGCGACGCTGGGGTAGACCCCAGATAATTGTGTTGCACCTGGGGCGGAATGATGTGGGTGAGATTCTGGTGTTGGATCTCATCAAAATCATGCAAGCAGACATTGCGTGGCTGCATAGCTGGTCCCCTGGGGTCCGTGTAGGGTGGTCCAATATGGTGGCCAGGCTACACTGGAGGCACCTAGGTTCGTCGGGTGCCGGTTACAGGATTAGGAAAAAGATTAATAGAGAAGTGGGGAAGACGGTTTGCGAGTCGCAAGGGTTTGTGGTTAGGCACCCTAACCTGTCGGCCGATCAGAAGGCATTGTATCGCCCTGATGGCGTGCATATCTCTGACATGGGTCTGGACCTATTTTTAGGTAATTTGAGAGAGCTGTTGGGCGCACAACTTTAGGTTGTGCTGGGAGTGGCGGCAAGAGTCTCTTGTAGATAGGGTGGCGAGAGGTAGTGACCTAAATTTGAAGCCTTGGGGTGGAGTGATTGGTCAGGCTGGAGGAAAGGCGACGTCACTAGGTCCGGGCCTAGGGTGCCTTTTCCTCGCAGGTAGGCAGACCGAAAAAATCATCCTAACCCCCTTGACTAACACCTGATGGGGCGGAGTCATCCGGGGGACTCCGTCATATCCCGAATTAAAATTGGGCCGCTACCTCCCAAAGTAGGAGTTATGGATAGGGACTCATGCGCACCGGCATATTTGCATATGCTGTTGGTTACTAAGTAACCTGCTAGTGTGAGCATGCGCACTAGCTGTTTGAATAAATGCGACTTGCGGGTCTTCCTCCCAACTTGGTGTTGTGTCTTTATTTCAGGGAAAAGAGGGGAGTAATAAAGTTTGGTTAGGTGCGTGTCACTTTACTGTTATCCTGAAGTAGGTCATTCAGTCCTTATGATAGTGTAGTGACCCCTAGTGGGAATGAAATGTATTAAGGGCTGTGGCCTTGCAAGGATAGGAATGTAAAGAAAAGATGGAGCTGCAACAATGTTGCAGCTTAAGGGGAGTGACTCACCTAGGGGTTTAAGAACTGATGTTCTGGAAAGTTCTGCCTCTTTCCTCCGGTTTTCTGCTAGAAGTTAGAGTTGGCCATCCTCCCTTCCCTATTAAAAGAACATAAGTGGGCGGCATGAGTAGCGGCTGAGTTTTGGCATTAGTTAACACGGCAGGGGTAGGTTTAGTCGAGCTAGCCTTAAGGTAAGCCCGTGTTTGTAAGTTTGGGCCTCCGCCAGCATCTTATTCGGCTCTTTCGGCTGTCAAGAGCTGGGCCCCTTAAGGGCAGGAGTTATAGTTGCTCTAGCGGCGAGAGGTAGTGGCCTAAATTTGAAGCCTTGGGGTGGAGTGATTGATCAGGCTGGAGGAAAGGCGACGTCACTAGGTCCGGGCCTAGGGTGCCTTTTCCTCGCAGGTAGGCAGACCGAAAAAATCATCCTAACCCCCTTGACTAACACCTGATGGGGCAGAGTCATCCGGGGGACTCCGTCATATCCCGAATTAAAATTGGGCCGCTACCTCCCAATGTAGGAGTTATGGATAGGGACTCATGTGCGCCGGCATATTTGCATATGCTGTTGGTTACTAAGTAACCTGCTAGTGCGAGCATGCGCACTAGCTGTTTGAATAAATGCGACCTGCAGGTCTTCCTCCCAACTTGGTGTTGTGTCTTTATTTCAGGGAAAAGAGGGGAGTAATAAAGTTTGGTTAGGTGCGTGTCACTTTACTGTTATCCTGAAGTAGGTCATTCAGTTCTTATGTAAATGTTCGATACGGTAATAATATAAACAGATGGTGAGAGAGGTTACTATCCCTTTAAATGTCCTAGAATGTGTGTTTTAATCCATAGTCATTAAATATAAAAGTTCATCAGACATGACTGATAATAACTTCACTTTACAATTAGTGACTGCTAATATGGCATGCTGATAGTTACACCATTCATTAACGATTATTACTCCATTCAGAGATAATAGCATGTAACTAATCTTATGACTACAATAAGCCAGTGACACATATTCTGCAGCACTAGTGAAATACCTGTGAAAAATACAGATCTGCTTAAGAGAACCTTCTAACCAATTCCCACCTTCTTGTGGTAAAATCTTGCATTGGTTATATAAAGCGCCTGTTTGTTATATACTAGTATAAGGGCTAAAATATTTCTATTGTTCACTATGTTAATACGAGCCTCATCCACCATACAGCCCTGATTTGGCACCTTCGGACTTCTACCTATTTGGGCCTATGAAGGACAGCCTACGTGTTTTCAGATTTGACAACTTGAAAGAAGTTAAATCAGCTGTAAATCAGCTGTAAGGTCATGGGACAGGAATCAAACTCCAGAATTTTTCCAAATTGGATTTGATACTTGGGTTCGACGATGGGGTAAATGTCTTAAAAGTAATGGTGATTATGTTAAACAGTAGCTTCTTGTACAGGATACTTCAGGCTTTAAGCTATGTAACTTTTTCTTGCATCTGTTCAATAATAAAGTTGTGGTGACTGAGAAGGCATTCATTTTTTTTCACCCTCGTATTAACTAGTAAGAGAATATGTTCTGCTCTTAGTATTATAATGATATTCAATTAGCCTTAAGTTAATAATAATATATTCATCCAGCATTTATTGCTGATAAAATCAATTAGAGAGCCCATTACACTCTCCACTCTCCCCTGACAGGTTTCCCCATGAATTGGCTTTCTCAAAGGGTGTGGAGGCACCGCTATGAAGGGTATTTATATCAGACTTGACTCCACCCCTCTTTCATGAGGTATTGGATCTTCGACCAACCACAGTTTTTCTTATAGCAGCTGACCCTCTGACACATATTGGATTAAACTGCAAATGAATCTTCAATCCTGTGATTTTATGTATCTAATCTATAATGTGTCAAAGCATAATGTTATTGCTCACTGCTGTTATAACGGACTAATACAACAGTATTGTGTTATATTTATGTAATGCATGACATTTTAATAAAGTGATCGTGAACACAATAAAATATTAGTCTTGTGTCTTGTTGTACCCTTGTGATCTTGAAACACGTGAATGTAAAAATGTGAAGATGTGACATTCATGATAGAATGTCTGTGACGTTTTAAATAAAGAGTCGCTTCATTGTGATCTTGTGCCATAATTATAATGATATCAATGTGATGTGTAATGAAGAATAGTTTCCTTGTAATCTTAGTGCCATGATTATGTGCTGACATAATTGTGATTATTAGATAAATGCCTGAGGTAATGTCTCACGAATGCTTATTTATATGCTCAAAAAATTGCATATATGATGACCATGATTAAAACAAATGGCGTGAATGTCCTGGGATACATGTAGTGTTATGTAAATAGGAATAATTCATTGCAGGTGATTTTCATAGTAGTGAGTGAAAAAAATATTTCCCCTTTCCCTTGTGTTTGCAATATTAGTAACAGACTATCTGAATCATGAACGTTTCATTTTGACTTTACTGTCCCTTTAATGAAGTGCCTATATACGTGAGTCTTATATGATATGTACAATATATTATAGTAAACCAGGTGTTATTTATATGGTCTTATGTAATAAATATAATGTATAATAAAGAATATAATGTTATTTGTACACTATTTCTTGAATTATGTTCCATTTGATAGTATATATGGCTAGCTCATATTTGTCCACTGTACAACACCAATTTATTTCTTCATTCTGTATATGAAATACATTACATGTACATAATATGCATAATATAATTTAGACATTATTTGTCTATGTATTATTACATCTCCAGTAATGTATTATGATATTTAAACCAGAAGTTTAAATATGACATCATAATTATGAGAAGAAATGATTGTGCTCATTTAGACCTTTGGGTTGAACCAAATTCAGTAGATATATAATTATCTGCTTTGGTTTTTAAGCAGCATTTTTTCCATGTCTCATACCCAGAGTGACCTTTTTTAAACCACAGCAATATAGATTGCCTACTTTTGCTTGAAGATATCTATAGAAATAGTAGGCTATTGAAGTAATAGTTTTGCCTTTCTCAAGATCTTTAGCTGCATTTTTAATATTCCGTAAATATTCCTGTAGTCTAGTTTGCATTTTACGTCAGGTCATCCCAACATAAATCTTGCAATTGCATTTTAGAACATAAATTACGCCTGTTGTATTGCAGCTTATATATGATCTGATCTCATAATTTTTACCAAATCTATCACAGATTGATAGGGTTTTAGCCATGTATTTGCAACACAAAGAGGATCTGCATGGATAGGAAACAAGCGTAGTTCTAATGTTTTCCTTCTAACATAATGGCCTGGACTTATTAAATCTTTCAGATGTTTTGTTCTTCTATAACTTACTTCTACCTAAGTTCCTATTAATACCTTCAGAATTGCATCTGATTGTAGAATATGACAGCTTTTACTATGTTTATAACATGTCTGAGTTTGGGCAGCTCTTTTTTTTGCTTTTTTAAGAGGTATTATGATATCCTCATTTGTGCAATCTTGTTTCTAATTCTTGAGCTCTAATTTTGAACAAATTGTCTTCTGAACAATTCCTTTTTGTTCTCAAAAATTCACCTATTGGTAACAATTTAATTGTACTTGGTGAATGTGTTCTAGTACTGTATAAGATTGTATTAGTGGCTGTTTCTTTTCTAAATAAGTCAGTCTCTTAGATCTAAGTCAGTATTCTTAGATCTAGGAAGGATACTTCTGTTTGACTTATATGATAAGCTAATTTAATATTCCAATCATTATTATTCAATATTTTTAAAAAATGAATCCAACTCATCTTTAGGACCTTTCCATAAGAATATGATGGGATATATTGTGCATATTGTTCATGTGCATCTGAAAAGTCTATTTTATGCTCCCATCATCCTAAAATTAGATTCAAATAAGTTGGTGCACATGCTGTGCTCATTCCAGTCCTGCTTGTTTGTAAATAGAACTAAGTTATTGAAGACAAATAATGTTTTCTTTAGTACAAACTCAAGTAGTTGCAAAACAAAATGATTGTGATTTACTTCATCCTCTGATGACATATCTAAGAAGTGTTTTACTGCTTGTATACCTAATTTATGATTGATGCTGGTATAGAGAGCTTTTACAGCAGCTGTCACTAACCATGTGGTAGGACTGAGCTAATGTAATTGTTGTAAAGTTTTCATAGTGTATTTGATATATGAAGGCAATTGAGTTAAAAATTCACATAGTTGTATATCACTGTACTGACTGGCTTTTTCCAGCTAAATTGTCATTGCCTGATACTATGGGACGTCCTGTCGGATGTTGACTATTCATGTGAATTTTTGGTATGAAATAAAAGGTTAAGATCATAGGATTATTGTTAGGAACTTCTTTTCTCTGTCTGAAATGGTCCCACTTTTATTTTGCTTGTGTAATTATATTTTGGTATTGTGTGTGAAACTCTTTGAAGGAATTGAACCATAACTTTTTATAGCAAGCTTTTATTTGTCTGTCTACTTCTTTGAAGTACATAATAGTTGGACCCACTACTATGTTCTCACCCTTATCTGCTTTGTGAACAAACAATGGGGCATGGGTCTAAGCGCAATTAGAAATACTGTGTTCCTTTAACAATTGGTCCAGAGAAATGAACCAAATAAACAAGTTATATAATTTACACAAAAAGAGCTCTAGTTCACAAAAAAGGAGGTGTTCAAATCCTTCTATCAGGAACCTGCTAGCCAGTATGTCCCTGCAACAAGCTAAAAGTGTAGTATCATATATGAAAGTTTATCTACACAGATTTAATTCACACGAAGTATAAAAGGCAAACAGATAAAATACATTACATAAAAAACATATCATAAAAACATTTCATAAAAAGCATTGAAAACCAAACATATATGGAAATTTCATGATAGATCAAAAGCGTCTAATGTGAAAACCTCTATAAAGCCTCTAAAAAAATCTCTTAAAAGTCCAATTAAGATCCAATTGCTTCCAAACAGAGTTTCTGTAATTTTCTAGAAGCAAAGGAGACAAAGGAAAGGTCCCGTTACAGGCGGTAAGGTAATTAGCAAAATGGTATATTCAGGTACTTACACCGTAAGCATTGCTTCCAATCCTGCAGATATTCAATCCTCTGTATACAGCAGTGGGGATACAGAGCTTTAAATCTTTGGTACAGACCAGGGTTAATCGTTACTGAACGGTCTTCGGTTACTTACGGATGTCTTTCTAACGGCTGTAAAAGTGTCAGTGCACCTCTCTTTAAACGAACCGTTACTGCTTCCCCCTGCTGCTGTACCTGCTCCTACAGATGCTCCTTAGAGCCAAAAATCACTACTGACAATTGGGCAACGCGTTTCTGAGGTTGCCCTCCTTTTTTATAACTTTTTATAGCAAGCTTTTATTTGTCTGCTTATTTCAAGTACATAATAGTGGGACACACTACTATGTTTCCACTCTTTTCTGCTTTGTGAATGATAACATCGTCCCACTGATTGATTTCAGATAGTGCTTTAAATTCTTCTCTACTTAGGTTCTATAATGAGGATTTAATTTCTAAATTTGAAATTTCAGTACAAACTAATTCATTAAAAGTTTGCACACATGAAGCATTAGATAATTTAGGAATATATTTAGATTTATTAATCAGATTTATTAATAAGATTTTGATGCCAGTTAGTGGTGAGTTCTGGCTCATTGTCAGTCAATAAATCTTCCATGTATAGTTTCTAAAAAAATTTTTTTAGCCATTATAGTAAATAAAAAACAAGTGCTTTATTTAACCACCGGAAGATTTTACCACAGGAAGATGGGAATAGGTTAGAAGGTTCTCTTAAGCAGATCTGTATTACTGTATTACTATTACTGCAGAATAGGCGTTACTGGCTTATTGTAGTCATAAGATTAGGTACATGCTATTATCTCTGAATGGAGTTATAATCGTTAATGAATGGTGTAACTATAAGCATGCTATATTAGCAGTCACTAATTGTAAAGTGAAGTTATTATCAGTCGCTTCTTATTAACATTTATATTTAATGACCATGGATTAAAATCCACATCCTAGGCCATTTAAAGGGATAGTAACGTCTCTCACCTTCTGTTTATATTATTACCGTATAGAACATTTCCATCCAGCAAAGTTTCCTTTTGTATAATTTGTTTTCATTTTTTATTTCCTTTAATAAAAGTTATATATTAGCTTAATTCTGCCCATTTAATCTTGTTCCATTTCTAGCCATTAAGAAATTGAGTGTTTTAAGTTGTACATAAACATCTGGCTTGTACTGATATAAAACTTACATGTAGTAACAAGAACACAGCACCTATACACTGAGAACAATTTACATATTATGATCATTATTAATATATATATATTAATAGGATATTTCCACATTTATTTACTTTCTTAGTAGTGCCATTAGTATTTTTCTAAAAACCTCTAGGAACAATGTCTGGAGCATGATAACTTATACCAGGATGAACTAGGCCTCCAGGAAGTATTAGGAAAACACATTGACAGGAATGTTGAAGAGTTGGCCTTTTGAGACCTAGATTGTCAAAAGGAACTAAAATATCCCAAAGGCCTTTTCTTTGTCCTTGGACTTCTTGTCCGAACAGAAAAAATCCCTTACCCCCAGTGATCATAGCATTTAGGACCAAAACAAGGTCAAGACTTAAGGCATGTCTGGTTAGAGCAGCACTCTTAGCAATAATGAAAAAGAAACAGAGGCTCTAGTCAAAATCCTGGCAAGTGATGATCTATGAAAAAGAAACAGAGGCGCCACAATGGCCTAGTACCACCAACACAAGCGATAGTAAAAAGGACAAGGAAATATACTCACAAACCTGATGCACCCAATGGTGCTAGTGGGGCGGGCTGGAGCTTTTCAGTAGTCCAGCTAACTGTTATTATCCGGCCGTGGACCCAGGTTTGAATTTTCTTACAGGGATACTCCCATTCATCTATGTATGGATGAAAAGCACACAAATATAGCCTAATACCGTATGGACAAGAGCAAATAAGTGAATAATGATTGCACTTACAGACTAAAAAGCACCTCCAAGTGCAATACAGGCGGTCTGGGACCTCAAAAGCCGCCCTGCTGACTGATCCAAAGGCAAGTGATAACAAGCAGTAAGGGATTAATTGGCAACATATGTGTGTAGTAACAATTGATTGTTAGTTGACATGGTAACAGCAATACAATTGCCACAGTGCAATGGTAATCCAAAAATATATAAACATATACATTTTAGCCATTAATAGTCACGTTTGCAAGCAAATGCAATCATCATATATAAAAATTGTTTTCATATTACTATACAAACATAAACATAAATGTAAAAACATTGATGTCCCAGATCATTGCACAATTTATACATAATTGTAACTTACATCATGTAATAGAAATAAATAAAATAGAATATAAATTACTCCAAAATGTGATTACTGATAAAGCAGTACTTGTTATAGAAATCGCCCCGCTACAAATATTTTGTCTAGTACTACACAAAGATATCCTGGAACTGGACATGGGCTCAAAATATGAGTGTATACCAACCTATGTGCGACTTAATAATCCAGGGGACCTGTGCCCTAAATGATCAATAAAAAGGGATGATCAAACCAGAATAATTCTGGTCCCGCCATCCATCGCCATCTGGTCTCCGCTGAGAAGATATTAACCACAATTCCGAACATAACGATACCCGTATTAAAGGTCATGTATGGAGTGGGTCAATAATTACAAGGTGGAATAAAAGGGTCAATAATTAGGGAACATTCCCAAACCTAGAAAGTGATTTAAATGAAATCTCTGTATAAACAAAAGATTTATCATCAATTGATAACAAACTGATAGTACGTATTGATAGATAATGGGGAATATAATAATGACATAATAAAAAGATTTGCAGATTTATGATCAATTGATGATAAAATAATATTAAATGTAATACATATATAATATGAGATATGTATATTCATATATACTGATGATTCAGTGAGAATTTGGTGATACTTATACCATGTAGTGAGAGTGGTGATCATAAGAATGATGTATGCAACCCATGATGAGATAAATAAAGACAACTAACAAGAGAAAATACAAAGTGTTGGGTCTGTGTGTACTCCGCCAGAAATGTTGAACGTATGTGCCCCATAATAAATAATATAGATGGATGATAGTGGGTATGAGGAAGTGTTATTACTATGTCTGATCCACCAACTAGAGTAAACATATGTGCCCCATAATATATCATAAGGATAGATAAAAAGTGGTGTTAGTATTGGAACTTTTAGACTTAGAGTGTAGAAGCACTAGATCAAAATCCCTAATGTGGATGAAATACTTGTGTAATATTGCTACATGATACAATATAAACATAAAGAATTGATGATATTATTGGTGCTAGATGTGTGCTTTGAGGGTAAACTATAAATTAATAATGGTGATATAGTGATAACTGGCGTTTATACGAGCAGGCTAGTTTGTACATAGGCCACATCACCATGGGGAGTGGTTAAGTATTCTAACGCTGACATATAGAATCCATGTCAGGATTAGTCCATCTGTTCAAATGAACGCCACATAATGTGTTTGGTGGGTATTCAACGAGACAACCAGATGTGGAAGGTAGTGTAGATGCTTGGGCATAATATAATGGGTCTAGTGATTATAAATAACTGTACGCAATCAGGTGAAAGCTGCCAAATTTAAGTTTTCATTTAGACCATTGGGCTGTAGAGTTTTTAATTTCATAAGTCAATTAGATTCTCTCCTCAGGATCACAAAGGCATCATAATTCAATTAGATTCTCTCCTCAGGGTCACAAAGGCATACCAGGATTATTCTGGTTTGATCACCCCTTTTTACCAATAATTTAGGACACAGGTCCCCTGGGAGATTCCCGCGATTATTAAATTGCATATAGGTTGGTATACACTCATATTTTGGGCCCATGTCCAGTTCCAGGATATCATTGTGTAGTACTAGACAAAATATTTGTAGCGGGGCGATTTCTATAACAAGTACTGTTTTATCAGTAATCACATTTTGGAGTAATTTATATTCTATTTTATTTATTTCTATTACATGATGTAAGTTACAATTATGTATAAATTGTGCAATGATCTGGGACATCAATGTTTTTATATTTATTTTTATGTTTGAATAGTAATATTAAATGCTTGCAAAAGTGACTATTAATGGTTAAAATGTATATGTTTATATATTTTTGGATTACCATTGCACTGTGGCAATTGTATTGCTGTTACCATGTCAACTAACAATCAGTTGTTACTACACACAGATGTTACCAATTAATTGCTTAACCTATCAGGAAGTTTGTTTGTGCTTTATATTGCAAGTGTATATCATATGTTTTTAATATAGGCTGAGGAAACTCAGTGGCTGAGAAACGTGTCGCCTTTTTTAAATAAACAATCTGTTTTTTATATATACACTTGCTGTGATTTGGTGGCTTTTTTGGATGCTACACCTATTTTCTTTCTGTGAATCCTTGGAGTATCCCTTACTGCTTGTTATCACTTGCCTTTGGATCAGTCAGCTTGGTGGCTGTTGAGGTCCCAGACCTCCTGTATTGCACCTGGAGGTGCTTTTTAGTCTGTAAGTGCGATCATTATTCACTTATTTGCTCTTGTCTATACGGTATTAGGCTATGTTTGTGTGCTTTTCATTCATACACAGATGAATGGGAGTATCCCTGTAAGAAAATTCAAACCTGGGTCCACGGCCGGATGATAACAGTTAGCTGGACTACTGAAAAGCTCCAGCCCGCCCCACTAGCATCATTGGGTGCATCACTTTTGTGAGTATATTTCCTTGTCCATATTACTATCGCTTGTGTTGGAGGTACTAGGCCATTGTGGCGCCTCTGTTTCTTTTTCATAGATCATCACTTGCCAGGATTTTGACCGTCCTTCGTCAGAGATCTGCCTTGTTCTGGATCTGATGGAGTTATTTAGTTTGTATATGCATAGATTGTATTGTATTTAATATGAGATATAATAGGAAGCGCCCCCTATGGGTAGTTGTGTGCCACCAGTGCATACACCTTACCTTCTTTACTCTTAGCATTAATGCATACCATCTCAACAGCTGCATCACAAATTAAGCTGTTATCAACATTAATTACCTAGCTGTCTGCAGATTTAATCTCTGAGAGTTTATCACACCCAACCAATGTAGTTACAGCCACACATTCTACACTAACAGTTGGGAGAAAGAGAAAGTCAGCCAGCATATGTTGAAGTCCCTCAAGCTTTCTTTCCATTGGATTTTTTTTTTAAAGTATTGTCCTCTAAAGGAATAGCAGTCCCCATGACTAAGTTGGAAATGGTGCATCCTGAGCTGCAGGCAGCACAGTAAATCTCTGTCTAGGATAAAATATAAGCTCAGTAAAGAGTCACAAAGGTGAGCAGAGGGACACACAGGCACACCTTTGAAAAGCAAGCAGAGATATGTGGGGCTTAGGTAAACTTTAGTTCTGCTTTCCAACCCTGAGTTGATGGTTCAGGGGCCTGAACTCCAATAAATTGCTCCATAAATAGAAAGCAAAACAAAAGGCAGGAGTATGGCATATAATATAACTTCCTCAGGAAAGAAAACTAAGCATGCAGTAACCCTGGCAAAATTAAATGACACACAGGGCAAATAAATACACAATGGCCCAAAAATATTCAAAGAAAGCAAATAAATAAAGCTCTGAAATGCAGTATATTGCTCTTACCACCTCCATGGACTGTAGGTAATGAGCTTACAAACTCCAAAGATGGCTACGACACAGGGAGGAACCAAAGGAGATGACCCATGATAGATACTACCCCCTATGATTCTGGTCAACCTGGTTAAGCTTTTCTAAAAGCAACAAAAAGCCAAATTTTTGCCAAAGCAAGGCTAAATTCCTCCTCACCCCTCTGTGTATGGGGCACTATTGAGGGGGATAAAGGTTCTCAGGTTGGAGGACCCCTTTCAACAACGTGAAGGAGCACTTCATATGTCACCTTCTACATTTGGAGGAAAAAATAAATAATTGATTGTAGTATGGGGTTACTTGGAGTATGGGGTGGAGCTAAGCTCTGAAAAAGGGGTGTTTTACCTCCTTTTGATTGGCAGGAAATATAATGTGATCTTTATTTGGACTCACTATCCTTTGAAAGAAAAAAAATGTTAACAGCCTACAGACAACTGTTTGAAAGAGATGTGGAACATTGAATAATTCATGTATTTTTGTCTTTAGCTTCTCTCATTGGGCGCCATGTACTAAGGCGTCAAATTTTTCGCACATACCGTATCAAATTAACCCGCCGGCATTCGAACCATGCGGATAGAACTTCGTTACATGAATGTACTAAAAACCAAGCCGTAAAATTTTGCGTCTATTGTGTCTCAAAGACAATCGGATTATTGATAACTTTGAAGCTTAGTTCGGCGCGAAAGAGCAAAGTTACGAAGCAGTCTGCAACCTAATTGGTTTAGTTCTTCACCCACGTGACCATCTAGGTGTCATAATCGTCAGACAAGCGACAACGTCTGGCTGCTGACATGTATAAGAATGTGCATTTTCTCAGAAATATTTTCCCAGAATATTGTTTATTTACTTTTCGGTATTCACTTTGAGAAGATGGCTTGCTCCGGAGATTCTGCTACTTCTAAGAAGACTCGCAACCCTAATTTGTCTCATCAACAGAATGTTGTACTTGTTGATCTTGTACTCGAATATTATGACAATATTTATGGTAGTCGAGTCAAGCAAACCCCCGGTGCTCGTAAGAAGTTTATTTGGGAAAAAATTAGTGACGCTGTGAGTGCTCAAGGACCAACTAAAAAAGATATTGACTCCTGCAAAAAAGGTTCAACGATATAAAGCGTCAAACTAAAGCCAAAATTGCCAAAGAAAAGCAATATGCATGAGGTACTGGAGGCGGACAACCTTATGTCGCAGATTTGACTGACTTTGAAAGAAAAGTTTTACAGAGGCTTGGCACGGAGGTCATTGAGGGCATAACCGATGACTGTGATAGCGATATTCGAGGTAATTATAAATTAATCTCCAAATTAATATTTATATTGTTTAATTGTCTGCACCAAAAATGTGTCTCTTACGTTAGTTAATGTTTTATAAAATTGTATTCTGTAACAGAATCATGATTGAAACATTTTTGGTTTACTGTCCCTTTAAAATTGATTTAGTAATTTGATTACTTCTCTCTGTATCTATCTATTATCTATTGAATCAATCGGAAAAGAAACATGTGTAAAAGTGTCTCCATCTTCATTCAGTGATCCAAAAATCAATAATGATACAATAGTAGTTGGTTGAAACCCCCTATAGTTTTCTATTGTATTCGCTACCTAAATGGTCGCGAAGCAAATCACGCGAAGTTACAGTGAAAGTTGGAGCGGGCGGATTAGTTGTAACATTCATAATTTCCGATTAAAGCGAATTTATATGCGATCGAACATGTAGTAAGTGTAAAAAGGCTTAGGAACGATCAGTTGCATAAAATTACGATAGCTGATGAAAAATAGTGGTTTTTCTATTCGATCGCAGATTGGTAACTACGAGATGCAGATCGTGAGCGAATTTTGACGCGGAAATACAGACGAACGGTCACTTCGATGCTTAGTACATGGCGCCCATTACCTCAGCCAGCTTTCTCCATATTACCTCCCCAGCTCATTGATCCCTTGTTTTCTCTCTACATTTTAGTGCCTCAATATTCTTCCCTTTTAACA
The DNA here is from genome assembly GCF_027579735.1 of Bombina bombina. Lineage (NCBI taxonomy): Eukaryota > Metazoa > Chordata > Amphibia > Anura > Bombinatoridae > Bombina > Bombina bombina. The sequence goes on from NC_069501.1 coordinate 570,153,919, forward strand.
CTTTTTCCAGCTTCCTCAACCTCAGCTTTCATCTTTCATTTTTTAGCCCCGTCAATTTTAACTTTCCCTTTTTAAACTAGCTCATATTGGGCAAAATTTGGGCTTGGCTCAGCCCAAGTTTGTAAGGAACTCTGCTTAAATTTTTCTACAATTCCTTAGCCAATCACATGCACTGCTTGTCTATTCCTCTACAAAGCTCAAAGGGATATTGTAGTGGAAAAAATACATGCTCAAATTCATTAGATAATGCAATTTCTCCTCTACTTGCCATACAACTCTATGGCTGAGTTTAGCCAGTTCCCATAATGATTTATCAGCTGCCGTTAATCGTTTAAACCTGATTTCTAATAGTTAACATCTCTCTGAAGTTTACAGTACATATTTTTTTTGCTTACCATTTACTAAAACATATTGGCAGCAGTTTAGTATTATCATCTACTTCTGAGATCAATGACAACCAATACATTATAATTTACACAGCACAATTTTTTTGTTTAACCCCTTAACGATTGACGTATTCTGCATGTGTAGTCATTAAGGAGTTTACTAGCGCAACTTTGCCGACAGTGGTGAAACTGCTTTAGTACTGCATACCTCACCTCCGTAGGCATGTAGATATAGCAAGGTCTTGCCGACACAGACAAGACATGCGCTATAAACAAGGCCAGATAAGGCCTGTTAATGACCAATGACATACACTGTAGATCAGCCATTGTTAAGGTATTAATGGCTGTTGAATGTTAGCCAAAACATTTGTCTCACAAAAGGAGATGGTAAGGCTCAAAGAGGGGGAACAATTGGGTGCTAACGTTAAGAAAAAAACTATTTAAATAGTTTCCAGAATAAAAAGGCATATTACATTTCTGACATTTCACATATTAATGTACACTTTAGAAAACAGAAAAATAAACAAAACTCTCCACCATTCAGCAAAACTCTCAAACCCATACTGCTAACCTGTATCTAACTCAGAGGGGCCAAATTATCAAGCTCCGAATGGAGATTGATGCCCCTGTTTCTGTGCGAGCCTTCAGGCTCATTGGAAACAGCAGTTATGAAGCAGTGCTGCTCCATAACTTGTCCACCTGTTCAGAGGCTGCGGACATCAATCCGCCCGATCCTATACGATTGGGCTGATTGACACCCCCTGCTAGCGGCAAATTGTCCGTGAATCTGCAGGGGCAGTAATGCACAAGCAGTTCATAAGAACTGCTTGTGCAATGATAAATGCTGACATGTTCGGCAGACATGTCTGCTCGCACTTTCATAAATCGGCCCCAGAGTTTTAGTTTTTGATGGAAAAAGGCCACTTTTGTAAACACTAAAACTAAAAGTGGCTTAACTTTATGTGTAAGAGGCATTAGATTACGGTTATTACCTGCCAAGTATTTTTGTGAGTCGGTGAAACGTAAGTATGTAAACTATGCATTTAACCGAAGCCAATGGGGGATTTTGTTCAGCAATAATTTATTAGTAATTATTTGCACTAAATACGTTGATAAAGACCAACTGCAAGCTTTGCAGAGCACATCTTATAATATTTTCACTAGAATGTCATATTAAAGGGGCATCAAACACAAAGGGCCAGATTACAAGTGAAGCGGTATTTAGCGTTTAGCATCGGATTGTGCTACTATTACAAGTTGAAAGTAAAAGGTTTTTGCTCTAGCGGTATCTCGACTAGTGCAAAAATCCAAACTAAGAATATTACGTGCACGTTCATATATTCCCCTATAGAAGTCAATGGAGAACATTTTTTGGAAAACACCCCACTCTTGCGCAAACACCATCACATATACTCATTAGCGCTAACCTGACATGAAAATAGGAATATTTCATATTCCATTGTCCTTCATGCAACAAAATATATGTTCTATTTATTCCTAATTAAATATTTCTACATATATCTGATTGTTTTTTTAAACAAATATATATTTATACATATATATATATATATAATTATATATAGGTATAAATATATATATATATATATATATATATATATATATATATGAATATCTATTTAAAATACTTAATTCATATGCTATGTAGAGAACATTGGAATGTCAAACATATCCAGTAAATACATAGGTAAATATTTTATTAAAAATGAATACTGCATAAATATGTTTTTACATGTTTTCATCTACCTATCTGCAAAAGGCTCTAATGCACATATATATATATATATATATATATATATATATATATATATATATATATATATATATATATATATATATATATATATATATATATATATATATATATATATATATGTCATGAGGTAGGAGAGAAAAGACACCAGGAATGAAATCCTGGTATATAAAGACAGGGATTTCAGCACTCTTTTGAAAATAAGCTCACCAATTCAAGTTTTGCTAAATTTATACTTTTAATCATGAGACGGTAGTCTCTCACATCCGGAGAGCACACTCATGCTTGAAATTATGTTATAAGTCAACAGTATTCACTATGGTAGTAGGTGTAAATATATAAAAAAATAGAAACCATAAGATAAATATATTGAACCTGACCGGTCAGGGGTAAATGCAAATACCGCAGTGGAAAACAGTCTCTTTAGTATCTTAATTTGTCACAAGAAAAGGTTAATTGAGTGTTAGCCTACTACACCCTGCTGCTCACAGAACCCCTTTGTCAAAGGACATAGAGGTATATCCTGGGCAGGATTATATACGGGATCTAAGAGGCTAAAGCAGATAACTTGTGTACAAATAAAGACTGGAAATCATATGCAAAGCAATTAGAGGCAGTGACACATGTACAAGATAATATTATATCAAGATGGACCACTACCAGCCAGACTACACCCAGCTGCACTCAGCACCCCTATCTAGAGGTATAACGCTGGGCAGGTACACAAAAAGGATCTAAGTGGACTGGTTAGCGGGCCCTCTAAATATGTACATAACAGGACAAGCAAGCAAAATTGAGCAATGCAGGACAATGCTTATTTAGGGTATAGAATGAATCAACATGTATGCATACATACATCTACAACACAGAGTTATACTTCTTTAGCGGGGTACAAGCGGCATGCAGATGATGATAGTTAGTAAGCATAAGTAAGCAAGCAAGTTCGTCAGTGTATAGTCTTTGCAAGCATATGCATATACAAAAGCGGTAGCGTCGCTTGTCAAGGTTTAGTTGTATTTAGGCAAAGTATGCAATACTGTGTTTTGACAATGGCCGTTTCCAGCTTCCCAAGCAAACAGAACCCTCGACAGGGAACAACATCCAAAGAGATACTACGCAGTATGATAGCTGGTAGCACTATTGCTCGTGATTCAAGAAGCAAAATTCATACGACCTTTTATTATTGCTGTCCGTTATGAGTGTCCTTCCTTGTCCACACTTGTCTCAACAATAGGAGTTGTTATCTCAACCAAATTCCAATTCTCAGGAAGGGAGCCTCCATACGCGGATCCAAACAACAGCGGTACAAGCATGTGTCACATGACCGGTTGGCTTAGCCAATGCTGACGCGCGTTTCACCCGCTCGTCTGTGATTCAGACCGGGCTTCGTCAGGGCGGTATACGGCTGTCTTCATTGCATCCTATTTTATAGGCAAGAATGGTAGCGCCTCTGCTGGAGGGTGAAATAATAACATACTACAAGAAGTCTAACATATATACTTAAGCAAAAATTTCTTTGTTGCATATAAAATGGTTAGCTACATAGAGGAAACTATGTAACTCTCTTAGGCAATGCATTATTTACATTAAGTACAAAATACAAAATTAATAAAATGATATTGAGAATTTATAAAAGAAAATACTAACTTTTGAAGAAATATATATGCATCTTCATATGGTTTCTAATTTCGAAAAATTTAAATATAGTCTATGTACAAGTTTTTAGAATATAATATCCTAACTATACCTAGGACAGATTAAAGAAAGCAGACCATATCCAGCGTATCATTAAGACCATAGGGGAGCTGGGTTGCAAGGATTGAAATCCATCTGCATTCCATAACTGCCACTGGAACACACTAAGGCATGTACTTGCCAAAAACTGGCAAGTCCTCCTCAGTGATGCAGGAGTATCCCAAGAAGTGGGTGAATGCCCCAGCATCACTGCTAGGAGGGCGCCCAATTTAAAAGATAAACTTGTGAGGAGTCAATATGTTTCCAAACCTAAACAAACTGACTGGCTTACCAAACATAGATCATCAGGTAACTACCCCTGTGGTAAATGTGTGGCATGTAAGTACATGCTCAAGACCAGAACAAGAGTTCAGTACGAACACAGGTAAAATCCACAAACTGAAATACTTTGTGAATTGTAACACAGAAGGTGTTATTTATCTACTATCCTGTAGCTGCCCACGTTTTTACGTGGGAAAAACTAGGAGAGCTATAATAGATCGCATCACCGAACACTGTGATGATGTAAAAAACAAAAATCCTAAGAGCAATGTGGTTAGACACTTTGAATTGACTGATTTCTTGAGATTTGTTGGCATAGACAGAGGCATCATGAATGGCAGAGGAGGGGACAATGACAAGACCCTCCTCAAAAAGGAATGCAGATGGATTTCAATCCTTGCAACCCAGCTCCCCTATGGTCTTAATGATAAGCTGGATATGGCCTGCTTCCTTTAATCTGTCCTAGGTATAGTTAGGATATTATATTCTAAAAACTTGTACATAGACTATATTTAAATTTTTCGAAATTAGAAACCATATGAAGATGCATATATATTTCTTCAAAAGCTAGTATTTTCTTTTATTATTCTCAATATCATGTTATTAATTTTGTATTTTTTACTTAATGTAAATAATGCATTGCCTAAGAGAGTTACATAGTTTCCTCTATGTAGCTAACCCTTTTATATGCAACAAAGAATTTTTTGCTTAAGTATATATGTTAGACTTCTTGTAGTATGTTATTATTTCACCCTCCAGCAGAGGTGCTACCATTCTTGCCTATAAAATAGGACGCAATGAAGATAGCCGTATACCGCCCTGACGAAGCCTGACAAATTAAGATACCAAATAGACTTTTTTCCACTGCGGTATTTGCATGTACCCCTGACCGGTCAGGTTCAATATATTTATCTTATGGTTTCTATTTTTTTTTATATATTTACACCTACTACCATAGTGGATACTGTTGACTTATAACATAATTTCAAGCATGAGTGTGCTCTCCGGATGTGAGAGACTACCGTCTCACGATTAAAAGTATACATTTTGCAAAACTTGAATTGATGAGCTTATTTTCAAAAGAGTGCTGAAATCCCTGTCTTTATATACCAGGATTTCATTCCTGGTGTCTTTTCTCTCCTACCTCATGACATATTTTTCTAAGGGTCTGCACCACCTTGTCTTTGACATATACTGAGGCCACTGTGCCCACTAGTAATTTATTAAGTTAAGCTCAAGTTGCAACTGCGCCCCCCCCATAATTTTCTCGATTATATATATATATATATGCAAAACAGAAAGAGAAGCAGTCTGCCAGGAACGAAAAGCAGCATCAATAGTTTGCTCTATGGTCCGGTTGCCACCTGGGAGTAGCTTCTTTCTGCCCAATTGTGCTTTTCACAGAGGAAAACTTTCCTGTAGTATATCAGTCTGATCCCACCGACATGGTCAGCCCAGCCCCGAAATACCAGGCAATTCTCCTCTGAACAAGGAACATGACAACCCCAGATGATCGTTTTGGCCTCCTTTGGGCCTCATCAGTGGGGTGCAGCCATATCCCTCTAAATACATTGTGCAAGGAGTCCACGTCTGGTTTCCCCATCACCCTTAGGGAGACTATCCCCAGGGTCATATTTACATATGCAAAACAGAATGAGAAGCAATCTGCCAGGAACGAACAGCAGCATCAATAGCTTGTTCTTTGACCTGGTTGCCACCTAGGAGGCCAAAACGATCATCTGGGGTTGTCATGTTACTTGTTCAGAGGAGAATTGCCTGGTATTTCGGGGGATGAACTGACCATGTTGGCGGGATGAAACTGATATACTACAGGAAAGTTTTCCTCTGTGAAAAGCACAATTGGGCAGAAAGAAGCTACTACCAGGTGGCAACCGGACCATAGAACAAACTATTGATGCTGCTGTTCGTTCCAGGCAGACTGCTTCTCTTTCTGTTTTGCACTTATATATATGTCTATATATGTATACATATTTATTTATGTCTTTATATGTGTATATATGTCTGTAAATACAAATATACACATCTAAATACATAAATACATATGTACACACACACACACATTTTATTGAAAATGATACCTAAGTGGGCTCAGGAGCTAGGAGCTAGCTGCTAATTTGTGGCTGCACATATATGCCTCTTTTAATTTTCCTACTGATGTGTTAAGCTATCTCCCAGTAGTTTATTGCTGCTCTTTCAACAAAGGACATCCAGAAAAAGAAGAACATTTGCTAATAGAAGTAAATTGGAAAGTTGTTTAAAACTTAATGAAAATAATTAAAGAAAAAAATGGGGTTTTATGTCCCTTTAAATAGTTTCTTAGGAGTATCCACATCACTTTCACTCAACATTAAATTCTAAAACAAAAGTGGTTTCCATACTGATACACTCATCATTACAGTTTAAACATAGAGAGATGATCAAAGATGAGGAAGGACAATATATATTGGTACACCTGCAAGGTACAGAGGTGCTGTTATGTCATGTATATGCTCCAAATGAGAGGCAGGGTGTCTTTTTTCGTCATGTTTCTCATTTACTGACTGGTTGGTCAAGAGAGAGAATCATTTTAGCGGGAGATTTTAATATTGACTTGAAAGCGCTACTAGATCCCTCCACAGTTCAAATGTCCCAAAAAAATGGCAAATAACAATAGCTAAAAATACTGTATAAAAGAAATCTTATCTCCGCAGGATATACAGGATGCATGGGCAACGCTATATGGAAATATGTCAGATACCACATTTTACTCTGCAGCGCACAACTGCTACACAAAGATTGATTATAAATATGTAAGTCAAATACTTCAACCACTATTACATTCGGCTAATATACACACATATGTGTGGTCTGACCGCTCAATTAATCAACTATATATTGGAGATATAAGAGAACCTGGGAGGTTAAAAACATGGACATATGACCCATCTTGCCTTAAGAATCTGGCTTCCAAATAAAATTTACTGAAGGCCATGGGGGAGTACTGGCGGATCAACATAGATTCCACAACAAATCCAGTATCTCTCTGGGTAGCCCATAAACTAGTAGTCAGAGGACTTTTAATTAAAGAAAAAACAATATACAGGAAAATAATTAACACACAGGTAACACAACTACAATCTGAGGTTGAGACCCTAGAAAAAAAACATAAGGAAACACGATCACATCAGGTACTACTAACATTGCAACAAAAACGCCAAAGTTTGCTCACACTCTTAAATGATCACTCCCTCAAAATAGCACATAGGCTTAAGACTAATTACTTTTTCTTTGCAAACAAACCAGATAAATATTTTGCGAAAAGAATTAGAGACAATTATCAAGCGATATCCATACCAACGATACTAACACCAAACGGACTTCTAACATCTCATCCACAAGAGATAGTTGACACATTCGCCGAATATTACAGCAAATTATATGATGGCAGGAAAGTGCAACATAACACTCATACCTAAAATCTACTTCAGAACTTTCTAGACCAAGCCGCACTAACACCCATAACACAGGAAGACAGGGAAGCACTAAATGCTAAAATAACACACACTGAAGTAATAGCAGCTATAAAAGACTTAAGACCGGGTAAAGCTCCGGGCCCGGACGGCTTCACAGGAGAATATTATAAACTTTTTCGATCAATTCTGATTCCTCACTTAGTCAAGTTTGCCAACCATATTATGGAAGGACAGGCCATCCCTACAGACTTACTTTAAGCCAGAATAGTTGTAATACCAAAATCGTGAAAAAATGCTAAATATTGCTCTAGCTATAGGCCCATATCCCTCATAAACCAAGATATTAAAATTGTAACGAAGATACTAGCCAATCGCCTTCAGCATATTTTACCTTCAATTATACACCCAAATCAGATGGGGTTCATTAAAAATAGGGAAGCCCCAGATAATAAACGCTGCATGATTTCTGTACTAGATTACCTTAGTCATCATAACATCCCTTCTCTGGTCTTATCTTTAGACGCAGAGAAGGCATTTGATAGGGTGGATAGGGTCTATATGAACTCAGTTCTAGCAAACTTTGGATTCGATGGATCATTCATGACAGGACTACATGGATTATACTCTACCCCTACGGCGCATGTTAGGGCAATAGGCCACCAATCAAAATCTTTTCATATCCTTAATGGTACCAGACAGGGATGTCACCTTTCACCCTTGCTATTCGCCCTGTGTATAGAACCTTTAGCGGCGAATATAAGAAATTATCCAGAAACTACAGGGTTATAAATAGTAGCCATCCATCATAAGATTACACTTTTCACGGATGACGTACTTTTAACATTATCCAAACCACTTATATCTCTCCCCAACACATATAATATTTTACAGCAATTCTCTACTATATCAGGATACAAAATCAACTTAGATAAGTGTGAAGCTCTCCCAATAGCTCTTCCCAAACATACTATCAAACTGATAGAAACAAATTTTGATTTTGAATGGGTTAAAAATGGAATAAAATACTTAGGGATTACTCTAACAACATGCTCCACAAAGTTATACAAAGCAAACTATATCCCTTTATACAAATCAATTAGGACAGATATAAACAAGTGGAAGAAATTCAACTTTTTGTGGTATGGCAGACTCTCCTCAATTAAAATAAACATACTCCCGAGAATCCTCTACCTTTTTAGAACCCTACCAGTAAAAATAGATAGATCAGATCTAAACTCCATGCAATCGGAATTACATAAATTTCTTAGAGATTCCAAACACGCAAGGATACCTCACCATACATGAACAAGACATAGACAGTTGGGGGGAGTAGGAGTACCAAATCGTCTAGATTATCACTTGGCAGTCAGACTGGCCCAAAACGCTCTACTTGGCAGGAGACAAGGGGATGTGGTTTGGCCGAAATTAGAAGCGGCCATAGGAGGATATAGCTCATCAGAGGATATTTTATGGGCTAGAAAGAAAGACAACCCAATTGATAAGTACCAAGTTACGAACACCTCAGTGTCATAAACATATTAACCTAGCACGTAAATATCATAACCTATTGCCTATTCACTCACTCATGATGCCCTTAAAATATCTATTGCAAAAGATACTAAAATACTAATAGATAAATGGGCATATAAAGTTCTCTATAGAATAGCGGACTTTATGGATTGGGGGGGATTTTGACCTTCACCAAGCTTCAACAGAAATTAGACCCGATTAAGCTGCAGTGGTTTCTTTATTTACAGATAGCAACAGCCATACGGGCATACATAAAATTGCCGCACATTCCAACACCTAAATCCACTTTTGAGAGATTATGCAGTGCTCCTTATAGACCAAAACAGTCTATATCTCATTTATATTTAGCTATAGAAATGACAACAAATAGAACTAAATCTGCCAATAGCCTCCAGTGGGAGAAAGATCTAGCTAAGGAAATGGAGGTAGATACCTGGGCTAAAATATTACATAACTCTAGTAAAGGCTTGCTCAGTGCGGACCTAAGGGAGAATTGTATTAAAACCACCTTCAGGTGGTATCTGACTCAAGTAAAGACAGCAAACATGGTCCGAGAAGGATCTTGAAATTGCTATAGAGGGTGTTTGACCGCAGGTACATATTTCCATATGTGGTGGGAATGTCCAAAAGTTAAAAAAGTCTGGTCTGATTTGTCGAATTTTATATCTAAGATCTTAGAGGAACAGATAGTTTTGAGTCCAATGCAAGCACTGCTGAATGATAAAAACAGTAAATATAATAAATATATAAACACCTTTATAAGAATTTTATGCACTGTAACACGTATAGCGATAGCTAAATATTGGAAGATAGGGGTACCAGATTTGATGGAAGTGCAGAGCAGAATTTTGAAAACTTTTAGGATGTATGAGTCAGCGGCATACATTCAGGATTCATTGGATTCCTTCTGTAAAATCTGTTATTACTGGATTCTAAGGGGTAACAGCTTATAATACGGAATATATTGAGAGATGAAAAGGCATATATTAATCAGGGAACTCCCTTAAGTGTCAGTTGGTATATAGAGAAACTTGAAGACTTGTCCTGCCCACCTTATAGCTCTTGGGAAGTAACAAATGGAATGATTAGAAGGGAGACATACAGTGAATTGTTTAAATTGTTTTATTGTTTTTGTTTGTTCACTACTTTACTATGATACAAGTTAAATATGTTGAGCATTTGGGTTGCAGATATGCATTTCTCCAGCAGGTCTAGATTGCATAACTAGACTGTATAACGTTTGCTATTAACTCAAGAAGGAAGTTTCATGGGACAGTAACATTAATACCTCCGACAAGGACTAAAGAGAGGAACTGGACATAACTGGAAGGTTCAAAATCTGATTTTAATATAAGAAATGTATCTGATCAGTTGTATAACGTGTAATATGACAAATGCTTAATACAAATCTATTTCAACTAAATAGTTTCTTAGTTTACAGCTTTTAAAATGGTTTCAGAACAGAATCAGTCTGCTCTATATATTCATGAGCTTCCACTTCTCTCTTGAGAATATGTTTTCGTACTTAATTAAAGCAAAACATAACAAAGTGTTTTAAGGGGACATTAAACATTCTGAGATTGTAATATAAATGTTTAACTGCTAAAATGTGTCTGACAACATGTGGTAGTCATCTGCACAATGTATTCAGTGCGGATGATGACCACGAGCTGTCATCCTGGGGGGGAGGGGGAGCTTTCAGAGCTCATCGTGTTCTTGTCCCTCCCTGCCATTTCCTCCTCATCCCCTGGTGCACTAGTGTTTCAGCATTGCTGGGGGAATCCTGGAAACCCAAAAGATCTGGGCAGGACCACAGGGCTTAAAGTGACAGTCTACACCAGAGATGGTATTGTTTAAAAACATAGATAATCCCTTTATTACCCATTCTGCTGTTTGCATAACTAACACAGTTATATTAATATACATTTTACCTCTGTGATTACCTTGTATCTAAGCCTCTGCAGACTGCCCCCTTATTTCAGTTCTTTTGACAGACTTGCATTTAGCCAATCAGTGCCCTCTCATTTGTAATTCAATGGATGTGGTCACAATCACCTAGATTATGAGTTGTGCGTTTGTGTTTTAACGCTGAACAAATGGTAATTTCAATGTTAAAACAGCATTGCAGCCATTACAAGTCTTGTCGGTATAGCTGTACCGCAAGCATTTTAGCCTGTAACGCAACGTCAGTCCCGCACACGTAAAAATTATTTTTTTTCATGGGACTTCAATACGCAGCCATTACGAGTGTAGGTTAAGGCTAAAAAGCTTGTGTTGCAGCCTATACCGACAAGATCTGTATCGCAATCTGAGAGCAGTAGTTATGAGTTTTATGCAACAAAACTCATAACTAAACTGTTACAAATTAAACTAACACCCATAAACTACCTATTAACCCCTGAACCGAGGCCCTCCCGCATCACAAAACACTAAATTAAAGTTATTAACCCCTAATCTGCCACTCAAGACATCACCACCACTAATAAAATGTATTAACCCCTATTCCGTCGCTCCCAAACATCGTCGCCACTATAATAAAGTTATTAACTCCTAAACCGCCACCCTCCCGCACTACTTAAATGTTATTAACCCATAATTTGCCATCCGCCCACATCGCCTCCACTATACTAAAGTGATTAACCCCTATTCCGCCGCTCCCTGACATCGCCCCCACTATAATAAACCTATTAACCCCTAAACTGCAAGCCCCCCACAATGAAATATACTAAATTAAACTATTAACCCCTAAACTGAAAGCTGTTCAAATCAGCCAATAGAATTTCAGTAGCTCTCATCCTATTGGCTGTTTTGAACAGTCAATAGGATTTAAGTAGCTCTCATCCTATTGGCTGATTTGAATTTCCAAAATCAAATCAGCCAATAGGAATGCAAGGGACGCCATTTTGAATTGCGTCCCTTGCATTGAAGATTCAGTATACGGCGGCGACCATATGAAGAGGATGCTCCGTGCTGGATGTCTTCAGGATGGACCTGCTCCGCGTCGCCGGGATGAAGATAGAAGACGCTGCCTGGATGAAGATGGAGCCGCCAGGATGAAGATGGAGCCACCGGGATGAAGATCCTTCAAGTGGGACTTCAGCAACTAAAGAGGGGTTAGTGTTAGGTTTTTTTAAGGTTTTTTGGGTGTTGTTTTTTTAGATTAGGTGTTGGGCAGTTATTAAAAGAGCTAAATGCCCTTTTAAGGGCAAGAAAAAGAGCTAAATGCCCTTTTAAGGGCAATGCCCATACAAATGCCCTTTTCAGGGCAATGGGTAGATTAGGGTTTTGTAGATAGTTTTTTTATTTTGTGGGTTTGGGGGGGTGGGGGTTTGCAATGTTAGTGGGTTTTTGTATTTTTTTTCAGGTAATAGAGCTTTTTAACTTAGCGCAATGCCCTACAAAAGGCCCTTTTAAGGGATATTGGTAGTTTATTCTAGATTAGGTTTATTTTATTTTGGGGTGTTTTTTTTAAAATGGGTATTAGAATAGGAATAATTGTTATTATTTTGGATAATTATTTTGTTATTTTGTGTAATGTTTTTTTTTCATTTTGGGGTCGGTTTTTATTTTTAGATTAGGAGTTTGGCATTTCTTAAAAGAGCTGAATGCCCTTTTAAGGGCAGGAAAAAGAGCTAAATGCCCTTTTAAGGGCAATGCCGATACAAATGCCTTTTTCAGGGCAATGGGTAGATTAGGTTTTACTTTATTTTTTATTTTGTGGCTTTGGGGGGTAGGAGTTTGTATACTGTTAGGGGGTGTTTGTTTTTCTTTTGTAGGAAAAAATCTGTTATCTTTAGGGAAATGCTCTACAAAAGGCCATTTTAAGGGCCCTTGGTAGTTTATTATAGATTAGGAGTTTTATTTTGGGGTGTTTTTTGAGTAGCTCTCATCCTATTGACTGATTTGAATTTGAAGAATCAAATCAGCCAATAGGAATTCAAGGGAAGCCATTTTTAATCGCTTCCCTTGAATTCACTATCCAGTGTATGGCGGCAATCGTACAAAGAGGATTCTCCACGCTCTATGGCTCCGCGGCCACCGGTCTTCAGTTCCAGGGTCGCCGGTCTTCAGTTCCAGGATCGCCGGTCTTCAGTTCCAGGGTCGCCGGTCTTCAGCTCCGCGGTCATCGGTCTTCAGCTCCGCCCTCCGCGCCGAAAAGTTCCTGGAAGAAGAAAGAAGAAGTCGCCGCTCGGAAGAAGACTTCACTGCATGGGACTGGACCTTCTCCGCCGGACTTCAGCAATGGTGAGTATCAACCTGGGGGTTAGACTTTTTTTTGTTTTTTTAATTTTTTTTAATTTAGATTAGGGAGGGCATTTTGTAAAAGAGCTAAATGCCCTTTTAAGGGCAATGTCCAACAAATGCCCTTTTCAGGGCAATGGATAGCTTAGGTTTTTTAGTGTTAGGTTTTTTATTTTGGTTGGTGGGGGATTTTTACTGTTGGGGGGATAAAAAAAGAGCTGTTTATCTTGGGGCAATGCCCTGCAAAAAGCCCTTTTATGGGCTACTGGTAGTTTATTCTTAGAGTAGGGGGTGTTTTTATTTTGGGGGGGCTTTTTATTTTCATAGGGATTAGGTATTATTTTTTAAAATTTAAAATTTTGTTTTTTATTTTCTGTAATCTTATATTTTTTTATTTTCTATATTTGTATCTTAAAGGGACAGTCTGCACCAGAATATTAATTTTCAATAGACTGTCCCTTTAATTAATACTAAGCTTATTTTTAAAGTAGTGTTGGTTTAGTAACTTTAGTATTTTGTAATTGAGGTAATTTAGGTTAATTTAGGGTGTATTTGCGTTGTGGGCTTTGGTGGTTTAGGGGTTAATACTTTAATAGGTAGTTTGCATTGTGGGCTTTGGCGGTTTAGGAGTTAATACTTTAATAGGTAGTTTGTGTTGTGGGCTTTGGTGGTTTAGGGGTTAATACTTTAATAGGTAGTTTGCATTGTGGGTTATTGGTGGATTAGGGGTTAATAGTTTTATTAGGTAGTTTGTGATGATGGGGTTGGCGGATATAGGGGTTAATACTTTATTTGTAGTTGCGGTGTGGGTTTGATGGCGGATATAGGGGTTAATATATTTTATTAGTTATTGCGGTGGGGGTTGATGGTTGACCGGTAGCTAGATATTGCGCATGCGTTAGGTGTTAGTTTATTTCTGCAGGCAGTTTTGGGAGTTACGGTGCTCCCATACTCAGCGCAAGGCTTGCTGAGGCTGCATTTGTGTGGCGAGGTGAAAATGGATATGTAAATGAATATTGGATACCGATTTGCAACGCGGTCCCATGTTAGCTTATGGGAGTAAATATTGCGGTCAACGGGTGAAATATACTTGCCACATTTATATGCGGTGCTGTATATTGGATACCAAAACCGCACAAAAAACGCTGTTGCCGGCTTTTGCGGGCGACGCCGCATATGTAATGGGGCCCCTGATCTCTTCTGCTGAGGACAAATAGTGACAGATAATAACACACAGTGTTGTGCAAACAATGGCTGTGTGGAATATAGGAATATAAAGGGGGTCTTTAAGTACTTTTAGAGTGTTGCTTTAACAATCCTATGGGCTAGATTTATCAACCCTGAGGCGTACAGTGGCGCGTATACGCGCCCCTGTACGCCTCAGCTCGCCTGTGGCAGGGCGCAATTACCCGCAGGTAATTAACATTGCACACGATCGCAATTTTGCGCTTGCGTGCAATCCCGCCCCCTGCCCGCGCACAGCCAATCACGCGCGGGCAGGAGCTGTCAATCACCTCGGTCGTACTCGACCGAGGAGATTGAATTTCGCCAGAATAGATGTGGCGAGGATCTAGCCCTATATTCTACACAACCAGTTTCTGCACACATCTGCTGATAATTATCCTCAGCAGAATATATAAGCTGGAGGGGCCCTTACTTTATAGAAACTATAAAGTGCTTTATTGAAACTAAAGCTTCACACTTATTTCTTTAATATTTAAACAAAAAATATATATATATTTAAATATGTCTACATATTATTCTCCTATTAACTATGAATACACAATTCTAGCATTTTATACAGTTTAATGTCTTTTTAATGTAAACATACATTTGTAATATGATAGAATTAAGAACACAAAGGAATTGCTCTGTTAATATTTTGTTAGAATTCTATCTCAGTACATTTTAATATAAAATGTTAGTGAGCTCATTGTGACGGCCGCATGCAATAACATTTACAGATCTGACCTTCTCCATTGTTAAATGTTCTCAATTTCCCGCTGGCCTCATAGAATTGGGAAATTCGTGCTTTAGCCAATCTTCTGCCAGATTTTATTAGTGGGTTAAGACCTTGACACTAGAAAATGATAGTGGCATTTTTCTTTACTTCGTAAAGTAGAAAACGCCAGACATGATGTCCTCCACTATCCTGCCCTAATACGGATAATGTCACGGAATGCTCTGTTAAGTGAATGTCACGGGAAAGCAGCAAGCCTGCTGTGTTTGATGCACAGGCAGAGTTATCAGTCTGAATTTAGTGCGAGTAAGTAGAATGAGGAGCACAGGCTTTGCATTATCTTTCTGTTTAATGTAAGAGAACGTTTTCAGGATTTAAACAAGCTTAGATAATGAAGATAAAGTGAGAGCAGCAGCAACCAGGTGACCTTGAATTTTTACTAAAGTCCTAGTTTTATATCATAATTTTTTGCTAACAGAAGTATGATCTGTATGTGTAAAACTGCTCTCTCTAATATACTCTCTATATATACCTGTGTTTATATATATATATATATATATATATATATGAGAAAGAAAGAGTTTGAAAAAGCGTCAAAAATGAACTATATAATATTGCGTCTATGTGGGGCCTCCTAAGTGCAGCTGTTAGGGGTTTTTTCCCTTTCACCTTAGTGAAAATAGGTTTGTAGAATTATTAGAAGAAGGATTTTTACCAGAAGTACCAAAAGTGACATCACGAATGAACATCACGTGACCTTACGCGTTTCGTGAGATTCACTGACGAAGTAAACATAGACGATCACGAAACAAAACGCGTCAAACGATGCTCATTCGTGACGTCACTTCTGGTTTCTCCACTCGGCACGCTACAAAATAGCAGAAAATATATTGCCACCAACTAGGCAATTAGCGTTTTAGATATCTTAGTGATTTTATTTATTTATATACATCTTTCAACTTTTTTACTTTTAATAATAAAGTTCATATTTTATTTCTTATTGCAAAACGGCCAAGCTCTAGAATAACTTGTAAACCTCCTCACACACACTCACTGCTTCCCCAGTACACTGAGTTAAGAGGGGTTTCCTACACTCCTGAAAGGAACAGAGACGGCTGGTCTTTTAAAACCAAAGATATTTTTACTGAGACTGGAGGTTCAACACTGGAGTTAAACCACACGGAACGGATCATTTACCACTCATCTTTGTGGTTTTTACAGGTGAGCGGTTATTATCGCTGTTTAATTCTTTAAGCATATAAGGTTTTAACACTGGAAACATTCCTTCTTTCCCTCTATGTGTATGTGGATTATCCCCCCTGGAAGCGCTGTTTGAAAAATCCTTCTTCTAATATATATATATATATATATATATATATATATATATATATATATATATATATATATATATATATATATATATAATATATACAGGTATATATAAAACAGTAAAACAGATGAAGAGGAGGGATTATAGAGAGTTATTAGCCCTTTATATAAAACGTCAGGTCTTACCTTCAAGAGACAGACCGAGGCAATTACAGTCCCAAAATGTGAGTGAGACTAAACACACTGTGTATTTATTTGTGATGTCAAGGTGAGTAATATCTGCTAGCTCACAGAGGATTCAGCATGATTTCTCCCATAGAAGACACACATAAAGCAAACAATAGGTCTCTTTACTCACCCACACTAAATATCTCCTTAATAAATGGTAATCCGTGGGTTATAAAGAAAGGCAGAGTGTATATATATATATATATATATATATATATATATATATATATATATATATATATATACACACATATATAGCGCTTTTATTGTTAAAAATAGGTGCCAGAACTCATTGATTATTGATTATATAATATATTGTGCTCACTTCGGAAAAAGCAAAGGGACAGAATTATTTACAGTGCTTGATATTTGCAGCATCCTCCGCAAAGAGTATTTACATGATGATTAAAATATTACCTGTTATGTGATAGCAGAGGTGTGAGTACCCCCACAGCATATATATATATATATATATATATATATACTCACACATGCACATAAACAAAATATATGCTTGTGTGTGTGTGTGGATAGACAGAAAGATAGAAAGAAAGAAAGAAAGAGAGAAAGATAGATAGATAGATAGATAGATAGATAGATGATAGATGATAGATAGATAGATAGATAGATAGACAGTCAGTCAGACAGGGCTTGAAATTTCAACTAGTCCACTAGTTCCATCTGAGTAAGAACTTGCAGTGGAAGAGTGGATTTGACTTTTTTTTAAATCTTTAAAACTGCATGGACTAGTACATTTTCCCTCTGGACTATAATTTAGTTAAAATGTTGGTAAATTCAGCCCAACTGCTCAACATATTTTAAAAGCTCTTCTCCTAACTAGCATTTCAATATGCTTTTTTATTATTAAAAACATCAGTTTACTGAATAACTTCAATTTTTGTCCTGTAACGTTATACTTTTATATTCAGCCTCTCTCTTAAATTTTCAAAGGTACTGCTTTGAGTGACATACATTCTATCCAATCATAGCCTCACCATGCGCCCTATGTAAAACTGAACCTGCACGCTCCCGTGCTCTGAACTCACTAATCTTGATGCAATGCGCATGCACAACTCTTACGCTACTTGCGCAACTGAAAAAGACAATCCTCAGCTCCGCTTTCAGTAAACATTGCATCTGATGTAAGTAAACAGTAAATCATTTGTTTCGTACTGATTCACTGTTTACTGACATTTTTGACAGCACCAAGTTTTTTTTTCTCAGCAAGTACTCTGTTATAAGAAAAATATAACCAGCAATTGACGCATTGGGGGATATTTATCAAGCAGTCAACCGTAAATACGCTGGAATTCCACAGCGTAATTGTGGCGAGCTTGATCCGACCTAGTTATCAAAGCCTACAGACCGGCAAAAGTTGAAATCTGTGACATAACATACGATCCGCCAGTCTCTGTCACAGATCGATGCTTATGTCATTACAGATTTTCCAAATACACAACTTTTTAAAAGTTATCAAATAGTTAACAGGTACGCTCACGGCTATTCCGGTCCAGCGTACCTGGTTTTCAATCCGCCACCCTGCAGCAGATGCCATAGGAATCAATGGGTCTGAAAGCAGCGAAAGCTTATGTTCGATGCTGCCAGATATCCCATTGATTTCTATGGTAGAAAACAAGTAACGTTTACACCTAACACCCTAACATAAGCCCCAAGTCTAAACACCCCTAATCTGCCACCCTCGACATTGCCGCCACCTACATAATGTTATTAACCCCTATTCCGCCGCTCCTGGACCCCACCACAATCTAAATAAAAGTATTAACCCCTATCCCGCCACTCCTGGACCCCGCCGCAATCTAAATAAAAGTATTAACCCCTATCCTGCCGCTCCCGGATCGTGCAGCCGCTAAAGAAATGTATTAACCCCTAAACCTCTGGCTTCCCACACCACTACCACTAACTAAACCTATTAACCCCTAAACCGCTAGCCCCCCACATCACCATAAACTAAATTAAGCTATTAACCCGCTAACTTTACATTAAAATTACAATATCCCTATCTTAAAATACATTTAAACTTACCTGTAGAATTAAAAGAAACTAATTCTAAACTATTAATTAACCTACCCTAACTATTAAACTAAAATTACATAAAACTAGCAATTAAATTAACTAAATTACATATTAAAAAACCCTAACCCTACTCAAATTATTTAAATCTACTATCAAAAATTACTAAATTACAAAAACAAAAAATCGCTGTTACAAAAAAATAAAAAACACTAAATTATGAAAACAAATCACAGTATCAAAAATAAAAACAAATTACACCTAATCTAATAGCCCTATCAAAATAAAAAAGCCCCCCAAAATAAAAAAAACCCTAGCCTACAATAAACTACCAATGGCCCTTAAAAGGGCCTTTTAGTGGGGCATTGCCCCAAATAAATCAGCTCTTTTACATTTGTATGGGCATTGGCCTTAAAAGGGCATTTAGCTCATTTACCTGCCCATACCCTACTCTAAAAATAAAACCCACCCAAAAACCCCTTAAATAAACCTAACACTAACCCCCGACGATCCACTTACAGTTTTTGAAGTTCTGCTTGAAGGATCTAACCAGCCGGCAAGAAGTTTTCATCCGGGTAGCCTCTTCCATCTTCATCCATCCGGCGAAGTCTTCATCCATGCGGCCTCTTCTATCTTCATCCAGCCATCCGACGCGGAGCGGGTCCATCCTGAAGACATCCGGCACGAAGCTCCTCTTCAATACGGTCGCCGCCGTAAAGTGGAACTTGAATGCAAGTGACGTCATCCAAGATGGCGTCCCTTGCATTCCTATTGGCTGAAAGCTTCCAATCAGCCAACAGGATGATAGCTCAATCCTATTGGCTGTTCCAATCAGCCAATAGGATGAGAGCTCAATCCTATTGGCTGTTCCAATCAGCCAACAGGATTGAGCTCTCATCCTATTGGCTGATTGGAACAGCCAATAGGATTGAGCTCTCATCCTATTGGCTAATTGGAACAGCCAATAGGATTTTAGCAGCTCTAATCCAATTGGCTGATTGGAACCTTTCAACCAATAGGAATGCAAGGGACATCATCTTGGATGATGTCACTTGCATTCATGTTCCAGTTTACGGCGGTGACAGTATTGAAGAGGAGCTCCGCGCTGGATGTCTTCAGGATGGACCTGCTCCGTGCTGGATGGATGAAGATAGAAGAGGCCGCATGGATGAAGACTTCACCGGATGGATAAAGATGGAAGAGGCCGTCTAGATTAAGACTTCTTGCCGCCCGGATGAAGACTTCTTGCCGGCTGGATGGATCCTTCAAGCAGAACTTCAAAAACTGTAAGTGGATCGTCTGGGGTTAGTGTTAAGTTTATTTAAGGATATTTTGGGTGGGTTTTTATTTTTAGAGTAGGGTCTGGGCAGGTAAAATAGCTAAATGCCCATACAAATGACCTTTTCAGGGCAATGGGGAGCTTAGGTTTTTTAGATAGGCTTTTTATTTTGGGGGGTTGGTTGGTTGGGTGGTGGGTTTTACTGTTGGGGGTTGTTTGTATTTTTTTTACAGGTAAAAGAGCTGATTTCTTTGGGGCATTGCCCCGCAAAAGGCCCTTTTAAGGGCCATTGGTAGTTTATTGTAGGCTAGGTTCTTTTATTTTGTGGGGGGGCACTTTTATTTTGATAGGGCTATTAGATTAGGTGTAATTAGTTTTTATTTTTGATACTGTTTTTTTTTCTTCGTAATTTAGTGTTTTTTATTTTTTGTAACTTATCGTTTATTTTTTTTGTAATTTAGTCATTTTTAATAGTAGATTTAAATAATTTGAGTAGGGTTAGGTTTTTTTTAATATGTAATATAGTTAATTTAATTGCTAGTTTAATGTAATTTTAGTATACTAGTTAGGGTAGGTTAATAGTTTAGAATTAGTTTATTTTAATTCTACAGGTAAGTTTAAATTTATTTTAAGATATGGATGTTGTAATTTTAATGTAAAGTTAGCGGGTTGTTAGGTTTAGGGGTTGATAGCTTGATTTAGTTTATGGCGATGTGGGGGGCTGGCGGTTTAGGGGTTAATAGGTTTAGTTAATGGTAGTGATGTGGGAGGCCAGAGGTTTAGGGGTTAATACATTTATTTAGTGGCGGCGGGATCCGGGAGCGGCGGGATAGGGGTTAATAACTTTATTTAGGTTGCAGCGGGGTCCGGGAGCGGCGGGATAGGGGTTAATAACTTTATTAAAGTTGCGGCAGGGTCCGGGAGCGGCGGGATAGGGGTTAAACATTTTAGTATAGTGGCGGCAATAAAGTTGGGAAAAAAGTCGAATAGCAGCGAGATCGATGACTGTTAGTTAACAACAGTCCGATGCTCATCGCCCCATACATGGTGCGCGGCTTTTTGACGGCTTTTTTATAAATATGGAGATTGTATTCAGGTTCGCGGTCGCAATGTTAGGCGATGTTAGGCGAGCGTATTGGTGCCGGCTAATGCAGCATAGCTTAGGCTTTGATAAATATCCCCCATTCTCTTTTTCACTTGTGCAAGTAGCGTAAGAGCTGCGCATGCGCATTGCATCAAGATTAGTGAGTTCAGAGTATGGGAGCGTGCAGGTTCAGTTTTACATGGGGCGCATGGTGAGGCTAAGATTGGATAGAACGTATGTCACTCAAACAGTACCTTCGAAAATTTAAGAGAGAGGCTGAATATAAAAGTGTAACGTTACAGGACAAAAATTTAAGTTATTCCGTATACTGATGTTTTTATTAATAAAAAAGCATATCGATATGCTAGTTAGGATAAGAGCTTTTAAAATATGTTGAGCAGTTGGGCTGAATTTACCATCACTTTAAAAACATTTTTCCTTACACTTTTGTTTGTAAAAATGGTTATCACACATTTTGTATTACTAGTATTTTGCATAGCATACATGGAGTGCAGAATTATTAGGCAAATGAGTATTTTGACCACATCATCCTCTTTATGCATGTTGTCTTACTCCAAGCTGTATAGGCTCGAAAGCCTACTACCAATTAAGCATATTAGGTGATGTGCATCTCTGTAATGAGAAGGGGTGTGGTCTAATGACATCAACACCCTATATCAGGTGTGCATAATTATTAGGCAACTTCCTTTCCTTTGGCAAAATTGGTCAAAAGAAGGACTTGACAGGCTCAGAAAAGTCAAAAATAGTGAGATATCTTGCAGAGGGATGCAGCACTCTTAAAATTGCAAAGCTTCTGAAGCGTGATCATCGAACAATCAAGCGTTTCATTCAAAATAGTCAACAGGGTCGCAAGAAGCATGTGGAAAAACCAAGGCGCAAAATAACTGCCCATGAACTGAGAAAAGTCAAGCGTGCAGCTGCCAAGATGCCACTTGCCACCAGTTTGGCCATATTTAAGAGCTGCAACATCACTGGAGTGCCTAAAAGCCAGGGCCGGATTGGCCTACCAGGATACCAGGAGATTTCCCGGTGGGCTGCAGCAGCTGGGGCTGGAAATCTACAATTTAAAGGGCCGACTAATGGATGCATGTGGGTTGTAGGGTGCCTATATAACATCAATCTGACATTTTTATTTAATACAAGGTAATATAATATAATTCTGAAAAAAATATTGGGGAAGGAGTGTCCCAGTAATCCCCTTTGGAAAAAATGGGGCATGTGCATTCTACCGACTCAATGGAAAATAGGGCTGGTCTTTATATTTTTCCAGGGCTGCTTTTTATTCCCAGTCCGGCCCTGCTAAAAGCACAAGGTGTGCAATACTCAGAGACATGGCCAAGGTAAGAAAGGCTGAAAGACGACCACCACTGAACAAGACACACAAGCTGAAACGTCAAGACTGGGCCAAGAAATATCTCAAGACTGATTTTTCTAAGGTTTTATGGACTGATGAAATGAGAGTGAGTCTTGATGGGCCAGATGGATGGGCCCGTGGCTGGATTGGTAAAGGGCAGAGAGCTCCAGTCCGACTCAGACGCCAGCAAGGTGGAGGTGGAGTACTGGTTTGGGCTGGTATCATCAAAGATGAGCTTGTGGGGCCTTTTCGGGTTGAGGATGGAGTCAAGCTCAACTCCCAGTCCTACTGCCAGTTTCTGGAAGACACCTTCTTCAAGCAGTGGTACAGGAAAAAGTCTGCATCCTTCAACAAAAACATGATTTTCATGCAGGACAATGCTCCATCACACACGTCCAAGTACTCCACAGCGTGGCTGGCAAGAAAGGGTATAAAAGAAGAAAATCTAATGACATGGCCTCCTTGTTCACCTGATCTGAACCAGTGATGTGCAGTCACTAGAGGCAGGTGAGGCAGTGCTTCACCTCTCATATGGGCAAAAATATATATTTTTTTATCGGCTTTAAAAAAAAAAATGTAAATTTTTTCCCCCAGCATTTTTTCTCTCTCACAGCTATATGTTGTGCAATGGAGAGGCACAAGCAGGTCTGCCCACCATTACACAACATGCTGCGCCACCTACTGGATGCAAGTGGTTAAGATCATTGCATGGCCCATTAACTGCTTATTTGAGGCAGTCCTATTTGGGCTGAACCAATCCAGCGAGAGGCATTAGTAAGTGGAACATAGGGTTGGGGCTGGATGTTAAATCATATAAAATAAAACAAAAACGGAAAAAAACAACTTTCATATATTTTGTTGCTGTCCTGTGAACCTGCTAGCTTTGCTAAAGTGAAAAAGAGAGTTCTGTTCTTCCCCTCTAAGTGCAGTGGAATGTGCCACTGTCACTTCCTGAATCCTTACAGAGCAGGAAAAGAGGCACAGAGAGCAGTGTTTCAGCCACATCTTATTAAAGTAAGATTTTACTGAAAGGGATTCTGTTAGTGAAAATTATAATTTAATGAATGTAGTTTAGTGTTTGTTTACTCTTTTACAGCAGGGTCATTTTTGTATTTTGTTTACTCAAACTTTACACCCACTAACTTAGCAGCTTGCCTCTGTACTTCACACTAAATTATAGACTAAATGTTTTAAACATATTTTAATGGGCATGGATTTCTAGATCTCATAATCAGAGCAAGCATTGTGTTATCTGGCAAGAGTTTCTGTTACAATCCTTTTAGACTAAAATCAGATGTTTACTAAGTTGACCAGTTTTCCAAGACACCATTTAAAGGGACATGAAACCCATATGAAACTCATATGCAAATTTAAATAACTTTCCAATTTGCATCTAATATCTAATTTTCTTCATTCTTTTGATGTCCTTTGTTGAAAATCATATCTAAATATGCTCAGTAGCTGCTGATTGGTGGCTGCACATAGATACATCATGTGATTGGCTCACCCATGTGCATTGCTATTTCTTCAACAAAGGATATCTAAAGAATGAAGGCGTATCCTGCCACTGCCTCACCAGCCTCTGACGTCACTGCACGTCACTGATCTGAACCCCATTGAGAACCTGTGGTCCATCATCAAATGTGAGATTTACAAGGATGGAAAACAGTACACCTCTCTGAACAGTGTCTGGGAGGCTGTGGTTGCTGCTGCATGCAATGTTGATGGTGAACAGATCAAAACACTGACAGAATCCATGGATGGCAGGCTTTTGAGTGTCCTTGCAAAGAAAGGTGGCTATATTGGTCACTGATTTGTTTTTGTTTTGTTTTTGAATGTCAGAAATGTATATTTGTGAATGTTGAGATGTTATATTGGTTTCACTGGTAAAAATAAATAATTGAAATGGATATATATTTGTTTTTTGTTAAGTTGCCTAATAATTATGCACAGTAATAGTCACCAGCACACACAGATATCCCCCTAAAATAGCTATAACTAAAAACAAACTAAAAACTACTTCCAAAACTATTCAGCTTTGATATTAATGAGTTTTTTGGGTTCATTGAGAACATGGTTGTTGTTCAATAATAAAATTAATCCTCAAAAATACAACTTGCCTAATAATTCTGCACTCCCTGTATATACATGTAAGCCAAGTGTTCACACATGGGGCTTAATGATCTAAAACTCACGAGCATGGAGAGAGATCACTCAAACTCTTTGGGAATTTTTAGACGATAAATTGAAATGTAGGAATGTATTTTTGCAAATAAATTTGACTTTCAAATTTGACTTTTTTCCCCATTTAATATATATTGAAATATCAAGCAGCAATCATTAATAATCACAAATATCTGCCTTTCAAGCTATGTTTCAGTGCTGAAAAATATGTTTCATTTGAAGGTCATGATGTGCAGCCTGGTGACAAATTTATTGATGCCCTGTGTAATTTTTCAGTGTTACCCTAAGTAAAGAGAAAAAGAGCAAGGTAAAAAGGGAGACGGAAAATAGGAATTTGTTTAGGCAGCTATGTTATAGTGGAATAAAAAATAAAATATAAAAATATACTCAAAAGACCCATATGCTATACTTTACATTTTGATTGATTTGCAGCAAGCAGATGGGAACTCAGTTAACCTCTTAAGGACATATGACGGAATTTTTCCGTCATAAAACAATTGAGCAAACAGAAAGCTGTGTCCTTAAAGGGTTAAAATAAAATATTCACACGCATAAAAATGCATTTATCATAGTGTTTAAATTATTTACAAACATGAATAAAAAAAACACATCACTATTAAAAAAGGGGAAGACATAAAATTATACAATCATATACACACAGTCGTTTTTTCGGTTGCTTTTCATTAACCCAGCTTCTTTGACAAATTTGCATGCTGTCTTGTGGTAACTTAAAGAGATAATATAGTAATTTTATATACTCATGTACACATCAGCAATTGCTAAATGGATGCATAAAAAATACAGAATTTATAAAAAAATAAAAATGCAGAGCTTTACATTAAAGGGACAGTAAAATAAAAATTAAACTTTCATGATTCCGATAGAACATACAATTTTAAACAATTTTTTTATTTACTTTTATCATCAAATTTGCTTTGTTCTCTTGGTATTCTTTGTTGAAAGCTAAACCAAGGTAGGCTCATTGGCTGAATTCTAAGCCCTTAAATGCTGCATCTCACCTCAGTGAATGTTACAGTTTTTCACAGTTAGACAGTGCTAGTCCATGTGTGCTATATAGATACAAATTGTGCTCACTCCTGTGGAGTTATACTGGAGTCAGCACAGATTGGCTAAAATGAAAGTTTGTACATAGCACTGAGATATGGGCAGTCTGCAGAGGCTTAGATACATGGTAATCACAGAGGTTAAAAAGCGTATTAGTATAACAGTGTTGGTTATCATAACTGGGGAATGGGTAATAAAGGGATTATCTATCTTTTTGAACAATAGCATTTTTCACAAACGATCCCTTTAAGAGCAGTCCATGCATACCCTCTTGGTCTTTATGTGCAACCAATGAAAAGCCAGATGGAAATTATCTTCTCCAATGTTCTAAGTAATCACTATGTACATGTAGCTTCATGAGGCAAGCTAGTAGTATATCTAGGTATGCAGGATGAACTCCAGACACTCTGGTAAAAAAAATAAATCTGGGTATATTGCAACCTCACTGATCTGTACATCTGCACCACATCTGCCACAGGGTATAAGAATACATGTGCTCCAAAATGGCAGCACCCACTATGAAGAGGCAGAGCTTCAGCCTCTGGCATCTTAAAGGTATAAAATAGAGGACAGCTTTGTAGAAAGCTTCAGGTACAGGAATAAAAACAACAGCATAGTGAGTGCTAACCCTGCTACTGTAGCTGTATCCGCTTGTTTAATATTGCTTTAACCACTATGTTTTACTTTTACATTGATAACCTTTTGATTCTGTAAAGATCTTGGGGACACCCCCATGTGAAATTCCTTATAGTTTTCTTGTTATGTGTTTTACTTAGATAAGGTGACTTAACCAATTAAAATGATAAATTTAAACAAAAAAATCACCTGAGCTCTATATAAACTCTTTATTTATTGGAATGTGGGGTTATAATCTTTAATTGGGTTCTACTCTCCTTGACTTCTCCAGAGGTTTCCTGAGATACCACCCCTTTGTTAAATTGTTCTTAACACTGAGATCAGGTGTACAGCAAGTAATCTCCAACACAGTTCTTTGGTACGTTCCATTCGAGTCCATGCAAATGGTAGTTATACAGTCTGCAGTCACTCTCAAGGGCAGGTATAGTCAGTGATCATAGCTGCTGAAAGAATGGAGTGCCCATAGGTTGAAATAAGATAGATGGAAATGTAGCCTGATTTGCACCAGCAACGCTTAAATGATGCTATGGGTTCTTCTAGAGAACACAACCACCTTTAGAAATGCCATTACAAATTTTGAAAAAAAAAATGGTTTCTATTGTAAATGCTACAATAGATGATTTAATAAATATTTATTTAACATTTAACATAGAAAATTGAAGATTTTGATGAGGTCATGAAATGATTTAACCTTTAATGTTTACCAAGAAGTATAGGTAGTTTGTGGTGGAGTCAGGGTGGTATATGATAGGTGTCAGGGATGTGCACTGGTCAAGTCAGGGAGATGTATGGATGGAGTCAGGATGGGGCATGGGTGTAGCCATAGTGGTGCTTGGGCGGAGTCGCAGGGAGCTACATGAGTAGAGACAGGATGCTGCATGGGTAGAGTCAAGGTGGTGCAAGTGTAGAGTCAGGGTGGTGCATGGGTGGAGTCAGAGGGGCATGAGTAGAGACAGGATGGTGCATGGGAAGAGTCAAGATGGTGCATGGGTAGAGTCAGGTAGCTCCATGAGTAAAGACATGATGGTGCATGGGTAGAATTAGGGTGGTGCACAAGTAGAGTCAGGGTGCTGCATGGGCAAAGTTGGAGGTGCATGAGTGGAGACAGGATGGTGCATGGGATAATTTGGATGTGCACAGAATTGTCAGGGTATGCATGTGTGAGTCAGGATGATGCATGGGTAGAATTAGGGTGGTACATGGGTACAGTCAGGGGATGCATGTGTAGAGTCAGGGAGCTACATGAGTAAAGACAGGATGGTGCATGGGTAGAATTAGGGTGGTGCATAGGTAGAGTTACGGGGTGCATGTGCAGAGTCAGAGAGCTACATGAGTAGAGACAGGATGCTACATGGGTAGAGTCAGGGTCGTGCACAAGTAGAGTCAGCATGATGCATGGGCGGAGTTGGAGGTACATGGGTAAAATTAGGATCTGCACAGGAATTGTCAGGGGGTGCATGTGTGAGTCCGGATGGTGTATGGGTAGAATTAGGGTGGTGTATATGTAGAGTCAGGGGGTGCATGTGTAGAGTCAGGGAGCTAAATGAGTAGGGACAGGATGATGCATGAGTAGAATTAGGGTGGTGCATGGGTAGAGTCATGGTAGTGCATGGGAGGAGTCAGAGTTATTTGGAGCAGTAACTGGGTAGTCTGGGACATGCAGAAACAATGATAACCAGCAGCACTTCTTGAGGTTAAAAGACCTTTATTATAAAAGGTTGGGTCACCAACAAATAAACAAGCGACGTTTCGGATGTTCAATCCTTAATCATGCCTGATCAGTACTAATCAGGCATGATTAAAGGGCCATAATACCCAAATGTTTAAACACTTGAAAGTGATTCAGTATAGCTGTAAAAAGCTGACTAGAAAATATCACCTGAACATCTCTATGTAAAAAAGAAAGATATTTTACTTCAAAAGTTTCTCAGTAGCCACATAAGATTGTAAAGGACTTCTAAGCAACAAATCAGTATGTCTGTCCCGGGACAGTGGAAGGAGCGAGCTTACGTGCACTCTCATCTTATTTCCTTATTCAGCTTAAGGAAGTTTACAATGAAATCTCATGAGAGTTAAGTGAAATCTCATGAGATCACAGTAAAATAGTTCATGCTGCTGTTCATTTCTTCATTTTCTATTTACCTGCAGCTGAGCAGCAGCTGAGTATAACTTTTTACACAGAACATACTCTGTTGAGCTGAGGAAATTGTTTGGTAAAATATCTTCCTTTTTTACATAGAGATGCTCAGGTGATATTTTCCTGTCAGCTTTTTACAGTTATACTGCATCAGTTTCAAGTGATTTAGCATATGAGTATTATGTCCCTTTAAGGATTGAACATCTGAAACATTGCTTGTTTATTTGTTTGTGACCCATATTTTATAATAAAGGTCTTTTAACCTCAAGAAGTGCTGCTGGTTATCATTGTTTCTGCATGTGGAGGATTTTGCAGCGTCCTGGATACAGCGTGCACTCACACAAACAGGTGCTTTACTTGAATTGTGTTTGTATAGTATGGGACATGGACATGACTTAACAGATCAGGACAAAGCTGGACATTTTTGTGGAAGTTTTAGAACATGACAGGGGACAGATCATGACAATACCACAAAATACAGAATAGATTAGTGAGCTGATACAATTGCTACATAAAAAGAATTTATGTAAATAGGATGGAGAAGATGAGCTAATGCTTTTGTTTTCTTTACTAAATAGCATTTTCTGTTAAGTAGCACTTCTTACAATTTTCCTTCATCTTCTTTAGCTTAAATGGACAATTTATAGAAGATCTATTGTATTTCAGATCCTCTCTGCATCCAGAAATCAATATATTATGTTATATGTCTGAACACCTGAGGTCTTGGGCAGTCTTGGCTCTTCATATCCTTTAAAGTAGCTTGGAGCCAAGTGCTGGGGGGACCCATAACAATCAGTCTATACATAGGCGTGTGCAGAATGTGTACAATCCTAATGCAGGGGAACCTTTTATTAGTGCAGGTTGTCTGTCTGTCTGATCTGTCTGTCTGTCTGATCTATATGTCTGTCTGTCTGATCTATCTGTCTGTCTGTCTGATCTATATGTCTGTCTGTCTGATCTGTCTGTCTGTCTGTCTGATCTATATGTCTGTCTGTCTGATCTGTCTGTCTGTCTGTCTGATCTATATGTCTGTCTGTCTGATCTATCTGTCTGTCTATCTACCCTCAAAATCATTATTCATTATATTATTGCTATTGCTTACAACCTTTAGGGGGCCCAAAAATATTTTTTGCATCAGGGCCCTCCATTGAGCAACTCTGCTACTGCTCTGATATCCAAACAATTCAATGTCAATCTTTATTTATAATAGATAATATTTTCTTAGTCCATGAGAAAAAATGTAGATATGTTGCAATATAATGTACATGTGTAGGTAAAAATAAACACATATTTATTGAATATATTGAATACAAAATGTGCTCATTTGCAGCAGGCGATGTAAAAACCACTATATAATTTTTCTGTCTTTATGAGTATAAGGGTCCTTTTTTATCACATAAAATATTGGTATGTATGTCTTTCCATGGCCTCCTATTGACAAAGTAAGCACCTTTGCTTGCACTTTTGTACTTGAACATGTGCAATGAACCTCGCTATGTTAAGTGAAGGAAGAAAAAAAGATCACTTTATTTAAAATTACATTTAGAAAGGGTTTACAATACATATATATATATATATATATATATATATATATATATATATATATATATATGTACTGTATAAATTTGGTAGCAAATATGGCTCCTATATAATTTATTGTAGCTAACACCATGGGCATCCCCTGGACTTTTACTCTTTATATCCTATTACATATGAAATAATTTTTACTCAAGTCATATTTTCATTTTTTGGAAAACCCAGAAAAAGATTGTGCACGTATCCACAAAAACACATCTGACTGTTTTTCTGTTGAACATACAAAATCTGTTTGGGTTATTTTTATGACATGGGTGTCTCTGTCATCATTTTTTTTTTTTTACAGCCTCAAATGTTTCTATCCTACACAATAGCCATATAATTGCAATAGACAAACTGAGATGTTACCGTACTAATAATGGAGCATAAAAAAAAAGTTGTACTTCGTATCAATTTGTTCCACCCTACACTGGCTTAATGGCTGACTTATGCCTCAATTAGTTCAGGGTTAAGGAACAGTTTTAGCAGATTTGCTGCCATATGGAAATTAGCTTAACCGAGCAATAATATATCCCTGATATTTCTGTACACTGAGCTCCTTGTAAATTAGGGTGATTTCTTATTTTGCGACATCTTGTAATGACTAGTGTGTAATGATTCGGAATTAGTAATTGTTGTGCTATCTAAGCAGCCGGAAAAAAGGAATGTTTTTAGCACAAGAAGGAAATCAAACCAGATAAGTCCAATTATACAATACTGAAGCTAGATATAAGTCCTGATTGCTCTATATACTGAAAACAGGATTCACCAACAGCTATGGCTAAAAAAATATTACACTATTATACACTCAGGTAGTAAAATTATAGGAGCTAGACTTTGAATACTGTAATAAAGTGTAGTGCAATACTGGGAACTAGATTAAGTGACAGCCTCTTCTGCTCTGTAGATTGTAAGCTCTTCCAAACAGGACCTTTATCCTCTTGTATTTGTAGCTTTTTCAGCATAAATCATTGTTATTTTGTGATCCTTCTCATAAAAAAAACCATACGCCTAGATTACGAGTTGTGCGTTAACAGGGGTGCGTTGCTAACTTGCAGTTTATTCTCACTGCTCACTTTCCTGCAGCACTGGTATTACGGGTTTTTATCAACCGGCGTTAACAGGCAAGAAGTGAGCGGAGAGCAAAATTGCGCTCCACACTGCACTCCAATACCAGCGCTGCTTAAGTGAGTGGTGAGCTGGTTATACGTGCTCGTGCAGGATTTTCCCATAGACATCAATGGGGAGAGCCGGCTGAGAAAAAGTCTAACACCTGCCAAAAAGCAGCGTAAAGCTCAGTAACGCAGCCCATTGATTCCTATGGGGAAACTACATTTATGTTTACACCTAACACCCTAACATGAACCCCGAGTCTAAACACCCCTAATCTTACACTTATTAACCCCTAATCTGTCGCCCCGACATCACCGACACCTACATTATACTGATTAACCTCTAATCTGCCTCCCCCAATGTCGCCGCCACTATAATAAACATATTAACCCCTAAATCGCCGTACTCCTGCATCGCAAACACTATTTAAATATTATTAACCCCTAATCTGCTGCCCCTAACATCGCCACCACCTACCTACATTTATAAACCCCTAATCTGCCAACCCCAACATCGCCGCCACTATATTATATTTATTAACCCCTAACCCTAACACCCCCCTAACTTAAATATAATTTAAATAAATGTAAAGAAAAATTCCTATCATTAACTAAATAATTCCTATTTAAAACTAAATACTTACCTATAAAATAAACCCTAAGTTAGCTACAATATAACTAATAGTTACATTGTATCTAGCTTAGGTTTTATTTTTATTTTACAGGCAAGTTTGTATTTATTTTAACTAGGTAGAATAGTTACTAAATAGTTATTAACTATTTAATAACTACCTATCTAAAATAAATACAAATTTACCTGTAAAATAAAACCTAACCTAAGTTACAATAACACCTAACACTACACTACAATTAAATAAATTCCCTACATTAAATATAATTAAATAAATTAAATAAAATTAGCCAAATTACCAAAAAACAAACAAACATTAAATTACAGAAAATAAAAAACAAATTACAAGATCTTTAAACTAATTACACCTAATCTAATAGCCCTATCAAAATAAAAAAGCCCACCCAAAATAAAAAAAAAGCCATAGCCTAAACTAAACTACCAATAGCCCTTAAAAGGGCCTTTTGTGGGGCATTGCCCAAAGAAATCAGCTCTTTTACCTGTAAAAAAAGATACAAACAACCCCCCCAACAGTAAATCCCACCACCCACACAACCAACCCCCCAATAAAATCCTAACTATAAAAAACTAAGCTCCCCATTGCCCTGAAAAGGGCATTTGGATGGGCATTGCCCTTAAACGGGCATTTAGCTCTTTAGCAGCCCAAAGCCCTAACCTAAAAAATAAACCCACCCAAAACACCCTTAAAAAATCCTAACACTAAGCCCCGAAGATTCACTTACCGGGAGAAGTCTTCATCCAAGCGGCAAGATGTCCTCAACAAAGCCGGCAGAAGTGGTCCTCCAGACGGGCAGAAGTGGTCCTCCAGATAGGCAGAAGTCTTCATCCAGACAGCATCTTCTATCTTCATCCTTCCAACGCGGAGCAGCTCCATCTTTAAGACATCCGGCACAGAGCATCCTCTTCTTTCGATGGCTAATGGCGAATGAAGGTTCCTTTAAATGACGTCATCCAAGATGGCATATCTTGAATTCCGATTGGCTGATAGAATTCTATCAGCCAATCGGAATTAAGGTTGAAAAAATCCTATTGGTTGATGTTAGGTTTTTTTAATTGTGTATTGGGTGTTTTTTTTTTTAGGTTAGGGCTTTGGGCTGCAATAGAGCTAAATGCCCTTTTAAGGGCAATGCCCATCCAAATTACACCTAATCTAATAGCCCTATCAAAATAAAAAAGCCCACCCAAAATAAAAAAAGCCCTAGCCTAAACTAAACTACCAATAGCCCTTAAAAGGGCCTTTTGCGGGGCATTGCCCCAAAGAAATCAGCTCTTTAACCTGTAAAAAAAAATACAAACAACCCCCCAACATTAAAACCTACCACCCACACAACCAAACCCCCCAAATAAAACCCTAACTAAAAAAACCTAAGCTCCCCATTGCCCTGAAAAGGGCATTTGGATGGGCATTGCCCTTAAAAGGGCATTTAGCTCTATTGCAGCCCAAAGCCCTAACCTAAAAATAAAACCCACCCAATAAACCCTTAAAAAACTTAACACTAACCCCTGAAGATCCACTTACAGTTTTGAAGATCCGACATCCATCCTCAATGAAGCCGGGAGAAGTTTTCATTCAAGCTGGGAGAAGTGGTCCTCCAGACAGGCAGAAGTCTTCATCCAGACCGCATCTTCTATCTTCATCCATCCAGCGCGGAGCAGGTCCATCTTCAAGACATCCGACGCGGAGCATCCTCTTCTTCCAACGACTACTTGACGAATGAAGGTTCCTTTAACTGACGTCATCCAAGAAGGCGTCCCTTAGATTCAGATTGGCTGATAGAATTCTATCAGCCAATCAGAATTAAGGTTGAAAAAATCCTATTGCATCAGACAATAGGATTTTTTTAAACCTTAATTCTGATTGGCTGATAGAATTCTATCAGCCAATCGGAATCTAAGGGACACCATCTTGGATGACGTCATTTAAAGAAACATTCATTCGGCAAGAAGACTTCGTTGGAAGAGGATGCTCAGCGCCAGATGTCTTGAAGATGGAGGCTCTCCGTGCCGGACTGATGAAGATAGAAGGTGCCGTCTGGATGAAGACCTGCCCATCTGGAGGACCACTTCTCCTGGCTTGAATGAAGACTTCTCCCGGCTTCCTTGAGGACTTCTTGCCACTTTGTTGAGGACTTCTCCCGGCTTCGTTGAGGATGGATGTCGAATCTTCAAAATTGTAAGTGGATCTTCAGGGGTTAGTGTTAGTTTTTTTTTTAAGGGTTTTTTGTGTGGGTTTTATTTTTAGGTTAGGGTTTGGGCCGCAAGAGAGCTAAATGCCCTTTTAAGGGCAATGTCCATACAAATGCCCTTTTCAGGACAATGGGGAGCTTAGGTTTTTTTAGTTAGGGTTTTATTTGGGGGGTTGGTTGTGTGGGTGGTGGGTTTTACTGTTGGGGGGGTTGTTTGTATTTTTTTCAGGTAAAAGAGCTGATTTCTTTGTGGCAATGCCCAGCAAAAGGCCCTTTTAATGGCTATTGGTAGTTTAGTTTAGTCTAGGGTTTTTTTTTATTTTGGGGGGGGGGCTTTTTTATTTTGATAGGGCTATTAGATTAGGTGTAATTAGTTTAAATATATTGTAATTTGTTTTTTATTTTGTGTAATTTAGTGTTTTTTTTAATTTAGGTAATTGTATTTAATTTAGTTAATTGTATTTAATTTAGGTAATTTATTTAAATGTAGTAGTAGTATTTACATGTAGTAGTAGTAGGTGTTAGTGTAACTTAGGTTAGGTTTTATTTTACAGTTAAATTTGTATTTATTTTAGCTAGGTAGTTAGTAAATAGTTAATAACTATTTAGTAACTATTCTACCTAGTTAAAATAAATACAAACTTGCCTGTAAAATAAAAATAAAACCTAAGCTAGATACAATGTAACTATTAGTTATATTGTAGCTAGCTTAGGGTTTATTTTATAGGTAAGTATTTAGTTTTAAATAGGAATTATTTAGTTATTAATAGTAGGTTTTCTTTATATTTATTTTAATTATATTTAAGTTAGGGGGTGTTAGGGTTAGGGTTAGACTTAGGTTTAGGGGTTAATAAATATAGTATAGTGGCGGCGACGTTGGGGGCGCAGATTAGGGGTTAATAAATGTAGGTAGGTGGCAGCAATATTAGGGACAGCAGATTAGGGGGTTAATAATATTTAACTAGTGTTTACAATGCGGGAGTGCGGCGGTTTAGGGGTTTATATGTTTT